>NC_092848.1:4049162-4349162 GCF_039878825.1 Excalfactoria chinensis | reverse complement strand
AGGGGCTGTTGTCCCGCAGCCTCTTTCTTTGCCTGTGACTTCCCGAGCGAAGCACCGACAGCTTCTCCTGACTTCCCTCCCCTCCACTGCCATGGTACCAGGAGGTTACATGCGGAAATTCTCCTTCAGATCTTTTACCCCGAGCTCCTTGTTTCAGCTCCACTGGGTTCTTTCCTCCTGGTCCTCTCACAGTACACTGCTGTCACATTATCCCGTGCTATCTCTCACAGTGCTCCCAGAATGGTTTATAAACTGAGCACACTGTCTTCCTACTCCAGCCCACTGATGACCCACGACATAGAGATCTCACAGGAGCTGCACAGAAGACACTGCATTTAACAGAATGTGAATCTCCATATCTCCTAGCCTTGACTTTCAGTGACATCTGCAGAGTATTTATGGAGACCAAACAGTGAATGTGAACTCAGTGAGTTTTGTGTTTCCAACAGGAAAGACATGCCTCATTCCAGAAGGTCATGCACATTTGTCTCTACCATGAAATGAAGTGTTTCTAGTTCAGCTTTTCCATATGAATTAGCAGATTATGAACAGGAACCTAGATCCAGAACTGAATTTTGCATTTCATGCACTGAAAATAATGATGTTAATATTGGAATATACCAAACTTTGCACCAGAAGCATCCTATAAATGCTCACACAGGAAGAGAAAGAACAGTGTATTCAGGTCCAGCAGGTAAAGTCAAACCCCTATATGGCCCAAGGTGACAGTTTCATGGTTCATGTCATCTCCAGTGATGAGTTGTGGTGTCACCACTACCAGCTGGAATCAAAAGAGCCAGAGTCCATGGAGTGCACCATTAGAATTCCCTAGTAAAGAAAAAATTTAAGACAAAGCTCTTTGTGGGTAGAGTGATTTGCACAGTGTTTTGGATAGCAATGGGGTGATCCATCACCCATCACTAGCAGACATAGTTTTCACAGTAATCTATGCACATTGCAGGGCCTCTGCCCTGCTTGCTCTGACATTACAGTGTCCACTGGATTACATCACACTGAAATGCACCCTAAAACACATTAGAGCTATTCAACCACTGATTTGCTCACAGAGGCACAAGAAAAGAGCCTGTGGCTGTGGATGGAAGCAGGCAACGCTGCTGCTAGAAGTGCCCAAGTGCTTATGAATACCCAAGGGAAGAAAGAAAACAAGAATGGGTCCAGACCAGCTGCAGGCAGGCAGAGCAGTTCACCTGGATTGGTGGCCAGAATTATGCAAAACACAATTCCCAGTGTACAACACTGGTTTAGGACTCAGGAAGAGGAAAGGAGTGGTGAAACAGAAGGAGCTCTTACAGAAATGGCTATCAGTGGTGTGCAGTGATGTCCCCTCACTGACTAGGAGCAGCCCAGAGCCATTCCAGCTATTGACAGCCCTGAGGCTGCTGCCACTGTGGCTGTGCACAGGGAGGGGATTTTTGTTAGAGCTCTGCAGGATTTCCTGTTCCTGTGTGAACAGCACAGAAGTAGTGCGCTGAGTCGTGTGGGCACAGGGTGTGTAGAGACAGAGAGGACACAGATTGGGAATTGTCTCGAGAAACCGTAGCTCGACCCTGCACCTCCGGGCTGTATCTAACAGTATATGAGGCAGTGCTGATATAGCATAGCCACTCGAGATGGCCACTGAGTGCCTGACGGTACCACAGTACATAATAATCTCCGAAGCTGAAGCCAGATCCTTGGCAGGAGAAGTGCACAGACTCTCCAGCTGCTCGCACACCTCCACCAGATGTTTCCAGTCTCCACTGTGCACACACTCCTGAAGAAGGACAACAACAGGAGACAGGCATTGCACATCCATGGAAGGAGGACGTTCCCCAGCCACCCTGACGCCCAGAGAGCATAAAACCATGAGCTGTGAACCTCCTCTCTCCTGCCAAAGCCCCAGGCCAGGGCCACTGCTCCAGCCGCCCTCCTCCTCGGAGCTCAGCCAGGGCCGCTCTCGCAGCATCCGTGTCCCCACACAGCCTCCCGCTCCCACGCACAACAGCCGCTCCTGGACACTGAAGGCGAGCTCCAGGCTTCAGCGCGCTTGCGGGGGGCAGCAGCACGAGCCGCGCTGAGCCCCGGCCTCGCCGCTCTCCGTGCCCGCCTCTCACCTGCCGGCCCCAAGGCCAAGGCCAGCAGCCACGGCCCCAGCCCGGTCACCATCGCGCCGCGCCCCGACGCGCCGCTGCCGTCTGCCCGGGAGGTGGACAGGAGCAGAGCGAGACCGCGCACGGGACGTCCCTCGTCCCCCCGTCTTCGGGGGAGGACGGGGCGGGAGCGGGGAAGCGCGAGGGGCAGGGGCGGAGCTCGGCTCCCCGGCACCCGGAGGTCCGGGCTCAGGCTGATCGTCGCCCAGCCCTCTATGCTCGAGGGGCCCGGGCTGATCCGAGATGGAGGAAGACGCTGCTTCTTTCTCTTGCTCTCTGGTATTCTGCAGCTGCAGACGTTCTCAGAAGCTCTTCCTGTTATCGGAGTCTCTGATAATCGTGTGGGGAAAGACTGTGAAGGAGTGCGCACCCTGTCTGTGGAACTGGTTTTGACAGAAAATGATGAGGAGAATATGGAGCTATGTTTCCTCATCAGTCATCTCCAGAAAGAGGATACTTATCTCACATAAAAAATGTGGCTTCAGCTTATCCTCATCCTACTTTCCCTCAAGACCCTTTATCATCTCTGTTGCCCTCCTTTGGATGCTCTTTAACAGTTTAATGTTCTTCTTACAGTTTGACATGCAAAACTGCATGCAGTACTCGAGGTGAGGCCACACCAGCACAGAGCAGACTGGGACAATCACTTTCTCTTGTTAGAGGAACTTTCTCAGTTAGCAATGCTGCGCCTGATGCACTGCAGGATACAGTGTATGTTCTGTCCTGCTATGGCACTCGGTTGACTCACATTCAGTTTCCATCAACCAGAACTCCCAGAACCCTTCCTGAGGAGCTGCTCTCCAGCCTGGAGACAAGTTACTGGTCACCAGCCTGATGTAACTATCAATTATAACACTTTATGCCAGCCAGCCAGTTATTCACCCATTACATTACGTTTCTTTTTGCATGGTTTTATGCTGGACATTTTGTCCAGAAGGATAATGTGAGAAATGACATTGAAAGCTTTGCTGAAGTCCAAAAATAGCACATCATCTGGCTGTCTAAGTAGCTAAGTTTGTTCCTGTGCCTGTAGAAATCACAAGGGATGCAGAGGAAGGAGCTTTCTGCTGGGTGGATATCATGAAAGGAGCTGCTTGTGAGCAAATGTCCTGGTTTCCATTACTGTAGAGTTAACTTTCATCCTACTGGTTGACATAGTGTGGTGTTTCAGATTTAAGATAAGAATCATGTTGATGACACAGGTGTTTTAGGTGACACACAGGTGTGTGTTTTAGATGTTTCTGAGCAGTGCTTACATTATGTCAAAGACTTTTTGGCTTCTCAGATTGTTCTGGCAGAAAAAAAGGCTGGGGGTGCACAGGAAGCTGAGAGGGGACAGAATTAGGACAGCTGACCTAAACCAGCCAAAGTGATAATCCCTACCATATTATGTCATGTTGAACAGTGAAACTGAGAGGAGTTGGCCCAGAGCTGCTGCTTGTGGACTGTCTGGTCCTCAGTCAGCAGGCAGTAAGCATTTGCTTTGTGCATCAATTCTTGATCAAGACTTGTTTAACATCTTCATCAGTGACCAAGATGAAGGGATAGAGTCAGCAAGTTTTCTGATGATACAAAGCTGAGAGGTATGGCTGACACACCAGAATGTTGTGCTTCCATCCAGTGAGACCTAGACAGGCTGGAGAGTTGTGTGGAGAGGAATATAAGAAAGTTTAGCAAGGGCAAGTGTTGAGTCCTCCACCTGGGGATGAGAGTCCCTTCCATTTGAAATTATTTTATGATTCTACGGCATTATTTGTATTATAACTCACTGATTGCTTATTGGCTCAGTTTTGGTCAGCAGCAGGTCCCTTTCTCAGCTGACTGGAACTGGCTCTTCCCAGTAGCATGAGACAACTTCTGGACTGTTCTCATAGGGGCCATCCCTGCAGTTACACTCCTTACTAAAACCTTGCTACATAAGCCTAGTGTCTGGACTTCCCCTAAGCAGGAATTCCATGTACCCCCTTCTGCTGCACTTAAGCTGACCTTGCCATTTTTCTGACACCACTTTTGTCTATGAGACGTTCGCTCTTTGTGCCCCTGTCTTCTGTATCTTCTGTACAGGTTATGGCTTGGATAGTTAATTTGCTTCAAAGTAGCTTGCCTTTTACTGGTTTTGGATTTGTAACAAGAAGACTGTTGGTAACACTCTGATACACAGTTGTTGCTGAGCAGCACTAACATGGAGTCAAGGCCTTCTGCTTCTTGCACTGCTCTGCCAGCGGGTAGATCTATGGTCCAAGGGAAGTTGGTTGGGTCATAGAGAGGACGGGTGACTCCAAATGACCAAAGGAACATTCCACAGCATATAATGCCATGTATGGAAGAAAGAGGGACATTCAGAGTTATGGCATTTATATGGCATAATTAAGCCTTGTTTTCCTAGAAATGGTGGAATATCTACCTGCTGATGAGTAGTCAGTTATTTTAGTTTATTTTGCTTTGACAGCACGCACTCTTATTTCAACCCAAGAATTATATTCCTTTTTTTTTTTTTTTTTTCATTCTGTTCCCCATCCACCTTGGAAGGAGTGAGCAAGGAGCTCTACAGTGATTGAGCAAGGAGCTCTACAGTGATTAGCCGCTTGTAAGGGTTAAACCACGACGACTCCTAGAGGCACTGTGGGGAAAGGCTGAGAACTGCAACTTCCTCTGGCACATTTACAGAAGGCACGGAATCAGATTTTTGTTGAAATCCAGTTGGATTACCCGTGGCGGTGAGAACCAGGCAAAAGTAGCCAGCTGAGTCCTCAGGGTGCAGGGCACACAAAGGCAGAGATGCCACGGACTGAGAATTGTCTTTGGAAGCCATGGCTCTGCCTTTTACTCCCAGTAAGTATTGAATGGTTGAAGAATCATAGCTGATATAAGAGATGCTCTCAAGACTGACACTGAGTGCCTGGTGGTACTACCAAAAGTGATGATTTGAAGTGGAACATGGGGGAAGCTATGAGTGTTGTTGGCTTATCTGCAAACAGTCCTATATTCCCCAGTCTGAACACCTTTGAACAGATGGTGGCTTCGAGAAATGCAGAGAGGTGTTGGGGTGGGAGAAGATGTTGGAACTGTTTTATATCAAGAAAAGAATTATATCAGGGATGGAAGCACTGCCAATATAGACTTTGCAGAGCTTGTTCTCTGGTGCTGCTTTAGATGATGCAGATTTTGCATGGGTGAAAACAGGGCTTAACTCACCATGATGTTTCACACCACAGTAATAAACTGCAGCATCTTGGGAAGAAATGTTTGCTATTTCTAAGGGAGCTGTTTTATTTTTGTAGACCATCACAGAAAATTGGTGATCACAAAACTTAGCCCCTGAAGATTCAAATGCTTCCAGAGCATATTCAGAAGGACTTCCTAGAAGCTGGCAGTAGAAATTCAAAGTCTTGTAACTGTCCTCATTGGTGTACTGGCAGGGCAGAATCACATGCTGTCCAACTATGGCTGATGTCTCAGAGAAGAATTCCATCTGGAGGCTGCCTCCAGCGAGACCTGCAACACAGACAGAAATACATTCACAAAGTACTCTCACTTACTCTGCATTTATGACTGTGTTTGTCCTCAAACCCTTCTGTCTTCCACAGAAAGTCTAGATATGTTCCTTCATCACCCCTCTGCATTTCTCTCTGATTTCATCGTTTTGTCAGCACAGGCCTCCACATACCCTGTTAGAAACCTTGGGAGACAACAGAAAGCACATGAGTATACACTCTAGTGGGTTAGTAGGACACATGCTGGTACAGCGGAGATGAAGATAATCTTTCTGAGCTCCAAACCCTTTGAAAGACTCTAAGCACACTGCATAATAAGTTGCTTTTGTCAGTGACATCCTGCAAACTTCCAGGGTGGGCATTACAGGGTCACACCTTCAGGATGGGGAGGGAAAGACTAAGACCTATTGACGTCTTGCCTTTGCTTGTCTTGGCAGCAGAGGATGGACAGAGTCTCAGTGACTTCCTGCACATTTTTCCTGGTTTCTCTCTCCAGTCATAAGATTTACTCTACAAAGGAGCATCTGCCCCTCACTGTAGAGTATATTATTTTGTGTGCTATTTGTTGGTGGGAGGGCTTTTGAAGACACAATGGCTCTTCATAATGTTCAAAGCTTTCAGAGACGTGAGTGTAGCATTCTTTTCTAAAGCTTCTGTGTTTCTCTTAGTTTAGATTCTGCAATTCTGGAAGAAACAGTGCAGTAATTATGGGGGAAGATGATGAAGGAGAAAGGAAAGTATTTTAATAGATGAATGTATCAATTCCTGTAATAAGAGAATAGAGTCCTGACTTTGGTGAGTGGGCTTAGCACTGGTTGTGGCAGGGCAGGCTGAAAGGCATGCAGAGCAGGGGTATATGCAGCCCTATCTGTAGCACAGCAGTGCACCTGTGCAGGATGCAGAGAGAACTTGGTGCTGCCTAGCTGCTGTTGACATGGCATAAACGAAGGGTATCAGGATCAGGATTAGGAATGAAGTTGGAGACAAAATCCTCAAGTTTGGAGCCTATGGGTAGCAAACTGTTGAGGAGCAACCCCAGCATTGAAAACTTTCATGACATCCTCCCGGCAGATCAACAATCTTTGCTCTGATTCTCATTCTGTTGGTTAATTTGTATCTGAAGTAAAGAGGCCCTTTCGTCACTGCACATCTAATTCTGCAGTAATATATGCTGTCAGCCAAGGCAATATTCTTCTTGCGCAAGGTGAGGTCTGCCCAGTAAAGAACAGGCCCTCAGTCAAAATCCATCCAGGTGGGGAATATCCTTTGGACAAAGCAACTATTACTCTCTGCAAATCTGATTGTACCCTACCAGAAGAAGAAGGGATTTTGGTTCAAAGATTTTGTGACAAGCTGCCCGACTGATGTGAAAACCTGGAGTGGTGATAGGAATGAGTTGTTTTGGTGTAGCACGTATAGTAGGCTGACAAGGATCCCAAAACTGCCCATATCAATATGATTGCCCACCATCCTCTGCTCACTGTTCTCCCTGATTTCTGCATTTCCCCCACCCTGTTGTCCATATTACAAAGTGACAAGGCTGACTAGGGGCTGCAGTATAAAGGAAAGATGACACAGTAGTGAGTGTTTGATGCTGGTGCGCAGTAACATGCAGAGAGGCATGCCCTAGTGCTGGGAACCAGGGCTTCTGAAAAGCACATGGGACAAGCAGTGATGTCCCTTACTGCCTGGGTCAGAATGCTCTTCTGACCTGGAAAGAGCCCTGGTCTTGTCCTTTAGACTCCCAGAATGCAGTAGAACTCCACCACATCCCTGTGCCAGAGCCAGATAAGCCGGAGGGCACTGGACCACTGTTTGCTACCAACAGGTGCCCTGACAGGTCCAGCACATCTTAGGACTCTCAAAATTTGCTCACAGTGAACTTGGGCCCTTAGCCTGTGAGTAGATGGCAGCAGTAGTTGTTTGAATGTATGTTGTGGTGTGACCCAGTGTAGTTGATGAGTAAGGTGGTGTGTCCACGCTGGTCTTTGTCCAGAGTGACAAGGTCATAGAGGTCTTTGATTATTGGCAAATGACCACAAATTCTCAGTAGAATGTATGTATATTATGTATACTTATGATTACTTAATAACATGCATGGCTATAATAAATACTTCAGAGTGTCATCAATACAATACTCACCAAACTGGTTCCAGAACTAGGACTGATTTAAGGCAAAGTCTTCATGGATAATCCATGTCATGGAGGCTGCCAGGCATTCCCAGCAAGGATCCAGTCCATCTGGTACACCTTGCAGGGTAGTTCCTGTTTCTCTTTTCCTTCTCATGTCATGTTCTCCAGCACCATGACAATATGAGTCCCTTGCACACATCTCATTGCTTTGTATCTGTGCCTCAGGAAATTGCAGATTATCTCTCCGCAGAGGAACTATTTTCTCTATTGAGTCAAGCCTTTATGAGGAACACATGTGGTGGAGAGACTACCCCTTCCTTTCTGACAATTGATAGAGGAAATAACTGACTAGTAATTTTCACTGCTGTTCTGTAGTCAGACTTTGGGCAAAGTGAGCCATTCATAGCAGGAGACGCTGTCAGATATAGCACAGAAGGCCATTGGGAAGAATCTTTGCTGGAGCTCTCTGCAGTCATTATACATTTCCACCTCTCCAATCCAAATAGAGCCAAGGAAGAACAGAAGGTGTGAGCATGTTAACTTGTCAAGGTAACTCATGATCTCTGTCTGCACTTTTCAGTGACTGTTCAGGCTATGTAGTGTGCCCTACAACACCTCCAGCAATGCTAAGGCCTGACACTGCCTTTCAGTGTATATGAGGAGATACCACTGTGAAGGGAGGGAGAAAGATTAACCTAATGAGCAATCAGTGTCAGTTGGTAATTAAAATCAGAAAGATTGTAATTAAAAACATTTAAAATGCAATTTGAAATGAGTTAGTGGTGCCCTCTATCTTATACCTCGTTTACTATTTGTTCCTCCAGTTGTCCTTATCTTACCAAACCCTCTCCCTCACATGCTTGGGTAATTCTCAAGCATGAAGAAGAATCAAAATCATGCTGCTAACAGCCAAACTACAACTTTCTTGATTCTTCCAGCAGTGGGACTGGGTCTAGCCTTCTCCACTACTGCAGGTACAGGCTATCTCTGTTTCAAGTTTCTTCTTCCTTCATTCCTCCTATTCAGCCCATCCTGACCCTCCTTGTGACTTATCCTTCCTCCAGGTGGATGCTGTGTGTTCAACACTGAAATGTCTCAGCTCAAACACTTGCATATTTCCTCCTGCCAGGATAAAAACCCAACTAAGTTCATGTTTAACCCACCATGAATAGTACTGTTTCCACCCACCACAGCTACTGTTCAGGGATGGTGTATAGGAACTGTTGAATCATGGCCTAAACCTCTAATTGATCACCTGAGGCAAGCACTGAGTCAGCTTGGGGGAGCACAGGTGTAGTCAATTCAGCTGTGTGACCAGAAGGGGTGGAGCCTGGCTGCACCTCTCCTAGACCCCATTTAAGGGCTGACCGCCACTGAGGAAGGATCTGTTCCTGGAGATTGCTCCCTTTGGAGTTTTTCCATGAGCTCAGGATATGGGTGAGCATTTTCATTTATTTTTGATTACCCCTTTCCACTATGATAATCTTTCATGTTACGTGATCTGTAGATACCAGCCTAACCTACACCACTCTGTATATTTGTTGATTATACAGATGGTTAACTGTGTCACCAAACAGACAGCGTAAAAGGAGTACTGTGTGCAGTCAGGAAAAAAAAAAGAAAGAGTCCTCAGATTTGGGATAACTATCAGTTTTCTGTTGGGCAGAAAAACCAGCACAGATTCAGGGATGCAGGAACAACTCCCAGCCAAGTACTTGTGCTTTTCCAGAGCAGAGTACAGTATGGACACCTCTCCACAGTGAACAGAAAGCCTTCCTCAGTCTCAGACCAATGTAGCTTTCTCACGTGCTGAGGGCTTAGCTGAAAGCTGTTGGGTAGAAAAGAAAGTTTTCCTCCTTGTGGTTTTTTGCCTTACAGTTAAAGCCACAAGAGTAAAGGTCCCTGTTTTTTCATCATGGCCCCAAGCTTTGGACTATTTGGACAACGCTCTGACAGATATGGTTTGAATTCTGGGAGGTCCACTGTGCAGTCAGGGGTTGGACTTAATAATCCTTGTGGTTTCCTTCCAACTCAGAATGTTCTGTGATTCTGAGAAGAGTAGACATTTAAAATGTCTCCTAGAAAGAGCTCCCTTCCCTGACATGAGTAGTTAGCAGAGACAATGCAAAGCACAACAGAAGGACAAGCAGATCAGCTTAATACTCACTTCCATGTCCCAAGTAGCTTCACCTTACATAGCAATCCTCAATAGCATTTCTGATGGTTATTCTCTCTCCTTATACCCAGGAGAGTTTTGCTGGACTTCTTTACTCATTTCCCATGAGCTTGGACAAATCTGTTTAAAAAACAAATAAACAAAACAAAAACCACCAGTATGTTCTTAATGACATTTGTCCCTGTTGCACAGGCTGGGTAGGCAGAGACTCAGCCTCACCACAAGCTGGTCAAGCTGGGCTCAGAGCTACACGTGAGTAGTGGTGAGACTCAACTGTATCTCAGAGCGCCCACACCTTCCTGTACGCAGCTGCATGCTGCAGGCACCAGTGTGTGCTCAGCGCACAGAAGTAGACAGCTCTGTGCTGAAACTTGACATCCTGCACACGGAGAAGCACATGGGAGTTTTCCACAGAAAGCACAGAAGAGAACCTCCCAAAACTCTTTTGAGGCCTGAATGCATCCACCCGCAGCAGTAGCTTAGGGGACTGAGTCAGGTGCTGTTGGTACCAGTAGATAGAGAAGACTGAGCTGCTGGTGGAGAAATTGCAGTGCAGACTTGTGTTGTGTCCTCTCTGAATGGCTATTTCTTGTGGATACTGCAGCACAGAGTCCCTCTGTGCACAACCTGTAAAGCCAGAAAGACATTTCAGCATGACCAATATATCCATTCTCTCTCATGCATCTGTCATTGTACCAACCTGCTCACTGTCTCCACTCTACATTTCACTTTTCACAGGCTGTAAAATCCTGAGCTAAGTACACATGCACTTTTCTTTTCACTACTAATGCCCATGCTTTACTGTTTTATCACACTAGGCTCTGAGTCCATCTGTTCTGTTCACCCCTGAGCTGTATTAACTCTTTATTTCTCTTTTGGTAGGAGACATGAATTATTCCTGTCCCACCTCACTTTGTGATTTCTTACTGTGAAATTTACTCCATACTTCCTCCCACATATTCTGTCCTTGCTTTCTCCTTGAATCACACTGAAGTTCTTGCATGGACTCAACCTTCTTTCCTGCTCTATCAAGGATTATACCCATCTCCACACAGTCTTAACAGCATTTTCTCCAGTACATCCAGGAGGGTACAAGCTCCTATCTACTGTTCTGATCTCTGTTCCCTAGCAGCAATCCTTCTTTCACCATACATACCTATGAACAGTGCATGTAATATACTAGGTATCTGCAGAAGAAAAGCCCAGAAACTTATTCATCTCCATACTGTCATTGCTCCTGACATTTGCCAGATTATTCACTGTACCCATCTGCAGGCCCTGCTTTCCCTACAGAAAATATTTCCAATTCTACCAGGGAGATAGTACTCATATTTCCCCCCCTTCCAGAAATGACAGGGTGCTATCTTGTCCCAGTCTTCCCCTTCAGAAGATCACATCTCACCAAAGTCTGTCAGTCTCATCAAGGCTGTCAGAAAAAGCAGGACCATGTCACACTCTTTGCCTTCACCATGCAGTGCTTGGAATGACAAATTCTCAGCTTCTCTCTCTGCCAGCTATAAGCAGCCTCTACACTTCAACAGTGGGGGTGGAGCAAAGCTTGCTATGCTGCTTCTAAGGATCTCAATAGCCGAGAGCAACTGGTGGTTAAACCTGTCAAGAGAAAAACCAAATCAATCTGTCCTGTGGTGAGTGTTACCTATGGTCAGCCACAGACTTTTCAGCACTGGGAGCTTCTTACATAGAATGAATGGTTGCAAAGGACCTACAGAGGTCCCTTCTTCAAGTACAACTGCCTCGTGTGGTCAGGTCACAGCTGAATTTGATGGTTCTGAAGGTGACTCAGTTAGTTATAAGGTAAAAAGTCCCAAAAGTGTACCTATGTACTTCCCTCGCTTTGTCCTTCCTGATGCTCACAGCCAGTCCCAGCCAGAACTCAGCCAGACTCAGATGCCTGCACCTACCTCTGCTATCAGTGGAGAAGGGATTGCTTCTACTGCCCTTCTCTGTTTCCCTGGGGACTGTCTGGGTGGAGGTATGACCAATCATACACAAAGGAACTTAGACCCAGGTGTCAACTTTCTCTCCAGCTCTGTTCCCAGGAGCATGGACCAAGTCCTATAAGGGAAACATCTCCATGCACAGCTGCTACTGCAGAAAGCCCCCCACAGGGAAACACTCTCCAGCTCAGGCAGTGAAAGACCTCTAACCACAAACTTGTGCTTAGCTGTCAGGTATATGCACACATAATCTTGTGATTCAACATGGGTAGTAGAAAACTCCTGGCTCAGCTAAGCACTAATACTGAACATTTTCAATGTCTTCTCAAAGAGAACAGGTGCCCACCAGCTCTTCTCTTCGAGGATCCTGTGTGGATAAATTAGCAATGTGGCAATAAATGAGTTTCCAAAAGGAGTCATTAGAATGAGTGTCAAGTGCAGATATTTGTGGTATTGCCAGGAAGTTATCTCAATACCAAAGGTGCTGTGTTTGGGGCAAGACGAAACCCCGTTCAAAAAGCTCATGATCTTGGAAAGCAATCGATAAAGGAAACCCAGGAACGTGAAAACGATCCCCACAGGGACATTCATTGAAACAGGGCCTGTTAAAAGTCTTCCAGCACCGGCAGCGCCCCCTGCGGGCCGAACTGTGCCGCCCACCGCAGTTTGTGCCCGTCCGCAGCCCCAGCTTCTCTTCCCGTGGGTCCTCGGCGCAGTAATACACCGCCGCGTCCGTGAGTCGGGGACGGGAGAGCCACAGGGTGCTGGAGCGGCGGTCTGCCGACACCGACAGCCGCCCCGCCGGGTCCGCCACCTCCTTGGAGCCTTGGAAGGCGCTGGCGATGAACGCGAGGCCTCGGCCTGGGAGCTGACGGTACCAGTATATGTAAAACTGTACGTTGGTGCGTGAGCAGGTGATGCCGATGGGTGTGCCCTCGGTGGTCTCTGCCGACGGCGCCTGCTGCACCTGGGCTCTGCTCACAGCGACTGCCGAGACGAAAACAAGAAGCAAACTAAAAAAATCCCCTTACTCCAATAAAAAGGAGAGAGGAGCACGAGGTCGGAAAGAAGCCGGATGAACAGCGGAGAGCACGACCCCGACCCCTCCGGCAGCAGCACCGCTCACCAAGGAGCACCGCGGCCAGTCCCGCCAGCCCTGCCCAGCGCTGCCGCATCCCGCCGCTCCACCGTCCGTGTCTCGCTGCCCCCACCAGCCCCGGCTCTTCTCTGTCCGCGGCGCCTCCTCTCCGCCGCCAGCTCCGCCCAGGGACTGCACCCTGCGCCGGCGTCACTAAGGGTTGCTCCGAGGTGCGAGTGCTTCCCATCTGCGAGTGGTTGCTGACCTGCAGATCTCTGTGTGCACAAGTGAAGCAGCGCTGCCGGGGGAGAGCTGAGAACCCCTTCCTCAGAGCTCCACCATGTACAGACATACTCCCTCCCTTCCCGAGTCGCTGCACGGCCAAGGAAGATCCCTGCACCAGGGTGTCCTGCACAGCACAGGGATGCAAGGCACTGTCAGAGAGCTCGACTTCTGCCAGCTGCAGGAGGCTGTATTTCCCGGTGGTGTCAGCCATGTGCTGAAATGGGCATCCTGCTTGGGGCCTGCTGCTGCCTGATGTGTTACCAGCTGTGGGGCTTGGGCTTTCTTCTGCTGGTACCAAAACAAGCCATGAAAGTTAGCTGCCAGGTATGTGCAGGTAGTCTGGAAGGTGTTTCCCTTCTCCACTGTGATCTGTCCTTCTTGCTGTGTGACAATGGTCTGCCCCATGGCATCTGGAAGAAGAAAGCAAAGGTGAGCAGCTCTGCAGGGAAGGCTCCAGTATGCCAACATCGAGTGGACAGAAAACAGTGGTATAGAAGGTTCTGTTCTGCAGAAAGGTGTTGAGGCCTGGACGTAGCAAGGTGGTTTTGGAAGAGCTCTAAGCTTGTAGGCCAAAGGGGGGAGTTGCGTTTTCCTAGAGGAAGCACACACCTTAACCCATTAGATTCATAAGCACTCTGACATTCGTTCATTCTATCAACATTAGCATGGGCACTCAGTACAACTAATAGCCCTGTGTGGAGCCTGGGTTTTCTGGAGTAAAGTGATCATCCCAGCAGGTGTACTGACTGGAGCTTTTTGTCCTTCCTCCCCTGCAGTGCATCCCCTTGTTCCTCCCCACTCCTCCATTTCCCACACCTTTGTTCCTTCCCCGTTCCTATGTCTTCCTTAAAAGTTTTGCACATTCCTGCAGGACCCTCTCAAACATTCTTAATCTTCATTTTCATCTTGTCACTTGTCACTCACAAAGCTCAGGCTCACCCACTTCAAAGCTACACCTGTAGTTTCCTGATGGCACATCCATTAGAATCATAGAATCACCAAGGTTGGAAAAGACCTAAAAGATCATCCAGTCCAACTGTTCACCTATTACCAATAGCTCCCACTAAACCATGAATTTGAAACCCTCTGGTCCTATCACTAATGACATGAGAGAAGAGGCTGACCCCCAGCTCACTACAACCTCCCTTCAGGAAGTTATAGTGAGCAATAAGGTCTCCCCTGAGCCTCCTCTTCTCCACGCTGAACTGAATTAGTAGTTGAAGAGTTCTGGTCCCACTCTTTGTCTCTGGTTTTCCTTAAAGATTTGTACCATTGCATTCTTTATCACTTTCCCTTTCCCTTCTAATTCCCTTTGAGTCACCAAAGGACATGATCTTCAGTTTTCATGAGCCTGTAGCCCTCACAGACAACACACCTTACAGTGGACTCCGCTGAACCCTCTCCCATTTACAGGTTCCTTGAGGTGCTGAAAGGTGTCCATCCCCAAAGAAAACTGAGTGCCTTGAGTCAAAACTTTGGGGAGAAATCCCACTATGAGTTCAGACTTTGAAGTGCCTCACAGCAGCACTGTCAGAAAGTCATGGAACTGAGTTTCAGCACAGCTGGGATGTTACAAGAAGGAAAAGGGTAAAAGATCAAATAAGCAATCAGTTTCAAATGGAACACGTGCAAATATATATTCAGGCCATTTAAAACTCCTTCCCGATTGAGTCCATTTCTGCCCTCTCTTTTACAATGTGTTCATTATTATTTGCTGTCTCAAATGTCTGTGTTCCCTGCAGGATCCTGAGTCCTCCCTCAGAAGTCTTAGGGTCCATCCCAGCATGAGGACAGACCTGAATTCCTCCTCCAGATGGGATCCAGACCATGGCTTTCTGATTCCACCCAGGCAGGAATGAGTGGTGAGGTCCTGGAACAGGCTGCCTAGGGACGTTGTGGATGCCCCATCCCTGGAGGTGTTCAAGGCCAGGTTGTTTGGGGCCCTGGGCAACCTGGTCTATTAAACATGGAAGTTTGGTGGTCCTGCCAGGCAGGGGGATCAGAGCTTTATGATCCTTGAGGTCCCTTCCAACATGGGTCATTCTGTGATTCTTTGAATGGTTCATCTCATCTACCTTCCAGTACCTCTTGGAGAAACTTTTCTCTAGGTGCCTCTTTCTCTTTCCCTTCTTCCATTTCCCTCTGTCCCAGCTCACTTTCTGACACATGCCCTGTCCTTACCTCAATCCTGAGTTAGAGTACAACCATCACACTTCAGATTCTCTATGGGATGCTGTAGAAATGTATTTGGGAATTGCACTGGATGTGGGATGTTTAGGGCAAAGAAAACATTTAGGGTCTGATCCTTTGCTTTCTGCTTCTTTCAACATTGGTTTAAACAGCTGGGTCAGCTGGTGGAGCTACACAGATTTTCCCTGGAACTATCTGGGTCTTGGAGCCTCTTTCCAGAGGTGTTGTTCCATCTCTCACTAACCTCAGACATTCAGCTGCTTAGAATCATTCTGAGTCAGCTCATCCTGCAGTTTGGAACTGGCATCTCTTGGAGAACACTCCAAGTTCTTATCAGATCTCCTCATCCTGGTTGTAGGTGTTGCATTGCTTATACAGAGTAAAGGATTTTCCTGTTTCTGATGTCACCCTGACAGCGAGGATTCAGGGAGTGCACAAGAAGCTGGGAGGAGACACTGTCAAAATGGCTGACCAAAGACTTTTCATGCCATCTGACATCATGCTCAGCAACAAAAGCTGAAGAAAGACAGTGAGGATGTTTGGAGAGATGATATTTGTCTTTCCAAGAAACCATTCTGCATGATGAGCCCTGCTTTCCTGGAGGTGGCTAAACATGTGCCTGCACGCATGCCTACATATTAGAAGTAGTGAATGAATTCATTGTTTTGGTATGCTTGCATGCTTGTCATCGAGCTTTGCCTTATTTGCTGTCTCAGCCCATGAGTTCTTGTGCATTTACCTTTCCTTATTCTCTCCTCCACCCCACCCAGCGACCCTGAGGCTGAGTTGTCTATGGGGGTTTAATTAAAAGGTAGACCCGGACCTCACCTCCAAAGACTCTGAAACCTGTCACACAAGCTCATGGTCTTATACCAGAGCAACAGTGGGGACCAATTGAAGGTGTCTATGACCTCGAGATGCACTGCTCATTAAGGTGCGCATTTGGAAGTCCTTACTCCGGAGGATGCCGAGTAGTGGCAGGGACACGTTCCATGTTAGCAATGTCAGCTCCGGCGGGGACGGGAGGGGAGAGACAGCCCCGGCCGAAGGAGCGGCAGTGCCCCCTGCGGACCCGGACGGGACTGTGCCCCCGCCCGCCCCGCCCCGTCCCGCCCGCCGCGGTTCTTGCCCGGCCGCAGCCCTGACTCTACTCCCCGTGGGTTCAGAGCGCAGTAGTACACCATCGCGTCCCCGTACCGGGGCCGGGCGAGCCACAGGGTGCTGGAGCGACGATCTGCCGACACCGACAGCCGCCCCGCCAAGTTCTGCAGCTCCTTCGAGCCATCGTGAATGAACGCGAGGAATCTGGGTTCCCGGCCCGGGAGCTGACGGTACCAGTAGATGTAATCGGTGGGCTGTAGATGGGGGAGTGAGCAAGTGATGTTGACGCCGGTGCCCTCTCTGGACTTTGCCGACGGCTCCTGCTGCACCTGGGCTCTGCTCACAGCCGCTGCTGAGAAGAAAACAAGAAAAACTCAGAAAATCCCCTTACTCCAACAGAAAGGAGAGGTGCACTAGGTCAGAAAGAAGCTAGACAGACAGAGGCGAGCGCGGTCTCGGCGTCCGGCAGCCCCCATGCCCGGCCCTGCCGGCTGCAGCCCCGCGTACCCAGGAGCGCTGCAGCCAGCCCCGCCAGCCTCCCCGCCCGGTACTGCCGCATCCCGGCACTCCGCCGACCGCGCCGTGCTGCCCCCACCTGCCCCAGCTCAACTCCCGCCGCAGCACCTCCTTCCCGCCGCCGCCGCCGCCACCAGCTCCGCCCCCGGGCTGCGCCCTGAGCCAGCATCACTCGGGGTTGCTCCGGGCTGCCGAGTGCTGGGCGCGTGTGCGCGGCAGTGGGACTGGGGCTGCTGCGAGCTACGCTTTGCGCGCCCTTCGGCTCTGCCCGCGGCACGGCCGTGTGTGCGGAGAGCTGTGGAACGGCTGTGAAAGCTCTTCAGGCACAGGAGAAAGCAGCAGCTCGCCTGCAGCGTCCCCAGTGAGAGCGGCGGACGGGAGGGCATCGTGTTGGGATGTGGAGCGCAGCATCAGCTGAGCCCTTGTCTGGAGTGTGAACTCGACCATAGCATGATTGCTACTGCCCAGGCAGCCTCCAATCCTAATGTCACCAATCTGTACGATAACAATGGTGAACAACCAGGGTTGCATCCCCCCTTGTGGGGCCATCAATTACTTGACTCAGGAAGTTATCCTCAGTACATTCCAGGAGTCTAATGGATTGCCTGCAACTCACTGTGCTAATTTTCCAGCAGATGTCTGGGTGGTTAAAGACCCCCAGCAGGACAAGCACTTGTGATCCCAACTTCTCCTGTATCTGGAGGTAGAAAGCCTCATCAACTGGCTCCGACTGATCTGGTGGCCTGTAGTAGACACCACTCACAAGACTCCCTTTCGTCTCAGTCATCTGTAGGCTTTTGACTTGCTCATGACTGTTCTTTAGGGACAGCTCTTCACATTCTACTCCTTTGCTGGTGTAGATAGCAACACTCCTATCCCACTTTCCTTGCCTGTTGCTTTTGAACAGCTTGTAGCCATCAATAGCCACACTCCAGTCATGGCTATCATACCACCAGGTTTCAGTGACAACAACTATACTGTAGTTTTCAAGCAGTGCAGTAGCTTTCAACTCCTGTTTGTTTCCCAAACTGTGTGCATTGGTGTAAAGTCACTTCAGTTGGGCAGCTGGTCTTACCCTTAAAGGATAACTTCTCTGTTCCTTCTAGGTAATTCCTTTGAATTTCCCCACTGCCTTTTCCTGTTGCTGAGGCAACTGAGAAGAACGAATTCAGTCACAAATGTCACGATCACCATAGCTCTGTGCTTTCTGAAGGAGATGATGTCTGAGTTTGCTCTGTTATTGCTCGTTAAGAGCAGCAGCAAGACTCAAACACAATGTCTTTTTCTGTCTATGTGGTTTTCTCATGGCCTTTACTGTTCAGTGATGGTATCAATCTCTCTCCATTCTCTGTCTCTCTCACTTCTTCCACAGAGATAGGTATAGAAAGTTTTGTCCATCTTTCTCCAGGCATCCATTCAAGTACTCTCTTCTTCATGACCCTTCCTGGAAGTGAGCTACAAATTAGAAGATTCTGAAGTAGAGAATACATATATACCACAATGATCATTTAGTTTCATCCCCCATGCTATTTTCAGGGTCACCAACCACCAGACCAGGCTGCCCAGAACCACATCCAGCCTGGCTTTGAATGCCTCCAAGGATGGGGCATCCATAGCCTCCTTGGGCAACCTGTCACCACCCTCTGTGTGTAAAACCGCCTGCTAATATTCAACCTAAACCTCCCCTGTCTTTATTTAAAACTATTACCCCTTGTCCTGTCACTATCCACCCTCATAAAAAGTTGTACCCCCTCAGTTGTACCTGACATTTCCTCTTATGTCAATTTCCAGTAATGAAGGGAAGACTAATTATCTGTTGTAGAACACTTTCTTGCAAGGCAAGGCATAGCATTACTCCTTGTTACCTATCCTTCTCCACATTGATGGAGCACATGAACAAAAACACTTGTCTGGGTAGGGGTAAGGTTAGGGTTAGGATTAGGGTTAGGATTAGAGTAGGGTTAGGATTAGGGTTAGGTTTAGGGTTAAGGTTTGACTTAGGTTTAGGGTTAGGGAAGGGTTAGGGTTAAGGTTTGGATTAAGGTTACGGGAGGTTTAGGATTAGGGTTATTGTCGGGGTTTAGGTAGGGTAGGTTCAGGGTTAGCACTAGGATTAGGGTTTGGGTTAGGGTAGGGTTACGGTTACAGTTAGAGTAGGGTTAGGGTTTGGGCTAGGGTTTGGGTTAGGGTTCAGGTTAGGGTAGGGTTAGTGTTAGGATTAGGGTTAGGTTATGGTTAGGTGTAGGTTTATTGTTAAGGTTATTGTTAGGGTGAGGCTCAAGCAAAGGCCAAGAGAATGATGTGATAGATGCGTGTCTCACAAAGCTTGTGCAGTGAGGAGTTCTTCCAGCTCTGCACAGTGCTGCCCGTCTCAGAGAATCTGGGATTATTCTTAGCCTCCCAGGAGATCCTGAGTGGTGTTCCTGGCATCCTGTTGGTAACATATTGTTCTGTTTTGTGTGTGTGGAGGGAGGAAAGCCCTTGCTCAGTCTTTTCCTGTCTCAGTATTGTCAGAGCAGACCTCACCACCCTCCTAGTAAAGAACTTCCCCTAACATCCAACCTAAATCTTCACTCTTTCAACTTAAAACCCTTTTCCCTTGTCCTGCTATTATCAGCTCTTTCAAAGAGTTTACTCCCCTCCTGGTTATAGGTTCCCTTCAGGTACTGAAAGCCTGAAATGAGGTCGCCCTGCAGCCTTCTTTTCTCCAGGCTGAGCAAGCCCAGCTCCCTCAGCCTGACTTCATAGGGAAGGTGCTCCAGCCCCCTGATCATCTTTGTGGCCCTCCTCTGGACCCGTTCCAACAGCTCTCTGTCTTTCTTGTACCGAGGGCTCCACACCTGGACACAGTACTCCAGATGGGGCTTCACAAGAGAAGAGTAGATCCCTGCTGGTCACCCCTCTCCTGATGGTCAGAAAGAGTTGTGTGCACAGCCCAGCAGTTACACACTTTCACAGGGCTGAGAGGATTTTCAAGCTGATATTGAAGTCAGCCTGACAAAGACACACACAAGAGACTTTACAACCCTTGCAAATTACCTGCTTCCTTTAGACCATCCATGGAAACTGTACAGTCTGCCCACAGATGTTATTTGGTGCCCGGTCTCACATACATGGTCCTGATACTGCTAGGCTAAGAACCCCAGCGTCTGACAAGCTTTTTCAATTTTCAGATTTGTGAAGATGATTAAGAAGGATGACAGGAACTGGAATAACTATTCTCCAGCTAAAGTCCACATCATCCAGTCTTTCCTCTCATTACACAGAATTCATCCCCTTCTGTAAGAGGATTCTCTCTAGATTTCTGGGTGCTTAGGGGAAGCAGTGTTGCCAGGGGAGAGCTGGGTACCCCCTCAGATAGATATAATTTCAAGGAAGGGAGGGAAAAGAAAGCTATGCTAGTGCTGGCATGCAGAAGGAAATGAGTATTCAGCATGTGCTCTTTTACATGCTACAGACAATACAGAGACTGACAGAACATCAAAGTGGGATGAGAGTCTTCTGAGTCCCTGCACCCAATTTGAGCTGTCTGCTGTGATTATCTTGCCAAGTAAAATAAAAAATTATATTTGAAGAATGGAAAAAAGTTTCTGCAATGATACATATGTGAAATATTGGGCCCAGACTGGTCAGAAGGGACAGGTGAAGGGACAAGAATGGTTGATAAGAGGGAGGGACTGGAAAGAGGTCTGAGATTGAGATTGTCTTCTCTGCCTCGTATTTTCTTTTCCAGCATTAACAGTATCAAGCTCTCAAACATGGCGTTGATCCTGCCTGAAACAATACTCCATTTCTTCCCCCAGAGTACTGTTCTCGTATCCTCCACCTCCACTGCTGCTGGCAGCATCCTCAGCTGCCAAGGAGTGCCAGTCACCTCCTGGGCTACTGTGTCCCATCAGTAACGATGCTGGACATTGTTGCAAATGAAGTCCCTCAGGATCTCACAACATGACACAATTTTTCAGCTGTTGTTCTAAGAGTAGCCAAATATCTTTGGCTTGCTGTGAGAAGACAAACAGGAAGAGGCTACCTTGGCTTCTCCAACAAAATGCCAACAAAATGTTTTTTTCCAACCAAACAGTTCTGTGATTCTATGATTTCTATCACGTATGGCCCCCAGAGCTGCCCATGGATAATGGCTTTGTTCTTTGTGGGTATAATATGAGTGTTTAAGAAAACCAATTTCAGTTCTGAGAAGAGTGGGAGGCTGTGACACACAGAAAATTCTCCTCTCTTGGGCACTAGATGTGGCTATTGACCTTTGCCTTGCACTATTTCTTCCAACAGCAACCCCCACACATTCAGCAAAGAGAGAACACAGCCACTGCTGTGCTCACAGGAAAAACTAGGTGTGTGTGGGAGGCCACAGAGGCAAAACACCCTGCAGGCTTCCAGGAACATAGCTCTACCTGCTCTCATCAGTGTAACACTTGAGAAGAATGTGAGGATAGAAGGTGGAATAAAACTCTGTGGATGTCCCTCTGCTGTCAAACACAGCTCATGTTGTCAGTTGCGCTGTCCTACCCACTTCAAACATAACTATCTGACTCACACCGGCCTCAGTAAATGGTTGCTATTGGTGCCCTGCTATTTTCTTTCCAGAACTCAGAGAGGTGCACCCTGGTCAGGATGGAGTTTGTCTGCCCTGCAGGCAGCGCCCCCTGCGGGCCCGAACGGCACTGTGCCCTCACCCCGCCCAAAGAGGTTCGTGTCCGGCCGCAGCCCCGGCTCCTCTCCCCGTGCTACCAACGCGCAGTAATACACCGCTGCGTCCCCGAGCCGGGGCCTGGCGAGCCACAGGGCGTTGGAGCGGCGGTCTTCCGACACCGACAGCCTCCCCGCCGGGTTCGGCAACTCCTTGGAGCCCTTAACGGCGCTGACGAGGAATGTGGGGCCTTTGCCCGGGAGCTGACGGTACCATTGGATGTACTCGCTGCCCTGAATAGTGGGGTGTGAGCAGGTCATGCTGATGCCGGTGCCCTCCCTGGTCTCTGCCGACGGCTCCTGCTGCACCTGGGCTCTGCTCAAAACCACTGCTGAGAAGAAAAATAAAAGAAGCAAACTGAGACAATTCATTTTCTCCCACTGGAATTTCATGCAGAATGAGAGAGGTGCGTGAGCTTGGAGAGAAGCCGAAGGGTAAGAGGAGAGCCCGCAGCCCCCTCAGTCCGGCCCCGCCGGCGGCAGCCCCGCGCACCTAGGAGCACCACGACCAGCACCGCTAGCCCCGCGGCCCGGCAATGCCGCATCCCGCCGCTCCACTGCCTGCGCCGCGCTGCACCCGCCAGCCCCGGATCTGCTCCGCCGGTAGCGCCACCTCCCCGCCGCCGCCTCCAGCTCCTCCTCGGGCCTGCGCCCTGCGCCAGTTTTACTAGGGGTTGCTACGGGCTGCGAGTGCTGGGAGCCTGTGCTTGTGTAGTGTGGTTTGGGCACTGCGAGGCGGTTCTGCATGTCCCGCGGGGCACCCAGTGAACGGCTGTGGAGGCGTTTCAGGCACAGGAGAAAGCAGCTGCCTGCCTGCAAGAATCTCCAGCCATGGGCAATCCTGGATGAATTACTCTCGATGAGGTCTCATGAGGACAGAGATGGGGGAACAATCATTTCCCTTGCCCTGCTTGCCATCCCTCCTTTTCACGCAGCCCAGGATACAGTTGTACTCCCAGGCTGAAAGCACACACTGCTCTCTCATGTCAAGCTTTTCATCCACCAGACCCCCAAGTACTTTTCCACACAGCTGCTCTGAAGGAGTTGCCCCAGTCCGTACACATAGCTGAGATTACCTAGCACAACTTGCAACTGGCCTTCTTGCATTTCATTAGGTTCTCACGGACCCACTTCCAATGCTTGTGCAGGTCCCATTGGATGGCATCCGCTCCGTCTGTTGCATTTTGTGCACCACTGTGCTTAAAGTCTTCAGCAAAGTTGTTGAAACCACCCAACCGATCCCTTATCCACTGAATGTTCCACCCTTCATATCTTCCCAGTTTAGAGAACTAAATGTTTCATTGGACCGTATCAAGGGCCTAGTAGAAGTCCAGGTAGATGACATCAATTACCCTTCCTTGGTTCACTTGATGCCATCACTCCATCATAAAAGGCCACCAGATTGGTCAGGAGCAATCAGCCCTTGGTAAAACCATGCTGGTTGTGTGGATCACCACCTTGTCCTGTAATGTGCCTTAACGTCTCTTCCAGGAGGATCTGCTCCATGATCTTCCTAGGCACAGACATATGGCTCACCAACCCATAGTTGATCAGGTCTTCACCCTTTCTTCAATATGGGAGGGATGTATTCATTTTTCCACCCACCAGGGACTTCAGCTGACAGTCATGACTTCTAAAAGATGATGGCAAGCATCTTGAGAACTAATCCTGCTTGACCAACGTTATCTCCTTCTATAACCAGGTGACCCATCTGGTAGAGGATGGAAAGGCTGATGATGTTGTCTACCTAGATGTCAGGAAAGCCTTTGAGACTGTCTTCCACAACATTGTCCTGGCAGCCCACGGCTTGGACAGGTACCGTCTTTGCTGGGTAAAAGACTGGCCCAGAGGGTGGTGGTAAACGGAGTTAAATCTATCAGGAGACCGGTCATGAGTGGTGCTCCCAGGAGTTGGTGTTGCACCCCATCCAGTTTAATGTTGTTACTAATGATCTGGATGAAGGAATTGAGTGCAATAATGACACAAAGAAGGGGAAGTGTTCATTGGCCTGAGATTACTACAGTGGGATCAGGACAGTCTGGATTGCTGGGCTGAGGACAACTGTATGAGCTATGACAAGACCACGTTCCAAGACCTGCTGTTCAGTCCCAAGAACTCCATGCATGGCTACAGTCTTGGGGCAGTGTCTGGAAAGTTGCACAGGAAGTGTTGATTCATGGCCAACTGAACACAAGCCAGCAGTGTGCTCAGGTGGCCAAGAAGGCCAATGTCATCATGGCTTGTAGTCATGATGTAGAAATAGTGCAGTCAGCTGAACAAGTGAGGAGATTATCCCTCTACACTTGGAACCAGTGAGGATGCACCTTGAGTACTGTACTCAGTTTTGGAACCCTCACTGCTAAAAAGACCTTGAGGTCTTGGAGCTTGTCCACAGAAAGGCAATGAAGCAGTGAAGTCTTATGAGGAACAGCTGAGGAAAGTGCCATAAAAGAGGTTGTAGCAAGGTGAAGGTTGGCCTCTTTTTCCACGCAGTTAGCAGTAACAGAAGATGTAATGACCTCAGTCAGAAACACCAAGATCCTCTTTCCTCCTACCTGACGCTACTTGTATACTCCAGGAAATGCTGAGAGCATGAGACAATCCTGTGCTTTCTGAAAACATGGCACATAAACATGGCACATGTCCTTTTTTACTACCCTCTACCTAACTCTCTCCACTTTCTTTCCTTTTTTTTTTTTTTTTTTTTTTTTTTTTTTAATTTCATTATTTATTTATTTATTTTTCCGCCCTTTATCTCCTATGGGCTATGAGCATCCTCAGAACCAACAGGTTCCCTTCCAAAAATGTTGGCACAAGCCTTATGTGAGCTCAGACTTGCAAATGGATGAATCCCGCACCGTGGGGCCTCTGTTCAGTGTGGCTTCATTTTCCTCTATAATCATTCACTAAAGATTTCTGCATCTCCTTTGAGCTTTTGATTATTTTTCCCACCTTGTATGGCCTCCAGAACTGCCCAGAGAGAATGCCTTTGCTCCTGGTGGGTAAGAAATGAGTGTTTATGGAGACCCTTCTCCTTTGCTAGAAGAATGGGAGGTTGTGACACACTGCAGACTGCAGAGACTGCTCTCTTGAGCACTGTCCCTTGCAGCAGCAGATCTCTCTGCCAATGGCAGAAGAGGGAACTACTGGTCTTTGCACTGCACTTTTTCTGCTCACAGCTAAGCCCAAAGGTTAGTTGCATTATCTCTTTGGACTCCTCTCACTGAGCCATCCCTGTACATCTGCAAATTGTGCTGGCAGCTCATCTGGAGCCCTGGTCTCACAACCAACACACCTTACAGTGGCCTCTACTGAATCTACACCTCACCTGCAGGAGGCCTAAATCCTGTCACATCATCTGGTGGTTTTAAAGAATATCCACTGTAGGGACCGCTTGATTGTGTCTGCGACCTCGACATGCCGTACTCATGAAGGTGTGCAACTTTCACCAGAGGCTGCCGAGCAGTGCAAGGGACATGTTCCATGTCAGCAGTGTCAGCTCGGGAGGCCCCAGCCATACGTGCTGCATCGCCCCCTGCGGGCAAGGATGGCACTGTGCCCTCACCACGCCCAAAGAGGTTCGTGCCCGGCCGCAGCCCCGGCTTCGCTTCCCGTGGGTCCACGGCGCAGTAATACACCGCCGCGTCCCCGAGTCGGGGCCAGGAGAGCCACAGGGCGCTGGAGCGGCGGTCCGCCGACACCGATAGCCGCCCCAACGGGTCCGGCACTTCCTTGGAGCCTGTAACAGCGCTGACGAGGAATGCGGGGCCTCGGCCCGGGAGCTGTCGGTACCAGTGGATGGAAGCCGCTTGTATGTTGGGGTGTGAGCAGGTGATGTTGATGCCGGTGCCATCGCTGGTCTCTACCGAAGGCTCCTGCTGCACCTGGGCTCTGCACGCAGCCAATGCTGAGAAGAAAATTAACAGCAAGCTCAGGAAATCTCTTCACTGGAAAAGAAATGGTATGCAGACGAGAATATAAAAAGTTCACAGAGATGAACACTTTCTGAGTAGATGGAAAATCTCACTAACTTGTTGTCTGGGAAATAAATAAATAAATATGCTGGTATATTTTTAAGGAGTTTCCGAACCAGAAAGAGCAAGGGGTGAGAGCAAAAGTCGGTGCGGCAACCAGCAGTGTGGGGAGAGATTTTTTAAGGAGCAAAAGGAGAAAGGGCAGACAGGTGGAAAAGGAGGGCTGAGCTCTCCGAAAACAGCCGGTCTGAATGCAGCCGGGAGGAAAGAGACGGTCATCATATCGGAAAAAACATCCCCGCAGCCCCGCGCACCCAGGAGCACCACGGTCAGCCCCGCGGCCCGGCACTGCCGCATCCCGCCGCTCCGCCGCCCGCTCCGCGCTGCCCTGCCAGCCCCTGCTCAGCTCGTCCCGCGGCGCATCTTCCCCTCCGCCGCCGCCAGCTCCGCCCTGGGGCTGCGCCCTGCGCTGGCGTCACTCGCGGTTACTCCGAGATGCGAGTGTTGGGCTCCTGACTGCGGGTAGCGGGGTTTGGGCTCTGCATGTCCTGCAGCGTAGGCCGGACACTGAAGTGTAGGCGGAGAGCTGAGGAAAGGCTGCGAAAGCCCCTTGGTACAGGAGAAAACAGAAAACCCCGAGCTCCGGGTTCCGCAGGCTGCTGCTGCCCGTGGTGCTGATGTCGCTGCTCGAGGATCCCCAGAAAGACCGGCAGCGTCACTGGGACGGGCGGCTGGGAATGTGGAACAACAGGCTTTGACTTCTGCTTTTTGACTTCTGTTCCGCTAGTGAGTCGGGAACACTCCCATATTATCCTACATATATGTATGTGTGTGTATATATGCTTATAAGGCACCTCAAAACCAGCCTGAAGTGACCTCCTTTCCCCTCTACACGTCTTGGCCAGGAAATGAGGGCCTTGTGGCAACACTGCTGTAGAAATGAATCTTGTTTCTTCCTGCTGCACCCCACACCTGAAGGCCACTCTTGGCCAAGAATGGTGGCTAAAGATAACTGGGCATAGCAGTGGTTCTCTCCGAATGATAGAAACAAGTACAAGTAATGTATTCAAAGGAGATCTTAAATTTGGCAACTGCCAAACCATTTTGTCTAGGCATGTTTTTTTAATTGAATAATTTCCAAAGGATAGCAAGTGTGCTTTTTGCCCTGTGGGGTGATGTAAATTGTTACTGGAATTCCCCTGCATTCCCCGGGCTATGTGTGCCTGCAACCAGATCTTTTGCACTTCAGCCAAGCCTCAACAGTGCAGAAGGGCTGCTGCTGGGAGGTCTCTGGTGGGGTTGAATATGGAGGATGATGGCAGGGCTGGATTTCAACAATGTTGATGGCAGGGCTGGATTTCAACCGTGTTGCATGTGAGGGTGCTGCAATCATAGCACTCTTCAGCACAGTGCCTTTCTTGGCCCATTTGTCCCTAAGATGAGAGAATCCACAGGTTCCCTGTTCCTTGACTTTCTTGCTGTTTTCCACTTCAAAACCTGTACTCACACCTTCAGACAGGCCACTCCGCCACTCCTGGTCCTTTTTTTTTTTTTTTTTTTTTTTTTTTTTTTTTTTTTGTTAAAAAAGCCACAGTGTCCACAGATCATCTCATCACATGTGAAATGCAGGGAATCAGGGAATCATAGCATAATCTGAGGCAGAGCAAACACACAAAAGTCTGTGACTCCATCACCTTTCTCCACACAGGCTTAAGGAAAGCTAAACCACAATCCTCTTGAATCCAGTCTCATTTGTAACAGCTTGTTTTCCGTCTCTTTCAATAAATCCATTAAAAAATGGTAATCGTGTTGTGATGGAAGCACAAGTGGAGAATGTCTTCTGATGAGTAAAAGGAGAGGAAGCAGGGAGAACTACAAAGATAATGGAGATGTCAGAACATATGATAAACAGTGGAGCATTTTGGAAAATGAGGATGAGAACAATCAAGTTCCTGTCCCAAAGACCATGCTACAAACTGACCCAGAACTACAGGTGAAATGGACAGTGATATTCCTGGCCATAGGCAATATATATATGTTTATGTAAAGCAAAGAGCAACACTGAGAAGACTAGACATTCCAGATTCCTAGATGACTGTGCATTTCACCTGGAAACACTGATAATTCTCCCATGTGACAAAAGAAATTCTCCACTTTTGGAAACAATGCTATACCAGATCTCCATGAAGATGAACTTGCTAAGGAAAATATAGAGTGGTATCCACAGGTGCCTTTCACTTCCCACACTGACAAATGAGAAGTCATTCTCATTGAGTTATGGAGAGGCATGGGAAAGATAATGACAAACAGTACC
This sequence comes from Excalfactoria chinensis, assembly GCF_039878825.1. NCBI lineage: Eukaryota > Metazoa > Chordata > Aves > Galliformes > Phasianidae > Excalfactoria > Excalfactoria chinensis. Next base: position 4,321,089 of record NC_092848.1, on the reverse strand, counting down.
ATGTGCCACCTGGGGTGGTCTGTTAAAGCCCAGAAGAATCAATTTGATCACTGATCTCCTGCTCTCTTTTGTCATGTCTCTACATTTTTTGCTTCAGTGCTGTTTTCTGGAAGCCATTGCCCTCAGACGCAGCGTCATCACATCCCTCCTGCTGGTCTCTCTAGGAATTCCCTTCTCCCCCAATTACTGCATTCTCTGACAAACAGCCCTCTGAAAATAAAGGCTACATCAATGCACTCACAAAAGAGTAGGCACACATGGAAACAAAAGCACACACACACTTCAGGTACATGCGTGCACTCATCACTCATGCTCATGCACACACATGGCTGGAGAGGCATGGGCTGAAGCTATGGGGAGCTGACTGAAGAGACACTGGGGACCTTTCTGGCAGGGCAAAACTACAGTGCTCTGAGTAGGACAGGGCTCCAGATGAGCTGCAAGCACAATTTGCAGGTGTGCAGGGATGGCTTAGTGAGAGAGGTCCAAAGAGGTAATGCAGCTTATCCAGAGGAAAACATGATGAGAAAGAGAATTGAAACCCAGCAGTCCAGCCCACGTGCCATAACATCCAATCACATGAGCCCACTGGAGCAAGATGGGATGGAGAAAAAGAGGAAGACGTGACAAATGCATATGCAGCGTAGCCCCAGACAGCATTGCTTGACTGAGCGGGATCCATGAGTCCTCTGCCATCACTGATTCAGTTCTGGTCCACAAACACTGAGGCCTCTCAATCTGAGCACTCAGAAGAAGCCTCCATGAGGGAATGGGTGTGGCATAATCCAGGAAATGAACAAGCAGCATTAAGGGAAGGAGCCACACAGCTCATGCCATTGGCTGTTTTCCATTCATCATGAGCACCTTAGAAAATTGTCACTTCCATGTAGGCAGCGCCTGGGCCTGGGGCAGTGCAGTGTCTTGTTTGTGGACAGCACTTCAAAGAAACCTTCATTAGAGAACTGGCTCATCATAAATCTGGAAATGAAAAGGTAGCACTGCAGGAAATCAAAAACCAGCCCATATAATGAGAAAGGACAGCTTGCATTTAATGTTAGCTGGTCAGAAAATTATGGCCTGCATCAACCGGACCTCTGGAACTGCAGCGACGAAGGACCAGTATAAAAGGCAGCCCAGTTCCCAACTCTGCCATCCACCTATCTTGCCTTCTCCTCACTGGGAACCAGGTAAGTGTGAAGCCATCTCTTCTCCTCTTGCCTGAATAGAAACATTATGAGATAGTTGAGTTCTATACTATGGGAGAACATGGTGGAGATGACGTCTGCTCAGAGAGTGCTTGTGCAACAGCACAAAACCATGACACTTCTCTTCCTCTTTCCTAGGTATACCTGAAGTCCTAAGACATGTCTTGTTACACCCAGTGTGTGCCATGCCGGCCCTGTGGCCCGACTCCTCTGGCCAGCAGCTGCAATGAGCCCTGTGTCAGGCAGTGCCAGAGTTCCAATGTTGCCATCGAGCCCTCTCCCGTGGTGGTGACCCTGCCCGGACCCATCCTCAGCTCCTTCCCGCAGAACACCGTTGTGGGATCCTCCACCTCTGCTGCTGTTGGCAGCATCCTCAGCTCTGAGGGTGTGCCCATCACCTCAGGGGGCTTTGACTTGTCCGGCTTTGGCAGCCGCTACTGTGGCAGAAGGTACCCTCCCTGCTAAAGCCACTGGCTGTGATCCTGGAGAAATTCGTCCATAAACCAGAAATATGGTGCTGGATCAAGAAGGAATATTCAAGCCCCTGCTTTCAGAATTCCAGACCATGCTCAGCTACCTTAGGAACTGCTGGCAGGAGGGGCAATCCTGGGCTTTCTGAAAACATGGCTCATGTCTCTTTTTTGCCTGACCTAACCCTTTAACTCTGTTTTCTTTTTCTTATATTTTTTACCTTTCACTTCTGCTCCTAAGTAGCTCCTAAGGATCATCCCTTCCCTCTCTAAAAGGCAGGCACTAGCCTTGCAAGAGCTCAAACATGGGAATGAGTGAATCCTGCACTGTGAAGTCCCTGCCCAGTGTGATCTCATTTTCCTCTAAATATATTCATTAAAGATTTCTGCATCCCATTTGAGCTTTTGATTTTTCTTCCAACTGCTGTGTGGGAGGCCATGGGTGTAAGCTACTCTGCTGGCTCATAGAAACTGGGTTCCTCCTGCTTTCATCAATGTGGCACCGGGGAGGAAAGAGAGGATAGCAGATGTAGTAGAACCGTGAGGACATCTTCATGGTGCACATGAGCTTGCATTGTCATTTATGCCATCTTGCTCACCTAGGTGAGCATAGGTGTGTATGACTCACATTGGCCTCAATGAATCACTGCCGCCTGTGCAGTGTTCACTTCTCTCGAGAACTCAGGGAAGTGCATGCTGGTCAGGATGGAGTTTGGTGGCCGTGCAGGCAGAGTCCCATGTGGGCCTGGACAGCATTGTGCCCCTGTCAAGCCCATAGTGGTTCTTAACTGGCTGCAGCCTTGACTCCTCTCCCCGTGCTACCAACGTGCAGTAATACATGACAGCATCCGCGAACCGGGGCTGGGCGAGCCACGGGGCACTGGAAAGGCGGTCTTCCGACTCCAACAGCATATCCCACCTGTTCTGGAATCTCCTTGGAGCCTTTAAAAGTGCTGATGAGGAATGTGGGACCTCGGCCCGGGAGTTGACAGTACTGTTGATGCCGGTGCCCTCGCTGGTCTCTGCCAATGACTCCTGCTGCACCTGGGCAGCTTTTCTGGGTGCTCCTAACAGCTTTTTGCAGAGTTCCTGGCCCTGCCATACTTTTGCCAAGCTGCCTGAGTTTGAGGGCTTCCACAGGGCAGCATTGCTACCAGCTACAGAAGGCCACACACTGGAGCCCCCAGTCCCTTGGAACTCAACATTCCCATGGGTTCAGGAAGGCCCAGGAAAGTGACTCATTCCCAAACACTCACAGCTTCTTGGTGTTGTTGCATCTACCACAAAATGGAACAATTCTCCCCCGGCTGAGGAATTGGAAGGCCTTCGAAGTGACCCAACACTACCCTTCTCCTCTGAAGACTTCATGTGAGAGAAGATATCCCAGTCTCCAGTGGGAAACATCAGTGAGAGTGTGACATGTTGCTGGACTCACACTGGGGTGTCTTTCCCCAGGCACCAAGATCCTTTCATAGTCCCTGTGCATTTGGGCTGAAAAAGACCACGTGCTCCATGAAGTATCATTGCTCCCCACACACAAACTTCATGCATCAGCACACCCAGGGGCTCTGTTTTGTGAGGGATTTACTTTCACACGAATTCTGTGTGATGCCAGCATCACAGCAATGGCATGGAGAATCATTACTACATAACATGAGGATGGCAGCATCTCTCCTCAGGCCAGTTGTTGTGTCAGACAGTGCTAGCTCAGGTGAGATCACAAGACAAAGGGCATCAGAACCAAGCCCACCAAAGCCCAGTGTAACCATAAAGAATAGCTCTGGCCTAGTCCTTGTCCAGTAGTCTGTACACAACATGGCCTTCCCCTTGCTTTGTTGCAGGTCTATGTCTCTATTGCCCAACATACTGCACTCATCCTTCCCTGCCAGGCTCCTTGAAGGTCCAGGACATTCAAGGGATGGAGTTTTCAGGTAGGCTTTGGTTGGATCTGGACTAGGCCTCTGATACACAGGGAACTGTGCTGGGACAGGAGGGACAGTGAAGATTGCCTTCTGGTAAGTGAAATCTGAGGGAATAGAGAGAATTCTGGAGGTGATGCAGATGTAGGTAACTATCATGCAAGGCATAGCATGAGGATGATGACGATGACAGCAACCATAATGCCCACGGTAAAGCCTGACTGTTTCCATGCAGGCCAGCCCAAGAAGAGCCCTGTCCTGTCTCTCTCTCACTTCTTCCACAGGCACAGGTATAGAAAGATTTGTCCATCCTCCTCCAGGCATTCATTCAGCCATTCTTCATGACCCCTTCAGGAAGAGAGCTACAAATTACAGACTATGAAATATAGAACTTTTCTTGTTCCATATTCTTTCTCTTCTGTCTCATACCTGTTCTAGAAATCCTGGGGCCTCTAATTCCTAACTCTCAGAAGCAGCTTCCGTGAAGGCATGGGTGTAACAGAATCCAGAAAATGAAAAGGCAGTGTGAGTGGAAACAGCCACACTACCCATGTGATTATCTGGGATGTTTTCCATCCATTAGAAACACTGCAGAGAATACACTGTCATTGTTAAACCCCTTCCCATAATAGTGGCCCTGCTTGGCCTCACCCTCAGATCTTACCTGCAGAACACCACCTGTTATCCTGTGATTGACAGCATTCTCAGCTGTGATGGAGTCTGAATCACCTCTGCGTGCTTTGATCTCTACTGAATTTCCAGACAGTACTATGGCAGAAAGTGCCCGCCACACTCAAAGCTATGTTCTTCATCTTCTACTCTTTCCTCTCTTTCCCTTGTATTCACTTCAAGTGTCTAATTCCCCATAGACAAACTGGGTGGTATGGGTCTGACAGATGCATGTCCTATAGGATCTTCAACAGGTGTGCTGCGCACAGACTTTTGGCAGCTCTGTTGCTGCCTGCACAACAGCTCCCTTTGGAAGAAAACTAATTTCCCTCTTCAGAGTCACTAATGTTACCCACATCCCAGCCTCAGCCTGCACACGATCCTTTTCATGGTGGTCTCAATTTGCTAGGAATAAAGGGCAGACCTGGACTGCAGATGATGTCGGTGCTCAGTCAGAACAGAGAGCTCTCTTGTTGCATCAGGATAGTCTGTTTATTGAGTTCAGCATACATCTTATATACCATTTTACTTACAAACAAGACACTCCTGTTCTTCTAACAGTTTCTCTAATCAGTTAACTAGTCCCAGCTTCTCCCAAACAAAGTGATCAAGGATGAAAGGTTCCTTGAGAATAACAGGATTAACAGTGAATATCAATGGAATCTCCTGTGTGCTCTTAGGAGCAAACAGACACTGCTTGCTCACTGTTTCACACTCTAGTCTCCCAGGGTTTCCCAATAATAAGGTTCATCAAAGAGTCTGATAAGCTCTCTGGTAACTCAATCACACATACATCTTCCCACAGATGATACCTCTTGGTGAGGCCTTGTGGGAGTCTTTCATTATGTAGAATGCATTCATGTGGAAGAATTAGTACAAGAAAACTGTGCATCATCTCCTGTGCTCCATCCAGTTCTGAGATTTCTGCATGAAGGTTAGGGCAGGAAGCAGCGTAACAGTACAAATGCATTATACAGAAAGGCCACTCTGTAAAGGCCAAACCTGCTGAGAATTTGGAAAAAAGAAGCAATCCGCATGGGACTGAAAAGCTCAGGTGAGTTTCAGACCAGTTCCTTAAAGTCCTCAGGGTGCAGCACAGCACACAAATCACAATGCAGCATGTGTTCTCTGCACTGCCCATGGAAAAACTGTGTTGTCCGGGAGAGTAAAGGAAGTGGAGTTCTGGGTCAGGTTCTCTTTCAACACTTTTCACTCCTTTCAAGACACAGACATCAGTGACTTCTGGAAGAGGATGCCACAGGATCTGAATCCTCTCAGTCTCATACTCTCAAATCAGTGTCACTGAGGAGATCACATGAAGGTGTCTGTGACATCAGCACATACATTCAACACTCAAGAAGGTGTGAAGCTGGAAACTGTAACTGGGATGCCGAGCAGAGCAAGGGACATGTTCAGCTCGTGCGCAGCGAACACGGCGGGAGGAGCGGCAGCGCCCCCTGCGGGTCCAGACAGCACTGTGCCCCCACCACGCCCAAAGAGGTTCGTGCCCGGCCGCAGCCCCGGCTTCGCTTCCCGTGGGTTCACGGCGCAGTAATACACCGCCGCGTCCGCGAGCCGGGGCCGGGCGAGCCACAGGGCGCTGGAGCGGCGGTCTTCCGACACCGACAGCCACCCCAACGGGTCCGCCACCTCCTTGGAGCCTTTAAAAGCGCTGACGAGGAATGCGAGGCCTTTGCCTGGGAGCTGACGATACCAGTGGATGTTCTCGTTGACCTGTATACTGGGATGTGAGCAGGTGACGTTGATACCGGTGCCCTCGAGTGTCTCTGCCGTCGGCTTCTGCTGCACCTGAGCTCTGCTCACAGCCACTGCCGAGAAGAAAAGAAAATGCAATCTCAGAACATCCATTTCTCCAACAAAAAATAACACATCCCAGCAGCAAAAGCAGCTGAGGGGAAAAGGCCGTGTAGGATGCACCAGTGTGGGAAGGGATGTCTATAGTCAGGAAGGTGGGGAGGAAGGGAGGACGGGAGGGAACGGTGGGCTGAGCTCGCCGGAAACAACCGGTCTGAATGCAGCGGAGAGAAGAGGAGGAAGACGGAAAGAAGTGGGGCGGATAAAGGCGAGCGCGGCCCCGGCCCCGCCGGCGGCAGCCCCGCGTACCCAGGAGTACCGCGGTCAGCCCCGCCCGGCACAGCCGCATCCCGCCGCTCTGCTCCTCCCTGCTCCGCCCTACTCCTCCCTGTCTCCGCTGGCGTCACTCGGGGTTGCTCCGGGCTGCGAGTGCTGGGCACCTGTGCTCGGGTAGCGGGGTTTGGGCTCTTAGTGTTCCTGCAGAGGAAACCCTGCACGGCCAAGTAGGCAGCTAGCTGAGGGACAGCTGCGAAAGCTCCTGCAATACAGAAGAAACCACCTTCCCTCTTGCAGTGTCCCCAGCGAGAGAGGCAGGAGAGAATACGGACCGGACGGGAATGGTCAGGAAGCGCGAAGTGGCCGTGGCTTGTTACCCCCGCTGTGCCAGGCGCTGACGCAGATCCCGAAACGCGGCAGCGGAAACGGGTCGTGTGCTGCTGCCCGGAAACGCGGCAACCTGAGATCTCCCCGAGCCCCGGGTCCTGCAGGCTGCTGCTGCCCGTGGTGCTGATGTCGCTGTTCGAGGTGACAAGAATGGCCGACAAAGGCGCCGGGACGACGGCTGGGAATGTGGAGCAACAGGATTTGAATGCGTAGGAGAGTCTGAGAGGGATCCAGGAGGCTCAGTTACAGATTCCCTGACAGGATCAGCCAGATCCAAAGCTGAGCCCAGATCTCAGAGTCATCCATATCGTAAAATCTCTCCTAGGGAGGATTCAGACAATCCATCCCCGACTCCAGCTACACGTGCTAAACCCCACGTCTCCCTCAGTATTGGCTGTACAACCGGGTAGTTATGGGATAAAAACTGTGCCTGCCACATCTGGTTGGGGTTGAAGACCTGCATGTGTTCCATTAGAGAATTGTGGACCCCTCTTCTTGTAGCAGCACACAGCACGTGGCAGGGACATCTTCAGCCCTTGCCTGACTCCTCCATTTGGCACATAAACCACTCATGCCACTCTCCCCAGTAACTGTTAATCTGTCCATCCAGTGTGCAGAAGACTGAGTGAGATGGTGCAGAGTTAAGAAATGATTCGTAAGAGGACTGAACAATCTGTGGGGATCAAATATGTGGTTCAACCTGATCTGAGGGGCCCCTTCCGCACACCACTCTATCCCTCCCCATGTGTTCATCCCTCTCTCTGTATGTCCCAAGGAGCAATTCTATAGGTCTGTCTCACACCAAACCCCATCCATGTCCTGATTCACAGCTGCAACTCTTGCAAAGGCCAGGCTTGTCTTCCTGGAGGTTGCCTGGAGATTGCTTGATTCCTCATTAGCTGTTGTGAATGGCGAGATTTATTTCTTCCCATCATTTCCATGCAACCCTTGAGTGTCAGTCTCTGTATGCATCTTGATTGGTTCCTCTTTTCTCTCATCCTGTATCATGAGGTCCTGACAGCTCTTCTCATTCAGGGGTCCTCTATACACATGCTTAGAAAGCACTTTGTCCAGTCATGGAGAGCATTAATGGAAAAATAAACAGTACTGGTCCAACACTGGTTCCTGAGAGACCCCTTCATAAATTCCTGTCCCTAGCTGTGCTTCGAAGAGCAGCCAAAACTGAACAAGCAGCACTAAAAGAAGCAGCCACTCAGCTGATGTCATTGGCTGTTTTCTATTCATCACAAGAACTTCAGAAAATTGTCACTTCCATGAAGAGTATGCCTGGGCCTGGGGCAGTGCAGGGTCTACATTATATGCAGCTCAATTCCATCACATTCTAGTCAACATTTCTCACCTATTTTTCATGGTAATCACAGGAATCTGAAGCCCTTCTCCCACTTCCTATTCTAAGGCCACTGTGAGGCTTGCTTGAGATGGATTTTCCACAAAGCGAGACAGCCAGCTTGTTGCACCTGGCCAGCATTTTCACATCACATCTGGATAAAGTGAAGCCAATCTTTTATCCCTTTGTTAATTACTGTGCACTGTCCCTGTGCTCTGCTTTCTCCTCAACATCTCTCCCAGATACAGCTTCAGCCCTGATCTATGTACCCCTATGACTAGTGCCCACTCTGCCCAGTACCTACCATGCAGGACTTCTGGACTCATGCTTCTGGTCAAAAGATGCAGTGATGCAGTGACTGAACTCCACTGTCATAACTGTGATCCCTCCTGTGATAGTGGTCCAGTCTGCCCCCTTCCACAGCTCCTTCATGCAGAAGACTGCTGTGAGAACCTCCAACTCTGCTGCTGTTGGCAGCATGCCCAGCAGTGATGGAGTCTGCTTCAGTTTCATGTACAATGAACTCTCCTGCACTGACAGATGTTACTGCAGATGTTCCTTTCTACTATCCTTGAAGACCTGAAGACCACAAATACTTCCTTGGGTTCTGCTAGCTGTTCTCCCTCTGTGGAACAGTCAGATAGTTTTTTGGTGGAATTTCTGCAATCAGTGATGGGCAAAATTTCTGTTAGCTCCTGGTTACTGCCTGCACTGACAGGGTTCTCCCAAAATGAGAGCACACAAATAGCAATGCAGCATGTGTTCTCTGCACAGCCCATGGAAAAACTGTGTTGTCCAGGAGAGTAAAGGAAGGGGAGTTCCAAGTCAGGACCTCTTCCATCACTTTTCATTCCTCTCAAGAAAGAGACATCAGAGCCGTCTGGAAGAGGATGCTGACCTGCAGATCTCTGTGTGCACAGGGGAAGCAGCGCTGCCACGGGAGAGCTGAGGGCCCCTTCCCCAGAGCTCCGCCTTGCACAGACACAACCCCTCCCTCTTCGGGGTTGTTGCTCGGCCAAGGAAGCTCCTTGCACCAGGGTGTCCTTCACAGCACAGAGGTACAAGGCGCTGTCAGAGAGCTCGACTTCTGCCAGCTGCAGGAGGCTGTATTTCGCGGTGGTGTTCAGCCACGTGGTGAAACGGCCGTTGTGCTTGGGGCCTGCTGCTGCCTGATATGTGACCAGCTGTGGGGCCTGACCTTTCTTCTGCTGGTACCAAAGAAAGGCTTCAAAGCTGGAAGCCTGATATATGCAGGAGGTCTGGAAGGTGTTTCTCTCCTCCACTGTGACTTGTCCTTCTTGCTGGGTGACAATGGTCTGCCCCACTGCATCTGGAAGAAGAAAGTGTAGGTGAGCGGCTCTGCAGGGAAGGCTCCAACATTGACTAGATACAAAATAGTGGGAGAGTAGGCTCCCTGTGTTTTATCCTGAAGAAATGTGTTGAGGCCTGGACATAGCAAGGTGGTTTTTGAAGACCTCTGAGCTTGTAGGACAAAGCAGATGCTGTGCTGTGCCCCTGCTGAGAGGAACAAGGAACAACCTGTCTTAGTTCAGCAGGTTGAAGGTCCTATGTAGCTATTGGGAAAAGATGCATCCTGCTTCTGCATCCCTGTCATCCTGGAGCACTCTTAAGTCCCTTAGTATATTCTAAACTGAGCTGAGGGTGACAAATGTCATCTCTGTCCGAGCTGATATCCAGGAGAATGCTGGAGGCCATGGTCAATATGCACTAGGCAGCATCCCCTTAATGCTGGTGGGCTGAGATGTTTAACATCACTATTGTGACTTTGACAGGATTTGCTTCTTTTTGTAGGAAAAGCTGAAATGTGGGACTGCAGAAATAGCTGTAATCTCCGGTGGTGGCAGCAGATGGGCCAGAAAAGAAAGGCAGGGATAGAGAGAAACAAAAGCAGAGAAAAGCAGGAGAGGTCCTGCGGTCTCTTTTATGTATCTTCCCTCATCATTTCCAACAGCAGCAGAATCTAGAGATAACTGGTAGAAAACCACAAATGTCCATCAATATTTGCCCAAGGTTTATTATTACTCAGGAGCTGTTTGCCACAAAGACCTGGTGAGGCTGGTGAGCACTTCCTGAGGAGAAGATGGATGCCTTGATTAAAAGCCAGCACTTACCCAGCAGTTGTCCCAGGAAGGCAGTGAGGACGAGATAGCTGCGGTGCATGCTGAGACCAACCCTCCTGTTTGCTGAATGAGAAAGAGGCAGAAAACCACCTCCCAGCCCAAGATGACAGAGCTGCCGGAAGTGATTCTGCTGGCTCCACAGGCAGGGAGCTCACTGCCATTAGCAACACCCACAGGTAACACCACCATGTCTCTTATAATCCTAAAGCACAGAGTAAAGCCCTGTTCCTTCTCTCTGGTTAATGAGGACTGCAGTTCCCCAGTGGAAGCACACACCTTCACCCACTGGCTTCTCAAGGACTCCCACAATCACACTGCCCATCAGAGAGCATGGGCTCTCAGCATATTGTGTACCTCTGCCTGTAGCCTAGTTTCTCTTACCCTGCATGTGGGTCTCCTCATTTACTCATGGCAGGTCAGCCTGCTGTTTGTTCGTGAATGGATGTGTGCTAGTCCCACTCCTCTCACATACTTCCCCACACTCTTGCTGATCCCTCACATATTACCATGGGATCTCAGCCTGCTGAACTTCCACTCTCAGGCTTTTGTTTCCTTACCCAACTCTGTCCCAGAACCTAAAAATCTGTTCTCCCAGTCACTCATTTAATCCTGATGTGCTTTGGATGTGGTGTTGGCCACTGGCATCCAGTCTTTGCATCTGCTGGTCTAGACCTTGGTGCACTTCCACATGAGAAAGAGAGCTCATTTTCAATGTTACACAAACAAGTCAGGACTTAAGAAGAAGACAGTATGTGCTCTGGTGGTCAGGCATAGGTCTTATCTCAGCAGGTGTACTGACTGAAAATTTGTATCCTCCCTCCTCTGCAGTGCATCCTGTGCCTTCTCTCACTACCAATTTTCCCATAGCATTGACCTCTTCCATATGAATTGCCTTCAAATTTGTCGGAGATTACACAGGCCTCTCCAGTACATCCTTGTTATTTGTTTTCATCTTGTAACTTGTCACTCACAAAGTTCTATATCACTCACTTCAAATTTGACAGCTGTAGTTCTTTAATGGCCAAAGAATTATGGGTCGAAGAGTTCTGGTTCCCTTCTTTGTCTCCTTTTTGCTTACAGTTTGGGTTCAGTCTGTGCTCTGCATCCCAGACTCCATTTTACTTTACTTTTGAACTGAGAAAGGACTTGATCCACAGCCAGCATGAAGCAGTAGCCCTCATAACCATTACACCTTAAAGAGGCCTCTGCTGAATATACACCTCACCTCCAGAGGACCTGAATCTTGTCAAACAATCTCATAGTCTGAAAACAGAACCATTGTGGTCACCATTGAAAGGTTGTTTTTGACCTCGACATGCCGTGCTCATGAAGGTTTGCTACTGGAATGCCTTACTCTGGAGGATGCCGAGCAGTGCGAGGGACATGCTCCAGGTCAGCAATGTCAGCTCGGGCGTCCCCAGCGGGAGGAGCGGCAGCGCCCCCTGCGGGCACGGACGGCACTGTGCCCCGCCCCGCCCAAAGAGGTTCGTGCCCGGCCGCAGCCCCGGCTTCGCTTCCCGTGGGTCCACGGCACAGTAATACACCGCCGCGTCCCCGAGCCGGGGCCGGGCGAGCCACAGGGCGCTGGAGCGGCGGTCTTCAGACACAGATAACCTCCCCGCAGGGTCCTGCATCTCCTTGGAGCCTTTAACGGCGGTGACGAGGAATGCGGGGCCTCTACCCGGGAGCTGACGGTACCAGTGGATGACTTCGTTAAGCTGTATGCTGGGATGTGAGCAGGTGATGTTGATGCCGGTGCCCTCGCTGGTCTCCGCCGACGGCTCCTGCTGCACCTGGGCTCTGCTCACAGTCACTGCTGAGAAGAAAAGAAGCAGCAAACACAGAAAATCCATTTTCTCCCGCTGGAATTTCATGCAGGATGAGAGAGTTGCACGAGCTCGGAGAGAAGCCGAAAGGCAAGAGGAGAGCCCAGCCCCGTCCTCCCTTAGCCCCCGCAGTGCGACCCCGCCGGCGGCAGCACCGCGCACCCAGGAGCACCGCGGCCAACCCCGCCCGTCCCGTCGCTCGGTACAACCTCATCCTGCCGTTCCTCCGCCCGCGCCGCGCAGCCTCCTCCAGCCTCCCGCGGCGCCTCCTCCCCTCCTCCACCGCCAGCTCCTCCCCTGTGCTGCGCCCTGCGCTATCGTCACTCGGGGTTGCTCCGGGCTGAGAGCGCTGGGCACCTGTGCTCGGGTAGCGGGGTTTGGGCTCTGCGTGTCCCGCAGCGTAGCCCGGGTGCGGACGCGTAAGAGGATAGCTGAGGGACTGCTGTGAAAGCTCCTTCGGAGCAGAAGAAACCAGTCGCCCGTCTGCTGAGTCCCCCAGGACGTGGGCAGGCGAGAGGAGAGAGACGGGAAGAGATGGATAGGCAAGGGTGATAAGGCCGACCCCTGGTTCCTCTCCGGAAACCTGGCAGAGGGAGCGAGTCGTGTGCTGCTGCGCGGAAACGCGGCACCGCGAGAGCTCCACGAGCTCCGAGTCCCTCAGACTGCTGCTGCCCGTGGTGCTGATGTCGTGCTCGAGGATCCCCGGAAAGGCCGGGTCCGGCGCCGGGTAGGGCGTCTGGGAATGCAGAGCAACAGGATTTGAATGCGTAGGAGAGTCTGAGAGGGAGACTGGAGGCACGGTTACAGATTCCCTGACAGGATCAGACGGATCCAAAGCAAAGTTTATGGGGTTAAAAACTGTGCCTGCCACATCTGGTTGGGGTTGAAGACCTGCATGTGTTCCATTAGAGAATTGTGGACCCCTCTTCTTGTAGCAGCACACAGCACATGGCAGGGACATCTTCAGCCCTTGCCTGACTCCTCCATTTGGCACCAAAACCACTCATGCCACTCTCCCCAGTAACTGGTAATCTGTCCATCCAGTGTGCAGAAGACTGAGTGAGATGGTGCAGAGTTAAGAAATGATTCGTAAGAGGACTGAACAATCTGTTGGGATCAAATACATGGTTCAACCTGATCTGAGGGGCCCCGTCTGCTCACCATTCTATCCCTCCCCATGTGTTCATCACTTTCTCTGTATGTCCCTATTCTATAGGCCTGTCTCACACCAATCCCTGTCTGTGTCCTGATTCACAGCTGCAACTCTTGCAAAGGCCAGGCTTGTCTTCCTGGAAGTTGCCTGGAGATTGCTTGATTCCTCATCAGCTGTTGTGATTGGTGAGATTTATTTCTTCCTACCATTTCCATTGCCTTTTTGCACACAGGCTTAAAGAAATACTTCATCACAATCCTCTTGTGTCATGCCTCCATTACAACACGTTGTTTTTTATGTATTTCATGAAATCTCTTCAAAAATGGGCAATGTGATGTGATGGAAGCACAAGTGGAGAATGCCTTCTGATAAGTGAAAGGAGAGAGAAGAGGAAGAACTCTGAAGATGATGCCGATGTCAGAACATATGATGAAATGCAAGGCATTTTGGACAGTGAGGATGAGAACAATCAAGTTCCTGTCCTAAAGCCTTCACAAGTTCCTGCATCCCAGCCTTCACCTCCACATGATCCATTGTTGTGTTAGTCTCGTGTAGCCAAGGAAGAAAGGCAATGTTTTTTGTCAGGGGATAAGGTGAGATCATGAAGGGGGACTTCCATCCTCTGGAGAGACAGAGATGTGGATTTGATTGAAGGTGCACTCAGTGGAGAAGCAATGGGTTGGATGATTGCATTTGAGAGGAAGTGTCTATTCTGGCTTCTCTGACAACATGTCCGGTGTCTACTGTGACTCTCTTCTAATCACTTTTAACATCGTTCTTTTTACAGTCCCTTTTTCTCAAAGATCTCTTTTAGCCAGATCTACAACGAGTCTGGACTGACCTACTTTTGATTTTTTTGCACCCTCTTTGATGCAGTATTAAGGAAATGGTCCTGTGACTGCCAGGCAGATTTATCTGCTGAACAGAAAACGGAAAAGGAACAGTCAAGTCTCCTGGGAGCTGTAGTTCATTCTTCTCTTCTGTGACAGATAACAGAACTATCAATAATCCATGGAACTCCAGAATTAACATTCTAAAGTCCCAGTGCACTAGATGATGTTATGATGTGGAACACTGATAACAAAAATCATAGAACCAGGACAGCCCCACTACACTGTATCAGGCTGACTTCACCTGCCTCCTCCAGATGAGATCACCACTTGAGCTGAGGCATTGGTCTCACCAGTGTAATTCTGCCCTATAAATCTTTGAGCCTATAATCACAGCACTTCAAAGAAACATTCTTTAGAGAATGGACACATTGTAAATCTGGAAATGAAAAGGTAGCACTGCAGGAAACTAAAAATCAGCCCATATAATGAGAAGGGATAGATTGCATTCAAAGTTAGCTAGTCAGAAAATTATGGCCTGTATCAACCTTACCTCTGGACCTGAAGTGATGAAGGACTAATATAAAAGGCAGCCCAGTTCCCAACTCTGCCATCCACTTCTCTTACCTTCTCCTCATTGGGAACCAGGTAAGTGTTAAGACGTCAGTCTTCCTATTGCCTCAATAAAATGTTATCAGATAGTTGAGTTCTATTCTGTGGGAGACCACAGAGGAGATGACATCTGCTCAGAGAATGCTTGGGATGCAGCTTACATGGCTTTAGATTGATGCACAGAAAGAGTCTCTTTGGGTCAGACAGCACATTATCGGGACTTGACATAATGAAACCATCTGACCTTCTCAGCCTTCTCCTCCATCCTTAGTAGTTGCCCTGGCTCCTTTGTGGGAGGCTACCCAGGCTGCTCCTCACATACCCTCATGCTATACTTCTTTCTCTTCCTCTTTCCTAGGTATACATGCAGTCCCAAGACATGTCTTGTTACACCCAGTGTGTGCCATGCAGGCCCTGTGGCCCGACTCCTCTGGCCAGCAGCTGCAATGAGCCCTGTGTCAGGCAGTGCCAGAACTCCACCATCGTCGTTGAGCCCTCTCCTGTGGTGGTGACCCTGCCCGGACCCATCCTCAGCTCCTTCCCACAGAACACTGTTGTGGGATCCTCCACCTCTGCTGCTGTTGGCAGCATCCTCAGCTCTGAGGGAGTGCCCATCACCTCAGGAGGCTTTGACTTGTCTGGCTTTGGCAGCCGCTACTGTGGCAGAAGGTGCCCTCCCTGCTAAAGACAGTGGCAATGATCTTGGAGTAATTCTTGAAACTGCAAACATGATGTTGTACCAAGAAGGAATCTTCAAGACTGCTTTCAGAGTCCTTGACCATCCTTAACTGTTCTGGGAAATGCTGAGATGAAGGCGCAGTCCTGGGCTTTCTGAAAACATGGCTCATGTCTCTTCCAATCCCTTTCACATTATTTTCTTTTTTCTTCCCCCCTTGCAGACCCCCACCTACACTTTATTTTTTCTCCCTTCAGCTCCTGTGTGCTATGAGGCTCTGTAAAAATTCATTTCCTCTCTTAAAATTCATTAAATATTTCTGCATCTCATTTGAGCTTTTGATGTTACTTTCCACAGTTAATTGCCTCCAGAATTGTCATGGGAGTACAGCTTGGCTCTTGATGTGTATTAGATGAGTATTCATTTTGACCCTTCTCCATCCCCAGGAAAACAGGAGGTTGTGACACACTGCTGAGGCTGTTGTCTCAGGCATTGTCCCTTTCAGCTGAAGAAGTCGGACAGATGCTCTACCACAAGTCTCTAGAGACCTGTGGCAGAACATGAGACTATTTGACATTTCCTTGCAATGTTTCTGCCCACAACTACCTCCAAATGTCCAATTAAGTGAGAACACTACCTCACCTCCAGTAACAGAATAGAAACAGTGGTGTAGTAGGCCATGAGAGGAGGTCACTCATCTGGGTCATAGTATTGGACTCCTCTTGCTCTCATCCATGCAGCACAGGGGAAGTGGGAGAGGATGGCAGAGGTAGTAGAATTGTGTGGAGGTCTCTGTGGTGCCCAACACAGATTGCACTGCTAGTTATGCCATCTTACTGACCTTAAACATAGGTGTGCTTGACTGACATTGCCCTCAGTCAGTGACTGCTATGGGTGCCACACTCATTTATCTCAAGAACACAGGAAGGTGCCTTCTGGTCAGGATGGGGTTTGGCAGCCTTGAAGGCAGCGCCCCTGCGGGCCCAGAAAGCACTCCGTCCCCGCCCCACCCAAAGAGGTTCGTGCCCGGCCGCAGCCCCGGCTTCGCTTCCCGTGGGTTCACGGCGCAGTAATACATCGCCGCGTCCCCGAGCCGGGGCCGGGCGAGCCACAGGGCGCTGGAGCGGCGGTCTTCCGACACAGACTGCCACCCCACCGGCTCCGCCACCTCCTTGGAGCCTTCAACGGCGCTGACGAGGAATGTGGGGCCTCGGTCCAGCAGCTGACGGTACCAGTGGATGTAATCGGGCTGTATACTGGGGTGTAAACAGGTGATGTTGATGCCGGAGCCCTCCCTGGTCTCTGCCATAGGCTCCTGCTGCACCTGAGCTCTGCTTACAGCCACTGCTGAGAAGAAGAAGCAAATTCAGAAAATTCCTTGGCTACCCCAGAAATGTAATGCAGATGAAAAAAAGAGAACTGATCACAGAGGAGAGGAACAGTTTCTGAGAAGACAGAAAATCTCACTAACACATTGCCTGAGGATGAAAAGAAAATAATAGTAATAATGAAATGAACTGGGATGTTCGGAATCAGAGTCCAAACCAGAAGGAGAAGGAAGTGAGAGAGCAAAAGTCTGTGCAGTAAGCTGCAGTGAGGGCACTAATTTTTAATGCAGAGCAGTGAGAAAGTCCAGACAGGAGGGAAAGGTGAGCTGAGCTGCTGGAGGCAATCGGACCGATCTCGGCGTGGAGTAAAGAGATGCGAATCGTGCCGGAAAGAAGCCCCTCCCCCCGCAGTCCGGGTCCACCGGCGGTAGCCCCGCGTACGCAGGAGCATCGCGGCCAGCCCCGCGGCCCAGCACTGCCACATTCCGCCGCTCCGCCTCCCACGCCGCGCTACACCCGCCAGACCCGGCTCTGCTTCTCCCGTGGCGCCTCCACCCCGCCGCATCCGCCAGCTCTGTCCCGGGGCTGCGCCCTGCGCCAGTGTTACTAGGGCTTGCTACGGGCTATGAGTGCTGGGAGACTGTGCTCGTGTAGTGTGGTTTGGACTCTGTGGGATGGTTCTGCACGTCCCGTGGGGCAGCCAGTGAACGGCTGTGGAGGCGTTTCAGGCACAGGAGAAAGCAGCTGCCTGCCTGCAAGCATCTCCAGCCATGGGCCATCCTGGATGAATTACTCTGGATGAAGCCTCATGAGGACAGAGATGGGGGAACAATCATTTCCCTTGCCCTGCTTGCCATCCCTCCTTTTCATGCAGCCCAGGATACAGTTGTACTCCCAGGCTGAAAGCACACACTGCTCTCTCATGTCAAGCTTTTCATCCACCAGACCCCCAAGTACTTTTCCACACAGCTGCTCTGAAGGAGTTCCCCCAGTCCGTACACATAGCTGAGATTACCCCAACTCTAGCACAACTTGCAACTGGCCTTCTTGCATTTCATTAGGTTCTCACGGACCCACTTCCAATGCTTGTGCAGGTCCCATTGGATGGCATCGCCTCTGTTTGTTGCATTCTGTGCACCACTGTGCTTAAAGTCTTCAGCAAAGTTGTTGAAACCACGCAACCGATCCCTTATCCACTAAATGTTCCACCCTTCATATCTTCCCAGTTTAGAGAACTAAATGTTTCCTTGGACCATATCAAGGGCCTAGTAGAAGTCCAGTTAGATGACATCAATTACCCTTCCTTGGTTCACTTGATGCCATCACTCATCATAAAAGGCCACCAGATTGGTCAGGAGCAATCAGCCCTTGGTGAAACCATGCTGGTTGTTGTGGATCACCACCTTGTCCTGTAATGTGCCTTAACGTCTCTTCCAGGAGGATCTGCTCCATGATCTTCCTAGGCACAGACATATGGCTCACCAACCCATAGTTGATCAGGTCTTCACCCTTTCTTCAATATGGGAGGGATGTATTCATTTTTCCACCCACCAGGGACTTCAGCTGACAGTCATGACTTCTAAAAGACGATGGCAAGCATCTTGAGAACTAATCCTGCTTGACCAACGTTATCTCCTTCTATAACCAGGCGACCCATCAGGTAGAGGATGGAAAGGCTGTTGATGTTGTCTACCTAGATGTCAGCAAAGCCTTTGAGTCTGTCTTCCACAACACTGTCCAGGCAGCCCACAGCTTGGACAGGTACCGTCTTTGCTGGGTAAAAGACTGGCCCAGAGGGTGGTGGTAAACGGAGTTAAATCCATCAGGAGACCGGTCATGAGTGGTGCTCCCAGGAGTTGGTGTTGCACCCCATCCAGTTTAATGTTGTTACTACTGATCTGGATGAAGGAATAGAGTGCAATAATGACACAAAGAAGGGGAAGTGTTCATTGGCCTGAGATTACTACAGTGGGATAAGGACAGTCTGGATTGCTGGGCTGAGGACAACTGTATGAGCTTTGTCTAGACCACGTTCCAAGACCTGCTGTTCAGTCCCAAGAACTCCATGCATTGCTAAAGTCTTGGGGCAGAGCTGGTGGAAAGGTGCACAGGAGGTGCTGATTCAGGGCCAGCAGTGTGTTCAGGTGGCCAAGAAGGCCAATGTCATCATGGCTTGTATCAGAAACAGTGTAGTCAGCTGAACGAGAGAGGAGATTATCCCTCTGCACTTGGCACCAGTGAGGATGCACCTTGAGTACTGTACTCAGTTTTGGAACCCTCACTGCTAAAAAGACCTTGAGGTCTTGGAGCTTGTCCACAGAAAGGCAATGAAGCAGTGAAGTCTTATGAGGAACAGCTGAGGAAAGTGCTATAAAAGCGGTTGTAGCAAGATGAAGGTCGGCCTCTTTTCCCATGTAATTAGCAGTACGACAAGACTTCAGTCAGAAACACCAAGATCCTCATTTCCCCCACCTGACCCTTCTTGTATACTATAGGAAATGCTGAGAGCATGAGGCAATCCTGTGCTTTCTGAAAACATGGCACATGTCCTTTTTTGCTACCCCCTCCTCCTTAAATTTCATTATTTATTTATTTATTTATTTATTTATTTATTTATTTTTCCACCCTTTATCTCCTATGGGCTATGAGCATCCTCAGAACCAACAGGTTCCCTTCCAAAAAGGTTGGCACAAGCCTTATGTGAGCTCAGACTTGCAAATGGATGAATCCTGCACCATGGAGCCTCTGTTCAGTGCGACTTCATTTTCCTCTATAAACATTCACTAAAGATTTCTGCATCTCCTTTGAGCTTTTGATTATTCTTCCCACCTTGTATGGCCTCCAGAACTGCCCAGAGAGAATGCCTTTGCTCCTGGTGGGTAAGAAATGAGTGTATATGGAGACCCTTTTCCTTTGCTAGAAGAATGGGAGGTTGTGACACACTGCAGACTGCAGAGACTGCTCTCTTGAGCACTGTCCCTTGCAGCAGCAGATCTCTCTGCCAATGGCAGAAGAGGGAAGTCTTTGCCTTGCAATATGTCTGCTCACAGCTAAGCCCAAAGGTTATTTAAAGGGAGAACAAAACCACTGTTCAGCTTATGGAAAAAGCATGGGTATAAGCCTCCTTGCTGGCTCATAGAAACAGGGCTCCTCCTGCTCTCACCAGTGTGGCATCAGGGAAGCAAGAGAAGATAGCAGAATTGTGAGGAGGTCTCCGTAGCGTACAACAGAACTTGTATTGTCATTTATGTCGTCTTGCTCACCTCAGACTGAGTCTGAGTCACATTGGCTTCAGTCAATGGATGCAATGGGTGTCCTGCTCTTTTCTTTCGAGAGTACAGGGAGGTACATCCTGGTCAGGATAGAGTTTGGTGGCCCTGCAGGCAGCGCCCCCTGCGGGCACGGACGGCACTGTGCCCCGGCCACGCCCAAAGCGGTTCGTGTCCGGCCGCAGCCCCGGCTCCTCTCCCCGTGTGCCCACGGCGCAGTAATACACCGCCGCGTCCCCGAGCTGGGGCTGGGCGAGCCACAGGGCGCTGGAGCGGCGGTCTGCAGACATCGACAACCGCCCCGCAGGGTCCGGCACCTCTTTAAAACCTTTAAAAACGCTCACAATGAATACAAGCCCTCGGCCCGGGAGCTGACGGTACAAGTAGACGCCCTCGTTGGACAGTATGTTGGGGTGAGAGCAGGTGATATTGATGCCGGTGCCCTCGCTGGTCTCTACCAAAGGCTCCTGATGCACCTGGGCTCTGCTCACAGCCACTGCCGAGAAGAAAAGCAGCAGCAAACTGAGAAAATCCATTTTCTCCTGCTGAAATTCCATGTCGCAGGACAGAGGTGCAAGAGCTGGGTCATAGGCCAAAGTTTCAGACTCGATCGCGGCCGAGGCCCCGGCCCTCGCAGAACACGAAGTCCAGCCCCGCCGGTGACTGCTCCGCGTACTCAGGAGCACCCCGCCAGCCGCGCTTGGCACTGCCGCAGCTCCCTACTCCGCCGCCTGCGCCGCGCTGCCCTCGCCGGCCCTGGCACTTTGCTCCGCCCGCGGCACCTCCTCCCCGTCACCGCCCCCAGCTCCGCCCTGCGGCTGCTCGGAACCACCTCGCTGTCATTTGGACGTCCAGCAATGACATTTAAAGACATCTGCTCTAAAACAGATTGCTGAAGAAGTTTTGAATGGAGTGCAATTGGCCAGTAGTTCCTTGATTTCCCTTTCTCAGTCGAGCTACGACTTCAACTTACATGACCCCTGAGATATGACAGTGCTGCATCACCATGACATTACACAATCAAACACCCTTGGGTTAATTGCTCGTCAGCTCAAGAACACAAGTATGTCCAAGTTCATGACTAATCACGAAAATATAGGAAATAGAAGCATTCATTATGTTAGACATTCACTTCTCATTATTTCCCCTATCTCAAAGTCCAGTGGACATACAATCTGCTTAGTTATCTTATTGCTGATACAGTGGAGACTTTTGCAAGTCTGGCAAGTTTTCATCTCACGACAGGCTGTGGTCTTCCTGACTGCATCCCTGCATCCTCTTTGGAAGCTCCATGTCTGTGATTACAGATAGAGCCTCTTCTGTGTTGCAGGATACCACTGTCTTCCAGCCTCAAACATCTTGACTGCCTCTCTCTATGGCCTGTTTGCAATGGACTCCACCTGCCGTGCCTTGGCAGCCAAGAGGTCCAACTGAATTTTAGAATCCATTGCACACTCCACACCCAATTGGTCAAAACATTATTCCCCTACATTAGCTAGCTTTGGCGTGTCTTCAACTGGAATATATTTGGCTGTTCTGTACTGCACAACGAAGGGTGTTCCAGGTGCTTTAAAGCAGCCAGAGGAGGGCAGCAGAGCTGATAGTGGGGCTGGTAGGCATGTCCTGTGAGGAGAGCCTGAGTACACGTGGGTTGTGCAGTTTGGAGAACACAAGGCTTAGGGATGACCTCATTGCTCTCTACAATTTCCAGAAGAGGGAATGCAGAAAGGGTGGTTCTGGTCTCTTCTCCCTGTTATCTGGTGGCAGAACATGTTAGGGAATGTCACAAAACTGTAAGAGGAGATGTTCAGGCCAGACAGTAGTGATGCTGCAAATCAGTTGATCATGAAAATCTCAGAGATTCAAATTGGGGGGCTAGAAGCCTAGCATTATCTATTTTCTGTGCTGGATGCATGGGGAATAAGCCCCACCTATCATGTGTATGTTGCATAAAATATCCTCATCTAATATTCATTACTTCTGTAAAATATGCATACATTTTCCATTATAGTACATAGATATTCCATGCTTCCCCATAAAATCATTAACGTAGTGTTCTGCCTCATCGCACATGTTCAGACTTTTTGTGGTGGTGGTTCCACAGCCCTCTGGATGAAGTCAGTACTCTTCCTCCCTGTCCTCACTGCTTGAACCTTGTCTTCACCAATGCCCAGTTAGCTCTTGGCCTTGATTACACAATCCTTGCTTACACAAAACGTGATGATTCAAAGCAGAACCTCCCTTGCCTACTTGATACAAGCAGTTCAGTATACCACTGTTATCTGGTTGTTACAAGGGTACAGATTCTTCCTGTTTTCTCAGCAAAATCCAGAGTATCCATCAATGAGCATTAGCAAGCTTAACGCTATTGCTACAACTGGTATCACTAGGATAAAAAGAGTTTAATGTGAAGGTGGTCAAACACTGGAACAGGCTTCCTAAAGATGTGGATGATGCCCCATGCCTGTCTGTGTTGACTGACGTTTTTATAATGCTTTCATGAATATGCTTTTCCTTGTGGTTAATGATAATGAGGTCACGTAGTTGAACCTGAAGATGCCTTCCAGGTTCCCTTCTCTGCATTAGCTTTGTTAGCAAGAAGACAGAGACTAGCAGAATCTATTGGGATCCTGAATTGCCCCTGATGTGACCAGAACACTTGTTGCTAAGTGGGCCACACAAGTCACAAAACAACTCATCTGTTCATGCACACCTGTGTGGTATCATGCAAACCTCTGTACCCACAGGCATTTGCATAAATCCAGCACACAGGCTCTAGTTGTTTCACACCAGTACCCTAAAAATTACTCTGCAGTGATATCATTTTCCTTTGCTGGAATCTTCCAGTATGTGAAAGGATTGTTCTACCCACACTGACGTGTGTTGCCTGGAAATGCTCAGGTTTTTCTTCCTGCTAATCAAAAGCTGCCTTCCATGAGCGATGGGAATGACATAAATAGGGATGTGAAAAGTTCAGGAAACTTCATTTGCTCGTCACTGAGAGTACACCTTCCCTGAGTGTGGGAGTAGTACACTTGAGTGTGGGAAGTGCACATTCCATTCTCCTCCAGTCATTCATTCAGCCATTCTTCATGACCCTTTCTGAAAGTGAGCTACAAATTGCAGTCTCTCTGGTATATCGCTTTTCTTGTCCCTGACTTTTTCTCTTCTGTCTCATACCTGGCCTAGAAATCCTGGGGCCTCTTAATCCCAACACTCAGATGAAGCTTCTGTGACAAACAGATAGGTGTGACAAAACCTGGAAAATGAAAGAGCAGTGTAAGTGGAAACAGCCACACAATCTGTATGATTAGCTGGGATGTCTTCCACTCATCACAACCACTGCAGAAAATGGTCACTCCTATGGATGCTCACCCCAGGCTGAGGGCAGTGCAGGACCAACATATTAACAAAAGAAGGGTCCAGACTAGATGAAAACAAGAAACCCTCTTACCTCTCTGAGACAAGTTTTGCTATGTTCTGGGCCTGCCATGCCCATCCTATTGTACAAACTCACCAGCTAACAGCTGCAAGTATATATTGTCATCATTAAATCCTTTCCCATGACAGCGGCCCTGCTTGGCCTCACCTTCAGCTCTTACCTGCTGAAAACCACTGTGGGATCCTCCACCTCTGCTGTGATTTACAGTATCCTCAGCTGTGATGGAGTCTTCATCATGTCTTTGTTCTTTGATCTCTACTCTATTTCCAGATACAACTATGGCATAAATTGCCCATCGTGCAGAATACTAAGGTACTTATCTGGTACACTTTACTCTCTTTTCCTTGTAATCTCTTCTTCTGAGTGTGAAATTCCCCCTAGCCAACCAAGATTGTATGCTACTCTCTCTCCCTTGGGAACCAAAAGAAAGTTGTACTATCGGATCTGAACCATGGGTGACAGGCAAAGTTTTTTGGCAGCACAAGTTTCTACGAATGGAAGACACAAGTTGCAAGGAATGAAGGGCAGCCCTGGACTGCACATGGTAAGGCAAGGATTTATGGGAGTCTTTCATCATGTGGAAAGCATTCATATGGAAGAATTACTACTGGAAAACCATGCATCATCTCCTGTGCTCCCCCAACTATGAGATTCCCACATAGAGCTTAGAGAAAGAAGCTCTTACTGAAACAGTGTAATAGCAATATTGCTTTCTCCAGGAAGGGTCACATCTGGAGATGTACACCCTGCTGGGTAATTGGGCAAATGTCAGAGAACAAAGAAGCAATATGTATGGGAATGCAAAGCTCAGGTCAGTTTCAGACCAATTGCTTAAAGCCTACAGTGCACAGCACACAAATCACAATGCAGCATGTGTTCTCTGCACAGCCCATGGAAAAACTCCTGTGGCCCAGGATTGTATCGGAAGAGGAGTTCCAGGTCAGGGTCTCTTTCATCACTTTTAATTCCTCTCATGAAAAAGACATCAGAGCCTTCTGGAAGAGGATGTTGACCTGCAGATCTCTGTGTGCACAGGGGAAGCAGCACTGCCAGGGAAGACCTGAGGGCCTCATCCTCAGAGCTCATCCTTGCACAGAAACAGCCCCTCCCTCTTCGGGGTTGTTGCACAGCCAAGGAAGCTCCCTGCCCCAGGGTGTCCTGCACAGCACAGAGGTACAAGGCGCTGTCAGAGAGCTCGACTTCTGCCAGCTGCAGGAGGCTGTATTTCGCGGTGGTGTTCAGCCACGTGGTGAAACGGCCGTTGTGCTTGGGGCCTGTTGCTGGCTGATATGTGACCAGCTGTGGGGCTTGGCCTTTCTTCTGCTGGTACCAAAGAAAGGCATCAAAGTTGGAGGTCTGGTATGTGCAGGAGGTCTGGAAGGTGTTTCCCTCCTCCACTGTGACTTGTCCTTCTTGCTGGGTGACAATGGTCTGCCCCATGGCATCTGGAAGAAGAAAGCAAAGGTGAGCAGCTCTGCAGGGAAGGATCCAGCCCGCCAACATTGATTGGATACAAAACGGTGGGAGATAATGCTTTCTGTGTTTTGTCCTGCATAAATGTGTTGAGGTCTGGACATAGCAAGGTAGTTGTGGGAGACCTCTGAGCTTGTAGGCTAAAACAGATGCTGTGCTGTGCCCCTGCTGAGAGGAACAGGGAACAGCCTGTCCTGGCTCTGCATGGAGAAGGTCCCATGGAGCTACTGGGAAAAGATGCAACCTGCTTTTGCATCCCTGTCATCTTGGAGCACTCCTAATTCCCTCGATAAACTCTAAACAGAGCTGGGGGGTGACAAATATCATCTCTGTCTCATATCATCTCTGATATCCAGGAGAATACTGGAGGCCATGGTCAGTGTGCACCAGGCAGCATTCCCTTAATGCTGATGGGCTGAGATGTTTGATGTCACTATTGTGACTTTGACAGGATTTGCTTCTTTTTGTAGGAAAATCTGAAATGCGGGACTGCAGAGATGGCATCAGTCTCCAGTGCTGACAGCAGATGTGCTGGAAGGCAAAGTCAGAGATAGAGAGAAAAAAAAAAAAAAAAAAGCGGAGAAAAGCAGGAGAGGTCCTGAGGTGTCTCTTATGTATCTTCCCTCAACATTTCCAACAGCAGCAGAATATAGAGAGAACTGGTGCAAAACCACAAATGTCCATCAATATTTGCCCAAGGTTTATTATTACTCAGGAGCTGTTTGCCACAAAGACCTGTTGAGGCTGGTGAGCGCTTCCTGGGGAGAAGATGGATGCCTTAATTAAAAGCCAGCACTTACCCAGCAGTTGTCCCAGGAAGGCAGTGAGGACGAGATAACTGTGGTGCATGCTGAGACCAACCCTCCTGTTTGCTGAGTGAGAAAGAGGCAGAAAACCACCTCCCAGCCCAAGATGACAGAGCTGCCGGAAGTGACTCTGCTGGCTTCACAGGCAGGGTGCTCACTGCTACTAGGAACACCCACAGGTAACACCACCTTTTCTCTTATAATCCTAAAGCACAGAGAAAAGCCCTGTTCCTTCTCTCTGGCTAATGAGGACTGCAGTTCCCTAGTGGAAGCACACACCTTCATCCACTGGCATCTCTTACTCCTACAATCACACAGCCCACCAGAGAGCATGGGCTCTCAGCATATTGTGTACCCCTGCCTGTAGCCTAGCTTCTCTTACCCAGCATGTGGGTTTTATCATTTACTTGTGGCAGGCCAGCCTGCTGTTTGTTTGTGAATGGGTGTGCAGTCTCCCACTCCTCTCACACACTTCCCCACACTCATTCTGATCCCTCAGATATTACCATGGGATCTCAGCCTGCTGAACCTCCACTCCCAGGCTTTGTGTTTCCTTACCCACCTCTGTCACAGAATCTAAAACTCTTTCCTCCCAGTCACCCATTTATTCCTGATGTGCTTTGGATGTGGTTTTGGCCACTGGCAGCCAGATCTCTCCTGCACAGCAGCCTCTGCATCTGCTGGCCTAGAACTTGGTGCACTTCCACATGTGAAAGAGAGCTCATTTTCAATGTTACACAGCAAGTCAGGACTTAAGAAGAAGACAGTACTTGCTGTGGTGGTCAGTCATAGGTCTTATCCCTGAACATTTACTGACTGGAAATTTGTGTCCTCCCTCCTCAGCAGTGCATCCCATTCCTTCTCTCACTAACAATATTCCCACACCCCTGACCCTTTCTGTATGCATTGCCTTAAAATTCATCAGAGATTACACAGGTATCTAGTGCATCCTTATTATTAATTTTCATCTTATAGCTTTTTCCTCAAAAAGTTATATATTACTCATTTCAAATCTAACTGCTGTAGTTCATTAATGGCCAAAGACTTATGGGCCGAAGAGTTCTGGTTCCCTTCCTTGTCTCCCTTTTTGCTTACAGTTTGGGGTCAGTCTGTGCTTTGCATACCAGACTCCATTTTACTTTACTTTTGAACTTAGAAGGGACTTGATCCACAGCCAACATGAGCCAGTAGCCCTCACAACCATTACACCTTAGCGAGGCCTCTGCTGAATATACACTTCACCTCCAGAGGACCTGAATCTTGTCAAACCATCTCATAGTCTGAAAACAGAACCACAGTGGGGACCATTGGAAGGTGTTTGTGACCTCGCCATGCCGTGCTCATGAAGGTGTGCAGCTGGAATGCTTTCTCGGAGGATGCCGAGCAGTGAGAGAGACATGCTCCAGGTCAGCACTGTAAGCTCGGGCGTCCCCAGCGGGAGGAGCGACAGCGCCCCCTGCGGGCCCAGTCGGTACCTGTGCCCCGCCCCGCCCAAAGAGGTTCGTGCCCGGCCACAGCCCCGGCTCCTCTCACCGTGGGACCACGGCGCAATAATACATCGCCGCGTCCCCGAGCCGGGGCCGGGCGAGCCACAGGACGTTGGAGCGGCGGTCTTCAGACACAGATAACCGCCCCGCCGGGTCCTGCATCTCCTTGGAGCCTTTAGCGGCGCTGACGAGGAATGCGGGGCCCCTGCCTGGGAGCTGACGGTACCAGTGGATGTAATATCCTAGCTGTATATTGAGGTGTGAGCAGGTGATGTTGATGCCGGTGCCCTCGCTGGTCTCCGCCGACGGCTCCTGCTGCACCTGGGCTCTGCTCACAGTCACTGTAGAGAAGAAAAGAAGCAGCAAATTAAAAAAATCCATTTTCTCCCTCTGGAATTTCATGCAGGATGAGAGAGTTGCACGAGCTTGGAGAGAAGCCGAAGGGCAAGAGGAGAGCCCAGCCCCGTCCCCTCGTAGGCCCCTCAAAGTGCGACCCCGCCGGCGGCAGCACCTCGCACCCAGGAGCACCGCAACCAGCCCCGCCAGTCCCGTCGCCTGGTACAGCCTCATCCTGCCGTTCCTCCGCCCGTGCCGTGGAGTCTCCACCAGCCCCGGCACTGCCCCTCCCTCTGCGTCTTCTGCCCTCCGCCGCCTCCAGCTCCGCCCCTGGGCTGCGCCCTGCGCTAGCGTCACTCGGGTTGCTCTGGGTTGTGAGTGCTGGGCGACTGTGCTCGGGTAGCGCTGTTCGGAATTTGCGTGTCCCACAGCGTAGTCTGGGAGCGGACGCGTAAAAAGGGAGCTGAGGGACTGCTGTGAAAGCTCTATCGGAGCAGAAGAACCGGTCACCCGTCTACAGAGTCCCCCGCAACATGGGCAGGAGAGAGGAGAGAGAGACGGGAAGAGACGAATAGGCAAGGGAGATGTGTCCGACCCCTGGTGCCTCGCTTGTACCCGGCGCTGCCGCAACTCCGAAAACCCGGCAGCGGGAACGTATCGTGTGCTGCTGGACGGAAATGCGGCACAGCGAGAGCTCCCCGAGCTCCGAGTCCCTCAGACTGCTGCTGCCCGTGGTGCTGATGTCGCTGCTCGAGGAGCCCCAGAAAGGCCGGCAGAGGCCCCGAGCAGGGCATCAGGGTATGCGGAGCAACAGGATTTGAATGCGTAGGAAAATCTGAGAGGGAGCCTGGAGGCACGGTTACAGATTCCCTGACGGGATCAGCCGTATACAAAGCTAAGCCAGGATCACGGAGATATCCACTCTATAAAATCTCTTTTAGGGAGAATTCAGGCAATCCATCCCCGACTCCAGCTGCACATGGTAAACCCCACATCTCCCTCAGTATTGGCTGTGCACTCGGGTGTTAATGGGGATAAAAACTGTGCCTGCCACATCTGGTTGGGGTTCAAGACCTTCACGTGTTCCATTAGAATCGTGGACCCCTCTTCTTGTAGCAGCACACAGCACATGGCAGGGACATCTTCAGCCCCAGTCCGACTCCACCATTTGGCACCAAAACCGCTCATGCCACTCTCCCTAGTAATTTGTCCATCCAGTGTGCACAAGACTGAGTGAGATGGTGCAGCGTTAAGAAATGATTCATAAGAGGACAGAACAATCTGTTGGGATCAGTCACGTGGCTCAACCAGATCTGAGGGGTCCCTTCTGCACGCCACTCTATCCCACTGCACATGTTCATCCCTTTCTCTGTACGTCCCAAGTTGCAGTTCTATAGGCCTGTCTCACAACAAACCCCATCCGTGTCCTGATTCACAGCCGCAACTCTTGCAAAGGCCAGGCTTGTCTTCCTGGAAGTTGCCTGGAGATTGCTTGATTCCTCATTAGCTGTTGTGAATGGTGAGATTTATTTCTTCCCATCATTTCCATGCAACCCTTGAATGTCAGTCTCTGTATGCGTCTTGATTGGCTCCCGTTTTCTCTCATCCTGTTTCATAAGGTCCTGACAGGTCTTCCCATTCAGGGGTCCTCTACACACATGCTTAGAGAGCACTTTGTCCAGTCATGGAGGGTATTAATTGAAAAATAAACAGTACTGGTCCAACACTGGTTCCTGAGAGTGAGAAGAACACTCAGAAGAAGCCTCCATGAGGGAATGGGTGTGGCATAATCCAGGAAATGAACAAGCAGCACTAAAAGAAGCAGCCACGCAGCTCATGTCTTTGGCTGTTTTCCATTCATCACAAGCACCTTTCAAACTTGTCACTTCCGTGAAGAGTATGCCTTTGCCTGGGGAAGTGCAGGGTCTACATTAAAGGCAGCTTGATTCCTTCACCCTCTAATCAACATCTTTCACCTATTTCTTCCTAGTAACTACATGAGTCTGAAGCCCTTCTCCCAGTTCCTATTCTAAGGCCTCTGTGGGGCTTGGATGAGATGGATTTTCCACTGAGAGAGACACCTGCCTTGTTGCATCTGGCCAGCATTTTCACATCCCATCTGGATAAAGTGAAGACAGTCTTTTACCTCTTTGCTAATTATTATGCAGCCATAAGCATCTTCCTACAAATGAAATTCCAACAGACCAGGCATTGTTCAGCCTGGAGGAATCTAAGATATGTTCATATCAATGCTTATAATTATTGAAAGGTAAGATGTCAAGAGGATGGGACCAAGATCTTTTCAGTAGTGCTCAGTGTGGTAACAGGCACAAACTCATACACAGGAATATCCATTTAAACATGGGAAAGAACATCTTGCATATGAGCGTGAAGGAGCAGTGCACTGGAATAAGCTGCCCATAGAGGTTTGTAATCCACTTCTTGGGAGATACTGAAAACCCACCTGGATGCTTTCCTATTCTGGCTGATCTAGGCAATGTGCTTTACTATGGAAGTTAGACAAGATGATGTCCACATGTCCCTTCCAACCCCTACATTTCTGTGATTCTTTGATTCTACCTGCCAGTTAAAATGGCTCATTGCTGTGTTCCTGGGAGCTTCATGGACTGCTCCTCTTATGTCCCTGTGCTCTGCTTTCTCCTCACCATCTCTCCCAGGTACAGCTTCAGCCCTGATCTATGTACCCCTATGACTAGTGCCCACCATGCCCAGTACCTGCCATGCCGGACTTCTGGACTCATGCTGCTGGTCAAAAGATGCAGTGATGCAGTGCCTGAAACCCACTGTTATAACTGTAACCCCTCCCGTGATAGTGGTCCAGTCTGCCCACATCCACAGCTCCTTCATGCAGAAGACTGCTGTGAGAACCTCCAAGTCTGCTGCTATTGGCAGCATGCTCAGCAGTGATGGAGTCTCCTTCAGTTTTGGGTACAGTGAACTCTCCAGCACTGACAGGTGCTACTGCATCAGATGGAAGCCTACTGTGCTAAAACCACTAGTGAGGGTCTATTCCAGGTCCACTCAGAATCGGTAAGTTATGCTTATCAACTGAAGGTCAGCCAAGGGATCAGGCCTAGTCAGCATTGGTTTATGAATGGTAGATCCTGTCTGACTAACCTGATTTCATTCTATGACAAGGTGACCCGCTTGGTAGATGTAGGTAAGGCTGTCGATGTGGTCTACATGGACTTCAGTAAGGCCTTTGACACTGTCCCCATAACATTCTAGTAGAGAAGCTGGCTGCCCATGTTTTGGATGGGCGAACACTCCGCTGGGTGAAGATCTGGCTGGATGGCTGTGTCCAGAGAGTTTTGGTCAATGGAGTGGGATCCAGTTGGTGGCCGGTTATGAGCGGCGTCCCCCAGGGCTTGGTGCTTGGACCGCTTCTGTTTAACATCTTTATTGATGATCTGGATGAGGGCACTGAGTGCACCCTCAGTATGTTTGCAGATGACACTAAGTTGGGAAGGAGTGTTGATCTGCCTGAGGGGAGTAGGGCACTACAGAGGGACCCGGATAGACCTGATCGATGGGCCAAGGTTAACGGCATGAGTTTCAATAGGCCCAAATGTCAGGTCCTGCATTTTGGTCACAACAAACCCAGGCAAGCCTACAGGCTTGGGGAGGTGTGGCTGGAAAGCTCCCAGACAGAAAGGGACCTTGGTGTGCTGATGGACAGTTGGCTGAATATGAGCCAGCAGAGGTGGCCAAGAGGGCCAATGGCATCCTGGTTTGGATCAGGAATGGTGTGGTGAGCAGGACTAGGGAAGTCATCCAGCCCCTGTACTCGGCATTGGTGAGGCCTCACCTCGGGCACTGTGTTCAGTTTTGGGCACCTCAGCACAAGAAAGATATGGAGGTACTGGAGCAGGTCCAGAGAAGGGCAATGAGGCTCGCGAAGTGAGAATCAGCCTTACGAGGAGAGGCTAAGGAAGCTGGGGCTGTTTAGTCTGGGGAAAAGGAGGCTGAGGGGAGACCTTATTGCCGTCTTGCAGTACCTGAAAGATTATTACAGTGAGAGTGGGGCAAGTCTCTTCTCACTAGTGACATGTGACAGGATGAGGGGAAATGGCCTCAAGTTGCGCCAGGGCAAGTTTAAGTTGGACATTAGGAAGAACTTCTTTACAGAAAGGGTAGTTAAGTACTGGAATAGGCTCCTCAGGGAGGTGGTTGAATCGCCATCCCTGGATGTGTTTGCGAGAGCCGTTTGGATGTGGTGCTCAGGGATATGATTTAGCAGAGGGTTTTTAGAGTTAGGGCACTATGGTTAGGCTGCAGTTGGACTTGATGATCTTCAAGTTCTTTGCCAACCTGGGTAATTCTATGATTCTATGAACTGAGGACTGAGATCCTGGCCATGCATGTCAGAAAGACTGAGTGTCCAGTGCTCTCTTCTAAATAAAGGGAAGCAAGGGCACACTGAAGACATTGCTACAACCTCATTTCCCTGATTCTATGAACTGAGGACTGAGATCCTGGCCATGCATGTCAGAAAGACTGAGTGTCCAGTGCTCTCTTCTAAATAAAGGGAAGCAAGGGCACACTGAAGACATTGCTACAACCTCATTTCCCTGTCTTCTACTATCTCATTTCTCTTTCCTTTCTACTATCCCTGAAGACCTGAAGGAAACAGAAAACTTCCAGGCATTCTGCTGGCTGCTCTCCCTCTATGGAACAGTCAGATAGGTTTTTGTTGGTACCTCAGCAATAGATAATAGGCACCAATATCTGTCAGCTCTTAGTTGCTGCCTGCACTGACAGGGTTCTATGAAAGTGTGATCATGTCTCTCTTCTTAGTCCTTACAACTGTCTGCTTCCCAATCTTCACCTCCATATGATCCATTGTTGTGGTAGTCTCATATAGCCAAGCAAGAAAGGCAATGTTTGTTGTTAGGGGATAAGGTGAGAACATGAAGGGGGACTTCCATCCTCTGGAGAGATGGAGAGATGTGGATTTGATAGAAGGTGCACTCAGTGGAGAAGCAATGGGTTGGATGGTTGCATTTGAGAGGTACTCTCTCCTGGGAGCTGTAGTTCATTCATCTCTTCTGTGACAAATAACGGAACTATCAACAATCCATGGAACTCCAGAATTAACACTCTTACTCCCAGTGAATCAGATGATGTCATGATGTGGAACACCGATAACAAAAATCATAGAACCAGGACAGCCCCAATACACTGTATCAGGCTGACTTCACCTGCCTCCTCCAGACCTGATCACCATTAGAGCTGAGGCATTGGTCTCACCCATGTAATTCTGCCATATAAATCTTGGAGCCTTTAATCACAACACTTCAAAGAAACATTCTTTAGAGAATGGGCACAGTGGAAATCTGGAAATGAAAAGGTAGCACTGCAGGAAACTAAAATCAGCCCATATAATGAGAAGGGATAGCTCGCATTCAAGGCTAGCTAGTCAGACAATTATGGCCTGTATCAACCTTACCTCTGGACCTGCAGCGATGAAGAACCAATATAAAAGGCAGCACAGTTTCCAACTCTGCCACTCATTTCTCTTGCCTTCTCCTCATTGGGAAGCAGGTAAGTGTTAAGGCCTCTGTCCTCCTCTTGCGTCAATAAAATGTTATCAGATAGTTGAGCTCTGTGCTGTGGGAGACCACGGAGGAGATGACCACTGCTCAGAGTGCTTGGGACATAGCTTACATGGCTTTAGATTGATGCACAGAAAGAGTCTCTCTGGGTCAGACAGCACATTGTCGGGACTTGACATAATGTAACCATCTGACCTTCTAAGCCTTTTCCTCCTTCCCTAGTATTTGCCTTGACTCCTTTGTGAGAGGCAACAATGACTGTTCCTTATGTATCCTGTTTCTCTACTTCTTCTATCCTTCTCTTCTAGGTGTACCTCCAGTCCCAAGACATGTCTTGTTACACCCAGTGTGTGCCATGCCGGCCCTGTGGCCCGACTCCTCTGGCCAGCAGCTGCAATGAGCCCTGTGTCAGGCAGTGCCAGAACTCCACCATTGTCATTGAGCCCTCTCCTGTGGTGGTGACCCTGCCCGGACCCATCCTCAGCTCCTTCCCGCAGAACACCGTTGTGGGATCCTCCACCTCTGCTGCTGTTGGCAGCATCCTCAGCTCTGAGGGAGTGCCCATCACCTCAGGGGGCTTTGACTTGTCTGGCTTTGGCAGCCGCTACTGTGGCAGAAGGTGCCTGCCCTGATAAAGCCACTAGGGAATTTTCATCTTGGAGTAATTCTTGAAACCGCAAACATAGTGCTGGATCAAGAAGGAATCTTCAAGACTGCTTTCAGAGTCCTTGACCATCCTCAGCTGTTCTGGGAATTGCTGAGAGCAAGGGGCAAGCCTGGGTTTTCTGAAATCATAGCTTATGTTTCTTCCAGTCCCTTTCAAATTATTTACTTTTTCCTTCCACCCTCCAGCATCCCCCATTTTATTTCTTTCTCTCTTCTGCTCTTGTGTGCTACGAGGCTCTGTAAAAATTTATTTCCTCTCTTAAAATTCATTAAATATTTCTGCATCTCATTTGAGCGTTTGATGTTACTTTCCACAGTTAATTGCCTCCAGAAGTGTAGTGGGAGTATGGTTTTTATCTTGATGTGTATTAGATGAGTATTCATTTTGACCCTTTCCCATTTCCCAAAGGACAGGAGTTTGTGACACACTGCTGAGGCTGTTGTCTTGGGCATTGTCCTTTCAGCTGAAGAAGACAGATGTTGTGCCACAAGTCTCTAGAGACCTGTGGCAGATCAAGAGACTATCAGCCATTTCCCTGCAATGTTTCTGCCCACAACTACCTCCAAATGTCCAGTTAAGTGAGAGCACTACCTCACCTCCAGTTACAGAACAGAAACTATGGTGTTGAAGGCCATGAGAGGAGGCCAGTCTGCTGGGTCATAGAAATAGGGCTCCTCTTGCTCTCATCCATGCAGCACAGGGGAAGTGGGAGAGGATGGCCGATGTAATAGAATTGTGTGGAGGTCCCTGTGGTGCCCAACACAGATTGCATTGCCAGTTACGATATCTTGCTGACCTTAAACATAGGTGTGTTTGACTGACATTGGCCTCAGTCAGTGACTGCTATGGGTGCCACGCTCATAATCTCTCAAGAACACAGGAAGGTGCACTCTAGTCAGGATGGGGTTTGGCGGCCTTGCAGGCAGCGCCCCCTGCGGGCCCAGAAAGCACTCTGCCCCCGCCACGCCCAAAGAGGTTCGTGCCCGGCCGCAGCCCCGGCTTCGCTTCCCGTGGGTTCACGGCGCAGTAATACACCGCCGCGTCCCCGAGCCGAGGCCGGGCAAGCCACAGGACGCTGGAGCGGCGGTCTTCCGATACATGCAGCCGCCCCGCCGGCTCCGGCACTTCCTTGGAGCCTTTAACGGCGCTGATGAGGAATGCGGGGCTTCGGCCTGGGAGCTGACGGTACCAGTGGATGTAATCCGCCTGTACACTGGGGTGTGAGCAGGTGATGTTGATGCCGGTGCCCTCGCTGGTCTCTGCCATACGCTCCTGCTGCACCTGAGCTCTGCTTACAGCCACTACTGAGAAGAAAAGAAGAAGCAAACTCAGAAAATTCCTTGGCTACCCGAGAAATGTAACGCAGACGAAAAATAGAGAACTGTTCACAGAGGAGAGGAACAGTTTCTGAGAAGACAGAAAATCTCACTAACACATTGCCTGAGGATGAAAAGAAAATAATAGTAATAATGAAATGAACTGGGATGTTCGGAATCAGAGTCCAAACCAGAAGGAGAAGGAAGTGAGAGAGCAAAAGTCTGTGCAGTAAGCTGCAGTGAGGGCACTGATTTTTAATGCAGAGCAGTGAGAAAGTCCAGACAGGAGGGAAAGGTGAGCTGAGCTGCTGGAGGCAATCGGACCGATCTCGGCGTGGAGTAAAGAGATGCGAATCGTGCCCGAAAGAAGCCCCTCCCCCCGCAGTCCGGGTCCACTGGCGGTAGCCCCGCGCACCCAGGAACATCGCGGCCAGCCCCGCGGCCCAGCACTGCCGCATCCCGCCGCTCCGCCGCCCGCGCCGCGATTCCCTCGCCAGACCCGGCTCTGCTCCTCCCGCGGCGCCTCCTCCCCGCGGCCGCCGCCGCCAGCTCCGCCCCGCGGCTGCTCGGAACCACTTCGCTGTCCTTTGGATGCGTCGTAATGATTTCTAAAATGATCTGCTCTAAGGTTCATAGTAGGTGAATTATTGAATGAAGTACAGTTGGTCAGCAGTTCCCTCTCTCGGTGTTTCCTTGATACGAGTGCCATCCTTCAGCTGTCACGACCCCTGAGAGATGACAGAGCTGCATCATAATGACATTTCCCGATCTAACATCCTTGGATTCATCACACATCATCTCAAGGACACAAGTATATCCAACTTTCAAAACTTACCATGAAAATGTAGGAAAAAAGAAGCATTATTAGACCTATTTCCTCCGTCTCATGGTCCAACGCACATACAATCTCCTTAACTATCTTGTTGGTGCCACAGTGCATATTTTTTCACTATTCTTCCCTGGCAAGCTTTTATCCCAGGTGGAGCTGTGGTCTTCCTGACTGCATCCCTGTGTGTGCAACAATGTCTCATGTTTACTCACAGTTAGCCTGCCCTTTTTCTCTTTTTCTCTCTGCATATTTATATGTACATACATATATATATATATGAACATACTTTTATATATATATATATATATATATATATACAGATATTTGGGGGGGTGGAGGGAGTGGGGGGCTCCAAGAG
Source organism: Excalfactoria chinensis (assembly GCF_039878825.1). Lineage (NCBI taxonomy): Eukaryota > Metazoa > Chordata > Aves > Galliformes > Phasianidae > Excalfactoria > Excalfactoria chinensis. Next base: position 4,284,875 of record NC_092848.1, on the reverse strand, counting down.
GAGCTCCATGTGACTGCATGCTTGTATAAGTCTGTAATGGTTTTGTAATGTTGCTGTCAGTATTCCACATCAAAACATCATGTGCAGTATGGATCATTAAAAGGTTCATACTCCAGTTCTATGGAATAACAATGTCCTGAATACTCAGCTCTCAGAAGAAAACTACATATCCCAGACGACTTTGCTGCCAGAGATAAGTCACAAGAGGAGGACATATATAATCTCACTCCCAGGCTGGAGTTCTCTCTCTCGGACCCTCGGAGAGTGGAAAGTGTTCCAGCCATGTCGCCTAGAGTTCACAGTAGGCCTCTCGGTTTTTGGAGACTCTCTGTTTCGTTCAATTTACTATCCTCAATTATACTGTATTATATTGTGTTATCTTGCATTCTGATATCATATTTAGTAAAATAAGATTTCCTCCTTAGATTGCCGCTGCTGTTCTCTTTTTCCCATATCCCTTTTCCCTTCCTTTTCAGGGCAGGGGCCCTACGCGGTGGCTGCCCCCTGTCACGGGCACAGGTAAATCTAGGTAACCCGTGACAAAGTCACATACTTTTGCACACATGAATGGGGCTGTAACTCTTCTGTAGCTGCATGTCTGTGGCTAAACAAGAGCATTTTCCTTGTTCCAGGATGTCACCATCTTCCAGCCTCTGCCATCCCGACTGCCTCTTTCTACGGCCTGCATGCTATGGCCACCACATGCCATGCCTTCCTGTCTTTGTATTGTTCAGTCATAGAGTGGGGACATCCCTGAAGTACAGTTGAGCACCTGAGAAGCACAGACATCCTGAAAGGATCTGGATGTGCTGGCAGACATTATGCTCAACAAGAGCTGACACTGTGCGCTTGCATCCAAGAGGTCCAACTCAATTTTACAGCGCACTGAACACTAAATTGGCTACTCTTCAAAAAAGGTCATTTGCTCACCGTGCTTAGACTTGGCCTGTCCTCACCTGGAACATGTTTTTCAGTTCTGGGCACCAGAGCGTAACAAGTTTGTTAAGGTGTTTAAAATCGCCAGAGGAGGGCAGCAGAACTGATAATGGGGCTGGAAGGTATATCCTGTGAGGAGGTTATCCAGTCTGGAAAACACAAGGCTTAGGGTCGACATCATTGCTCTCTACAACTTCCCGAAGAGGGAAAGCAGAGGGGGAGGTGCCGGTTTTTCTCCCTGGTTAACCGCTGACAAGACGTGGAGGAATGGCACAAAGCTGAACCAGCAGAGGTTCAGGCCAGGCAGTAGTGTTACTGTAAATCAGTTGTTCATTAAACTAAGACTCAAACTAGAGTGTTAGAAAGCAGGTATTCATTTTCAGTGCTGGATGCATGGAGGATAAGCTCCACCTATCACACATGTGTTGCAAAAAAAATCCTCAACTTATATTCATTACATATGTTAAATCTGCAAATTTTTTTCCAGAGAGTACATAAATATTCCATACTTCCCCATAAAATCATTAAAGTAGGGTTCTGCCTCATCGCACATGTTCAGACTTTTCCTGGTAGTGGTCCCACAGCCCTCTGGATGAAGTCAGTACTACTCCTCCGTGTCCTCACTGCTTGAGTCTTGTCTTCACCAATGCTCAGTTACACAATCCTTGCTTACACAAAACGAGATGATTCAAAGCAGAACTTTCCTTGCCTACTTGATACAAGCACTTCAGTATATCAGTGTTATCTGGTTGGTACAAGGGCACAGATTCTTCCTGTTTTCTCAGCAAAATCCAGAGTATCCATCAATGAGCATTAGGAAGCTTAACAATGTTGCTAAAGCTGGTATCACTAGGATAAAAATAGTTCAATGTGAAGATGGTCAAACATTGGAACAGGCTTCCTAAAGATGTGGATGATGCCCCATACCTGTCTGTGTTGACTGACATTTCTATAATGCTTTCGTGAATATGCATTTCCTTGTGGATAATGCTAATGAGGTCAGGCAGTGGAACCTGAAGATGCCTTCCAGGTCCTCTTTTCTGCATTACCTACTGGGATCCTGATTAGCCCCTGATGTGACCAGAACACTTGTTGCTAAGTGGGCCACACAAGTCACGCAACCACTCATCTGCTCATGCACATGTGGAATCATGCAATCCTCTGTACCCACAGGCATTTGAATAAATCCAGCACACAGGCTTTAGTTGTTCCACACCAATACCCTACTAATTACTCCTCAGTGATATCATTTTCCTTTGCTGGAATCTTCTAGTATGTGAATGGAGTGTTCTACCCACTCTGACTTGTGATGCCTGGAAATGCTTGGGTTTTAATTCCAGCCACTCAAAATATGGGAATGGGAATGTCATAAATGTCATTTGTGAGGAATGGGAGTGACATAAATCGGGATATGAAAAGTTCAGGAAACCAATACATAGGTCATATCATTAGCTGGGATGTTTTACATTCAAGAGGAGCTTGTCAGAAAATAATCACTACTGCAAGTTGTGCCTCTGGAAATGGGGCAGCTTCGGTCCATTATAAAATGCAGCCCAGCTCCTTGCTGCCTTATCCACTTCTCTCACGTCCTCTTTCTTGGGAACCAGGTGAGTGTGAAACCCCTTCTTGTACTCTTTGTTCTCCAAACAGAGCTCTGAGCTCAATGGAACTTTCAGCTGTTATAAACTCTATTCCATGCCTGGCTCTACTTATCATGAGAGAGGAAATTAGGGAGAATGTTGGTCAAGGGAGGACGGTGGGCCTGTAAGGAGGTACTGTAAAGAGGTAACTTGTGGCCTAGGGCCTAGGCAGTGCTTGTATAGCTCCCAGAGGAATTTACTGGGCTCTGTCAGGATGAGAGCAAGAATCCCTTGCACATTCCTGAACTGTCTTCATATCCCACCACTGCATGTGCTTTGATTCCTTCATAGTGTGATGATAGGCTGCTCCTCATGTGTCCTCATGCTCTTTTTTTGCCCTGCCCCCTCTCCCAGGTGTACCTCCGTCCTTGAGACATGTCCTGCTGCAACCAGTGCCAGCCATGCCAGCCCTGCGGCCCGACTCCTCTGGCCAGCAGCTGCAATGAGCCCTGTGTCAGGCAGTGCCAGAACTCCACTATTGTCATCCAGCCCTCTCCTGTGGTGGTGACCCTGCCCGGACCCATCCTCAGCTCCTTCCCACAGAACACTGCTGTCGGATCCTCCACCTCTGCTGCTGTTGGCAGCATCCTCAGCTGTGAGGGAGTGCCCATCACCTCGGAGGGCTTTGACCTCTCCTGCATTTCCAACCGCTACTGTGGCAGAAGGTGCAATCCCTGCTAAAGGTGGTGCAGACAAGGACTTCCAAGAATTCTGAACATGGCAATGGACAGAGGAAGAAATGTGCTGCTGTTTTTGCTCTGCAAGTCAGACATATGGAGGCAGCATTTTGGCTCTCTGTCAGCACGGAGAAAGTCTACTGATGTTCCTTATTATTCACTCTTTCTATCTAATATCATTTCTGTTCTTTTCCCTTTAGATACCTTTGTTCTTACTCCCTAAAATGAGCCCTGAGTGACCTGTTCATCTCTGAAATACTCTGGGCTGGGAGATAGAGCTCTATGGCAATGCGGACATAGGAAAGGGGAACAGATTCATGTCTGCTCCTGCTGTTCACCGCCATCAGAGCCTCTGCTTGGAGTGACAACATTTCTCTCCTCAGAGTCATTAAACACTTTCTGCATCCCTCAGTGTTTCCTTCTGTGTTGGTGTGGATTTTTTTCCCCTACATCCGTAGAGATGGCCAAGGGTGAAAGTGATGCCTTTGGTGAGAACAAGCTTGGGAGACTCCATCACTCCTCAGGTTATTGGAGGTCAGGTCACACTGCAGACATTCATCTTTCAAGCACACTCTCTTGAAGAAGAGGAAGACATTGCTCCACCACCAATTACCATCAGTCCCTGCCTTCCTGTTTTTCTCCCTACACAGATCTCCTTGATCCTTGAGCAAGTCAAGTGGATGGAAATCCAGACAAATGACATCTTCATTAGAGGATCTCTGTGCATGGGGGAGGCTCAGAGAAGATAGAAGTTCCACAGACTCTGGGGAAATCTGTTGCTCTGCCTTTGGGAGGGGCAGTGCTGATGTTCCCACACAGCCATCTAGAACTGGGAAGGTATCATTTTCATGGGTATTGGCCTATGTCTCTACTGTACGTTCCCATCAGTTTGACTTACCCATCACTGAGAGTACAGCTTCCCTGTGTGGTCCTTGTAGCTGTTGCAGAGCTCCTGGCCCTGCCATTCCCTTGCCAAATTGCCTATGCTCAAGGGCTTCCACAGGGCAGCATTGCTACCAGGGCCACACAATGGAGCTCCCAGTCCCTCTAAACTCAACACTCCCATGGGTGCAGGAAGGCCCAGGAGAGTGACTCATGCCCAAACACTCACAGCTTCTCAGTGGTGTCATTTCTTCTACAAAAATGGAACAGTTCTCCTGGGGCTCAGGATCTGGAAGACCCTCAAATTGCCCCAACCTTACCCTTGTCCACTGAAGACTCCATGTGAGAGCAAATATCCCCATCTCCAGTGGGACATGGCAGTGAAACTGTGACATGTTTCTGGACTCAACGGGATCTTTGTACTTCCCCCAGTCACCCAGGGCATGCACCAGCCAAATCCAGGACTCACACTGGGGTGTCTTTCTCCAGGCACCAAGATCCTTTGATATTCCCTGAGCCCTGGGGCTGAAATTGTCGTTGTGACCCATGCAGTCACTGCTCCCCACACAGACGCCTGAGACTTCATACATTAGCACATTCTGGGGATCTGTTTTGTGAGTGTTTTGGTTTCACGCAGATTCTGTTTGATGCCAGCAACATAGCAATGGCATGGAGAATTGTTTCTACATAATATGTGGATGGCAGCATCTCTCCTCAGGACAGTTGTTGTGTCAGGCAGTGCTGGCTCAGGTGGGATCACAAGACAACGAGAATGAGAACAAAGCCCACCAGAGCCCATAAAGAATGTAACCATAAAAAATGGCTCTGTCCTGTTCCCCAGTCAGGGGCCTCTACACAGTAGCACGACTCTCCCTTTGCTGTGCTGCAGGTTGACGTCTCTATGGCCCAGCATACTGCACTCCTCCTGCCCTGCCTGGTTCCTTGTAGGTCCAGGGCAGTCAAGGGGTGGAGCTTTCAGGTAGGATAGTGTTGTAAATGGCCTTGACCTCCAATAGAGGAAACCATGCTGAGATGGGAAGGTTGGGGGAAGAATGCCTTCCGGTAAGTGAAATTAGAGGGAACAGAGAGAACAGTAGAGGTGGTGCAGTTGTAGGAAACTGTCTTGGAAAGCACAGCATGAGTATAGGTGCCATGGAGCCAGGGGTAAAGGCAGACTGAACCCCAAAAGATGCCTGTCATCCCAGTAGAATCTGACTGTGATATTCCTGGTACTCAGTCCGTACCCAGGTAAAAGGGACAATGTTGGAGGACACAAGTTGCTAGGAATGAAGGGCAGCCCTGGACAGCATATGGTAAGGTGAAGACTTATGGGAGTCCTTCATCATGTGGAAAGAATTCATGTGGAAGAATTACTACTGGAAAACTATGCCTCATCTCCTGTGCACCTCCCAACTCTGAGATTTCCAGATAGAGCTTAAGGAAAGAAGTTCTTACTGAAACAGTGTAACAGCAACATTGTTTCTCCAGGAAGGGTCACATCTGGAGATGTTCACCCGGCTGGGAAACTGGGCAAATGTCAGAGAAGAAAGAAGCAATCTGCATGGGAATGCAAAGCTCAGGTGAGTTTCAGACCAACTGCTTAAAGCCCTCAGTACACAGCACACAAGTCACAATGCAGCATGTGCATCAGTTCCTTCTGGAAGAGGATGTTGACCTGCAGATAGATCTCTGTGTGCACAGGGGAAGCAGTGCTGCCAGGGGAGACCTGAGGGCCCCTTCCTCAGAGCTTTGCCTTGCACAGAAATGGCACCTCCCTCCCCGGGGTTGTTGCACAGTCAAGGAAGCTCCCTGCACCAGGGTGTCCTTCACAGCACAGAGGTACAAGGCGCTGTCAGAGAGCTCGACTTCTGCCAGCTGCAGGAGGCTGTATTTTGCGGTGGTGTTCAGCCACGTGGTGAAACGGCCGTTGTGTTTGGAGCCTGCTGCTGCCTGATATGTGACCAGCTGTGGGGCTTGGCTTTTCTTCTGCTGGTACCAAAGAAACGCATTGAAGTTGGAGGTCTGGTATGTGCAGGAGGTCTGGAAAGTGTTTCCCTCCTCCACTGTGACTTGTCCTTCTTGCTGAGTGACAATGGTCTGCCCCACGGCATCTGGAAGAAGAAAGAAAAGGTGAACAGCTCTGCAGGGAAGGATCCAGTATTCCAACATTGATTGGATACAAAACAGTGGGAGAGAATGCTCCCTGTGTTTTATCCTGCAGAAATGAGTTGAGGCCTGGACATAGCAAGGTGGTTGTGAAAGAGCTCTGAGCTTGTAGGCCAAAGCAGATGCTGTGCTGTGCCCCTGCTGAGAGGAACAGGGAACAGCCTGTCCTGGCTCTGCAGGTTGAATGTCCCATGGAGCTACTGGGAAAAGTTGCATCCTGCTTCTGCATCCCTGTGATCATGGAGTGCTACTAAGTCCCTCAGTAAATTCTAAACAGAGCTGGGGGGTGACAAATATCATCTCTGTCTGAGATGATATACAGGAGAATACTGGAGGCCATGGTCAGTGTGCACCAGGCAGCATCCCCTTAATGCTGATGGGCTGAGATGTTTGATGTCACTGTTGTGACTTTGACAGAATTTGCTTCTTTTTGTAGGAAAAGCTGAAATGTGGGACTGCAAAGATGGCATCAATCTCTGGTGATGAAAGCAGGCAAAGTCAGAGATAAAGACGAAAAAAAAAGCAGAGAAAAGCAGGAGAGGTCCTGAGGTGTCTCTTATTTATCTTCCCTCAACATTTCCAACAGCAGCAGAATCAAGAGAGTACTGGTGCAAAACCACAATTGTCCATCAATATTTGCCCAAGGTTTATTATTACTCAGGAGCTGTTTGCCACAAAGACCCGGTGAGGCTGGTGAGCGCTTCCTGGGGAGAAGCTGGATGCCTTGATTAAAAGCCAGCACTTACCCAGCAGTTGTCCCAGGAAGGCAGTGAGGACGAGATAACTGTGGTGCATGCTGAGACCAACCCTCCTGTTTGCTGAGTGAGAAAGAGGCAGAAAACCACCTCCCAGCCCAAGATGACAGAGCTGCCGGAAGTGACTCTGCTGGCTCCACAGGCAGGGTGCTCACTGCTACTAGGAACACCCACAGGTAACACCACCATTGCTCTTACAACCCTTAAGCACAGAGAAAAGCCCTGTTCCTTCTCTCTGGTTAATGAGGACTGCAGTTCCCCAGTGGAAGCACACACCTTCATCCACTGGCTTCTCTTACTCCTACAATCACACAGCCCATCAGAGAACATGGGCTGTCAGCATATTGTGTACCCCTGCCTGTAGCCTGGCTTCTCTTACCCAGCATGTGGGTTTCATCATTTACTCGGGGCAGGCCAGTTTTCTGTTTGTTCGCAAATGGATGTGTGCAGTCTCCCACTCCTCTCACACACTTCCCCACACTCATTCTGATCCCTCACATATTACCATGGGATCTCAGCCTGCTATCTCAGCCTGCTGAACCTCCACTCCCAGGCTTTGTGTTTCCTTACCCACCTCTGTCACAGAATCTAAAACTCTTTCCTCCCAGTCACCCATTTTATTCCTGATGTGCTTTGGATGTGGTTTTGGCCACTGGCAGCCACATCTCTCCTGCACAGCAGTCTCTGCATCTGCTGGCCTAGACCTTGGTGCACTCCCACATGTGAAAGAGAGCTCATTTTCAATGTTACACAAACAAGTCAGGACTTAAGAAGAAGACAGTACTTGCTGTGGTGGTCAGACATAGGTCTTATCCCTGAAGGTGTACTGACTGAAAATTTGTATCCTCCCTCCTCTGCAGTGCAACCTGCTCCTCCTCTCACTACCTATCTTCCCACACCTTTGACCCTTTCCATATGAATTGTCTTCAGATTAGTCAGAGATTGCACAGGCCTCTCCAGTGCATCCTTAATATTCATTTTCATCTTATAACTTGTCGATCACAAAATTCTTTATCACTCACTTGAAATGTAACAGCTGTAGTTCCCTAATGACCAAAGTGTTACGGGCCGAAGAGTTCTGGTTCTCTTCCTTGTTTCCCTTTTTGCTTACAGTTTGGGGTCAGTCTGTGCTTTGCTTCCCAGATTCCATTTTACTTTACTTTTGAACTTAGAAGGGACTTGATCCACAGCCAGCATGAGCCAGTAGCCCTCAAAACCATTACACCTTAGCGAGGCCTCTGCTGAATATACACTTCATCTCCAGTGGCCCTGAATCTTGTCAAACAATCTCATAGTCTGAAAACAGAACCACAGTGGGGACCATTGGAAGGTGTTTGTGACCTAGACATGCCTTGCTCATGAAGGTTTGCAGCTGGAATGCCTTACTTCGGAGGATGCCGAGGGACATGCTCCAGGTCAGCACTGTAAGCTCGGGCGGCCCAGCGGGAAGAGCGTCAGCGCCCCCCGCGGGACAGGTCGGCACTGTGCCCTGGCACGCCCAAAGAAGTTCGTGCGCGGCCACAGCCCCGGCTCCTCTCCCCGTGTGCTTACGGCGCAGTAATAGATCGCCGCGTCCCGGAGCCGGGGCCGGGCGAGCCACAAGGCACTGGAGCGGCGGTCTGCGGACATCGACAGCCTCCCCGCCGGGTCCGGCATCTCCTTGGAGCCTTTAAAAACGCTCACAATGAATGCAGGCTCTCTGCCCGGGAGCTGACGGTACCACTGAATGTAGTCGTTGGGCTGTATACTGGGGTGTGAGCAGGTGATATTGATGCCGGTGCCCTCGCTGGTCTCCGCCGACGGCTCCTGCTGCACCTGGGCTCTGCTCACAGTCACTGCAGAGAAGAAAAGAAGCAGCAAACACAGAAAATCCATTTTCTCCCGCTGGAATTTCATGCAGGATGAGAGAGTTGCACGAGCTTGGAGAGAAGCCGAAGGGCAAGAGGAGAGCCCAGCCCCGTCCTCCCGTAGTCCCCGCAGTGCGACCCCGCCGGCGGCAGCACCGCGCACCCAGGAGCACTGCGGCCAGCCGCGCGGAAGTCACAGCCTCATCCTTCCGTTCCGCCACCCGCGCCGCGCTACCTCTGCCAGACCCGGCACTGCTCCTCCCGCGGCGCCTCCTTCCCTCCTCCACCGCCCCGGGGCTGCGCTCTGCGCCAGCTTCACTCGGGGTTGATCCGGGTTGCGAGTGCTGGACGACTGTTCTCGGGAAGCACTGTTCGGGCTCTGCGTGTCCCGCAGCGTAGTCCTGGTGCGGACGCGTTAGAGGAGAGCTGAGGGACTGCTGTGAAAGCTCCTTCGGAGCAGAAGAACCAGTCACCCGTCTACAGAGTCCCCCGCGACATGGGCAGGAGAGAGGAGACAGAGACGGGAAGAGACGGATAGGGGAGGGCGATGCGGCCGACACCTGGCCTCTCGCTTGTACCCGGCGCTGCCGCAAATCCGCAAACCTGGCATCAGGAATGGATCGTGTACTGCTGGACGAAGTACCACGCGGTACCCCGAGAGCTCCACGAGCTCCGAGTCCATCAGGCTGTTGCTGCTGCCCGTGATGCTGATGTCGCTGATCGAGGAGCCGGAGGAAGGCTGGCTGGGGCGCCGGGTCATACGGCTGCGAATGCCGAGCAACAGGATTTGAATGCGTAGGAAAGTCTGAGAGGGAGCCAGGAGGCACGGTTACAAACCCCACATCTCTCTCAGTACACCCGGGTGGTTATGGTGATAAAAACTGTGTCTGCCACATCTGGTTGGGGTTCAAGACCTGCACGTGTTCCATTAGAATCGTGGACCACTCTTCTTGTAGCAGGGCACAGCACATGGCAGGGACATCTTCAACCCCAGTCTGATTCCACCATTTGGCACCAAACCACTCATGCCACTCTCCCCAGTAACTGGTTATTTGTCCATCAGTGTACACAAGACTGAGTGAGATGGTGCAGAGTTAAGAAATGATTCGTAAGAGTTCAAAACAATCTGTTGGGATCAGTCACGTGGCTCAACCCGATCTGAGGGGCTCCTGCTGCACACCACTCCATCCCTCCCTACGTGTTCATCCCTTTCCCTGTATGTCCCAAGGAGTGATTCTATAGTTCTGTCTCACACCAGTCCCTGTCCGTGTCCTGATTCACAGCTGCAACTCTTGCAAAGGCCAGGTGAGATTTATTTCTTCCTACCATTTTCATTGCCTTTCTGCACACAGGCTTAAGGAAATACTTCATCTCAATCCTCTTGTGTCCTGGCTCCATTACAACACATTGTTTTTTATGTATTTCATGAAATCTCTTGGAAAATGGGAAATGTGATGTGATGGAAGCACAAGTGGGGAATGTCTTCTGATGAGTGAAAGGAGAGTGAAGAGGAAGAACTTTGAAGATGATGCTGATGTCAGAACATATGATGAAAGGCAGAGCATTTTGCACAATGAGGATGAGAACAATCAAGTTCCTGTCCTAAAGCCTTCACAAATTCCTGCATCCCGGCCTTCACCTCCACATGATCCATTGTTGTGGTAGTCTCGTGTAGCTAAGGAAGAAAGGCAATGTTTGTTGTCAGGGGATAAGGTGAGGACATGAAGGGGGACTTCCATCCTCTGGAGAGATGGAGAGATGTGGATTTGATAGAAGGTGCACTGAGTGGAGAAGCAGTGGGTTGGATGGTTACATTTGAGAGGAAGTGTCTACTCTGGCTTCTCTGACAACATGTCCGGTGTCTACTGTGACTCTCTTCTAATCACTTTTAACATCGTTCTTTTTACAGTCCCTTTTTCTCAAAGATCTCTTTTAGCCAGATCTACAACGAGTCTGGACTGACCTGTTTTTGATTTTTTGCACCCTCTTTGATGCAGTATTAAGGAAACTGTCCTGTGACTGCCAGGCAGATTTATCTTCTGAACAGAAAATGGAAAAGGAACAGTCAAGTCTTCTGGGAGCTGTAGTTCGTTCTTCTCTTCTGTGACAGAACTATCAACAATCCATGGAACTCCAGAATTAACACTCTTACTCCCAGTTCACTAGATGATGTTATGATGTGGAACACCGATAAGAAAAATCATAGAACCAGGACAGCCCCAATACTCTGTATCAGGCTGACTTCACCTGCCTCCTCCAGACCTGATCACCACTAGAGCTGAGGCATTGGTCTCACCCATGTAATTCTGCCATATAAATCTTGGAGCCTATAATCACAACACTTCAAAGAAACCTTCATTAGAGAATGGGCACAGTGGAAATCTGGAAATGAAAAGGTAGCACTGCAGGAAACTAAAATCAGCCCATATAATGAGAATGGATAGATTGCATTCAAGGTTAGCTAGTCAGCAAATTATGGCCTGCATCAACCGTACCTCTGGACCTGCAGCAATGAAGGACCAGTATAAAAGACAGCCCAGTTCCCAACTCTGCCATCCACTTCTCTTGCCTTCTCCTCATTGGGAACCAGGTAAGTGTGATGCCCTCTTTTTGGGGTACTAAGTTGTCTTTGTAAGGATTAGTGCATACAGTAGTTCTGAGTAGATGGAATGTTCTTGAATAGCTGAGTTTGGCCTGTAGGTTAAGAGTTAGTGGGTGGGGGGTTTAGGTAGGTGTGTGTATAGGTTCTCTCGTGTGCATCAGGTTTTGTGTAGCAGGATTACACGTCTGTGTGGGATTTAGGATAGTATATATATCTATATATATATATATATCCTGGACAGTCAAGGTCCTGGGAAAAGTCGGGTTAATTGGCGGGTATGTCACCTTCTCTCCTCCTCTTGCATCAATGAAATGTTATCAGATAGTTGAGTTCTATGCTATGGGATACAACAGAGGAGATAATGTCTGCTCAGAGTGCTTGGAACACAGCTTACATGGCTTTAGATTGATGCTCACAAAGAGTCTGTCTGGGCAATACAGTTCATTTTCAGGACCTGACATCTGACTTCCTCAGCCTTCTCTTCCGTCCTTAGTAGTTGCCTTGGCTGCTCTGTGAGAGGCTACCCAGGCTGTTCCTCACATACCTTCATGCTCTACTTCCTTTTCTTCCTCTCTCCCAGGTATACCTGCAGTCCTAAGACATGTCCTGCTACACCCAGTGTGTGCCATGCCGGCCCTGTGGCCCAACACCTCTGGCCAGCAGCTGCAATGAGCCCTGTGTCAGGCAGTGCCAGAACTCCACCATTGTCATCGAGCCCTCTCCTGTGGTGGTGACCCTGCCCGGACCCATCCTCAGCTCCTTCCCACAGAACACTGTTGTGGGATCCTCCACCTCTGCTGCTGTTGGCAGCATCCTCAGCTCTGAGGGAGTGCCCATCACCTCAGGGGGCTTGTATTTGTCTGGCTTTGGCAGCCGCTACTGTGGCAGAAGGTGCCTGCCCTGCTAAAGCCACTGGCCATGATCCAGGAGAAATTCATCCATAAACGTTGAACACGGTGCTCGATCAAAAAGGAATTTTTAAGCCACTACTTTCAGAATACCGGAACATACTCAGCTACCTTAGGAAATGCTGAGAGGAGGAGGCAGTCCTGGGCTTTCTGAAAACATAGCTCATGCCTCTTTTTTTTTGCCTCATTCTAACACCTTCACTCCTTTTTCTCTTTTTATATATTATTTTTCCCTTCCATTCTGCTCCTATATGGCTCCATAGAACCATCTCTTCACTTCCAAAAAGGCGGGCACTAGCTTTGCAGGAACTCAAACATGAGACAGAGAGAATCCAGCACTGTGAAGCCCCTGCCCAGTGTGATCTCATTTTCCTCTAAATATATTCATTAAAGATTTCTGCATCTCATTTGAGCTTTTGATTTTTCTTTCCTCCTTGCATGGCTTCTAGAACTGCCCAGAAAACATGGCTTTGCTCTTGGTATATATTAGAGGAGTGTTTATTGTGACCCTTCTCCATTCCCAGATGAATAGGAGATTATGACACCCTGCATGGGGTTTTCCCTAGATGTAAGTCCATGACAGAGGGGCACAGGCTCTGCGAAAAAGAAAAAAAGAAGAAAAGGAGATAAGGAGAGACAAAGGAGCAAAGGAAAAACAATGGAAGGGTCAACAACTCTTCACTGGGTGAACTGGCCAGCCATGGGCCCTGTGCCCTGGGAGAGTGGGGAAGGCAGAGAGTTAGCAGATATTTTTAACCAGAATTGACTAAATCTAACCAAGTCAAACAAAATTAGTGAGACAAGAGTACCCGAAGTGTGAGTCAAACCATGACAGCAACACCCTTTGGAAGAATACTCATTTCCCTCTTCAGAGTCATTCATGTTACCTGCATCTCAACCTCAGCCTCCATGTGATCCTTTTACATGGTGGTCTGAATTTGCTAGGAATGAAGGGCAGCCCTGGACTGCCCATGATAATGTGAGGCCTCATGGGTGTCCTTCATCATGTGGAAAGCATTCATGTTGAGGGACTACAAGTAGAAATCGTGCATCATCTCCTGTGCTCCTCCCAACACTGGCATTTCCAGATGGAGCTTAGAGAAAGAAGTTCTTGCTGAAGTAGCATATCAGCAACATTTTGCTCTCTAGAAAGGGACATTCTGGGAATGTCCACCCAGCAGGGACTTTGGCCAAAAGTGAGAGAACAAAGAAGCAATCTTCATGGGTGGGTTTCAGACCAGCTGCTTAAAACCCTCAGTGCACAGCAAAGCACACAAATAACGATGCAGCATGTGTTCTCTGCACAGCCCATGGAAAAACTCTGTAGTCCAGGTGGATAAAGGATGAGCAGTTCCAAGTCAGGGTCTCTTTCATCACTTCTCATTACTCAAAAGACACAGACACCTGTCCCTTCTGGAAGAAGATGCTGACCTGCAGATCTCTGTGTGCACAGGGGAAGCAGCACTGCCAGGGGAGAGCTGAGGGCCCCTTCCTCAGAGCTCCGCCTTGCACAGAAATGGCACCTCCCTCCCCGGGGTTGTTGTACGGCCAAGGAAGCTCCCTGCCCCAGGGTGTCCTGCACAGCACAGAGGTACAAGGCGTTGTCAAAGAGCTTGACTTCTGCCAGCTGCAGGAGGCTGTATTTCGCGGTGGTGTTCAGCCACGTGGTGAAACGGCCGTTGTGCTTGGGGCCTGTTGCTGGCTGATATGTGACCAGCTGTGGGGCTTGGCCTTTCTTCTGCTGGTACCAAAGAAAGGCATCAAAGTTGGAGGTCTGGTATGTGCAGGAGGTCTGGAAGGTGTTTCCCTCCTCCACTGTGACTTGTCCTTCTTGCTGGGTGACAATGGTCTGCCCCACGGCATCTGGAAGAAGAAAGTGAAGGTGAGCAGGGAAGGTTCCAGTGTGCCAAAACTGAGTGGATACAAAACAATGGGAGAGAAGGCAGAAAGGTGTTAAGGCCTCGACACAGCAAGATGGTATTGGAAGAGCTCTGAGCTTGTAAGGCAAAGTAGATGCTGTGCTGTGCCTCTGCTGAGAGGAACAGGGAGCAACCTGTCCTTGCTCTGCAGGTTGAATGTCCCATGGAGCTACTGGGAAATGATGCATCCTGCTTCCTCATCCCCATCCTCTTGGAGACCTCCTAAGTCCCTTATTGTATACAAAGATGAGCCGAGGATTGACAAGTGTGATCTCTGGCTACGTTGGAATCCAAGAGAACACAGAAAGCCATGGTCAGTATGCACCAAGCAACATCCACTTAATGCTCATGGGATTAAATGTTCAATGCCACTCTTGTGACTTTGACAGGATCTGCTTATTTCTGCTGGAAAGGCTGAAATGTGGGACTAAGGGGATGGCTGTGTTCTCTGTGGGTGGCAGGAGGTGGGTCAGTACAGAAAGGAAGAAAAAGAGAAAAAGAGAAGAGAAAAGCAGGAGAGGTCCTGAGGTCTCTCTTATTTATCTTCCCTCAACATTTCCAACAGCAGCAGAATCAAGAGAGTACTGGTGCAAAACCACAATTGTTCATCAACATTTGCCCAAGGTTTATTATTACTCAGGAGCTGTTTGCCACAAAGACCCGGTGAGGCTGGTGAGCGCTTCCTGGGGAGAAGCTGGATGCCTTGATTAAAAGCCAGCACTTACCCAGCAGTTGTCCCAGGAAGGCAGTGAGGACGAGATAGCTGCAGTGCATGCTGAGACCGACCCTCCTGTTTGCTGAGTGAGAAAGAGGCAGAAAACCACCTCCCAGCCCAAGATGACAGAGCTGCCGGAAATGACTCTGCTGGCTCCACAGGCAGGGTGCTCACTGCTACTAGGAACACCCACAGGTAACACCACCATTTCTCTTATAATCCTTAAGAACAGAGAAAAGCCCTATTCCTCCTCTCTGGCTGACAAGCATTGCAGTTCCCCAGTGGAATCACACACCTTCATCCACTGGCTTCTCAAGGACTCCCACAATCACACAGCCACATGCAATACCCCTGCCTGGAGCCTTATCCTGCACTTCATGTGGCTCTCCTCCTTTGCCTAGGATAGGCCATTCTGTTGTTCACTGGCCATCAGATGAGTGCAGTTACCCACTCCTCTCACACACATCCCCCCCACTCGTGCTAATCCCTCAGACATCAAATGGGACCTCAGCCTGCCAAACCTCCACTCCCAGGCTTTGTTATTCCTTACCCAACTCTGTCCCAGACTTTAATACTCTTTCTTCCCAGTCACTGATTTACTCCTGATGTGCTTTGGATCTGGTTTTGGTCTCTGGCAGCCAGATCTCTACTGCAGAGCAGTCTCTGCATCTACTAGCTTAGACCTTGGTGCACTCCCACAGAAGAAAGAGAGCACAGTTTCAACACATCACAGACAAGTCAGGAATTAAGAAGAAGACAGGATGTACTATGGTGGTCAGGCATAGGTCTTATCCCTGAAGGTGTACTGATTGGAAATTTTTGTTCTCCTTCCTGTGCAGTGCATCTTGTTTTTCCTTCCTTTGTGACACCCTTGACCTGTCCCTAAACATTCCTTAATATGCGTGAATAGCCCCACAAGTCCCTCAAGAGCATTCCCCATCTTTCCTTTCATCTTGTCACTTGTCACTCACTTCTAATCTAACAGCAGTGGTTCCCTAATGGCAGCAGTGGTCTCCCTCCTTGTCTCCCTTATGCTTACATTTTTGGGTTACTCTATGCTTTATCACTGTCCCTTTTAATTTTACTTCCCTTGGAACTGAGAAGGGACTTGACTCACAGCCAGCATGAACCAGTAGCCCTCACAACCAACACACCTTACAGTAGCCTCTACTGAATCTACACCTCACCTGCAGGGACCCCAAATCCTGTCACCCCGTCTGCTGATTTTAAACCTTAGCCACTGTGGGGACCGCTCGAATTTGTCTGCAACCTCGACATGCCGTATTCATGAAGGTGTGCAGCTTACACCGGAGGATGCCGAGTAGTGCAAGGGACATGTTCCATGTCAGCAATGTCAGCTCGGGAGGCCCCAGCCGGAGGTGCTGCATCGCCCCCTGCGGGCACGGACGGCACTGTGCCCCCGCCATGCACAAAGCGGTTCGTGCCCGGCCGCAGCCCCGGCTTCGCTTCCTGTGGGTCCACGGCGCAGTAATACACCGCCGCATCCCCGAGTCGGGGCCAGGAGAGCCACAGGGCGCTGGAGCGGCGGTCCGCCGACACCGACAGCCGCCCCAACGGGTCCGGCACTTCCTTGGAGCCTGTAACAGCGCTGACGAGGAATGCGGGGCCTCGACCCGGGAGCTGTCGGTACCAGTGGATGTATCTGGCTTGTATGCTGGGGTGTGAGCAGGTGATGTTGATGCCGGTGCCCTCGCTGGTCTCTACTGAAGGCTCCTGCTGCACCTGGGCTCTGCACGCAGTCAATCCTGAAAAGAAAATAAACATCAAGGTCAGGAAATGCCTTCAATGGAAAAGATATGTTGTGGTGAAGAGAAAATAAAATGTTCACAGAGATGAACATTTTCTGAGTAGACGGAAAATCTCACTAACTTGTTGTCTGCGGGGAAAAAAAAAAAAAAAAAAAAAAAAAAAAAAAAAAAAAAAAAGCTGGGTTGTTTTTAAAGAGGTTCCAAACCAGAAAGAGCAAGGGGTGAGAGCAAAAGTCGGTGCGGGAAGCAGCAGTGTGGGGAGGGATTATTTTTTAAGAAGCGCAGGGAGAAAGAGTAGACAGGTGGAAAAGGAGGGCTGAGCTCTACGAAAACAGACGGTCTGAATGCAGCCGGGAGGAAAGAGAGGTCATCATGTTGGAAAGAACATCCCAGCAGCCCCGCGCACCAAGGAGCACCGCGGCCAGCCCCGCGGCCCGGCACTGCCGCATCCCGCCGCTCCGCCGCCCGCTCCGCGCTGCCCTGCCAGCCCCTGCTCAGCTCGGCCCGCGGCGCATCTTCCCCTCCGCCGCCGCCAGCTCCGCCCTGGGGCTGCGCCCTGCGCCGGCGTCACTCGCGGTTGCTCCGAGCTGCGAGTGTTGGGCTCCTGTTGGTAGCAGGTTTTGGGCTCTGCATGTCCTGCAGCGTAGGCCGGGCACTGCGGTGTAGGCGGAGAGCTGAGGAAAGGCTGCGAAAGCTCCTTCGGTACAGGAGGAAGCACCTGCTCGCCTACAGCGTCCCCAGCGAGAAGGGCAGCCGAGAGCTCAGAGGCATGGGACGGCTCGGGGAGCGCGACGCTTCTGAGCCTTTGTGGCCCGTCTTTGCTCGGAGCTGCGGGAATGGTTCGTGTGCTGCTGCCCGGGAAGGCGGCACCCCGAGAGCTCCCCGAGCTCCGGGTTCCGCAGGCTGCTGCTGCCCGTGGTGCTGATGTCGCTGCTCGACGATCCCCAGAAAGACCGGCAGTGTCACCGGGACGGGCGGCTGGGAATGTGGAGCAACAGGCTTTGACTTCTGCTTTTCGACCTCTGTTCTGCTAGTGAGACGGGACACTCCATATATCCTATGTGTATGTATGTGTGTGTATATATGCTTATAAGGCACTTCTTCCAGTCATGTAGAGCATTAATGGAAAATCAATGACTACTGGTCCAGCACTCATCCCTGAGAAACCCCTTAATAGATTCCTCTCCCCAGCTGTACTCTGAGTAGCAGTCGCAACAGTTAGAACCCAGCAGATCATCTAGTTTTCCAACTACATTATGCATTAACTCAAGTCATAACTCACCTATTTTTGTGTGAGGACTATACAACAGGCAGTGATTTCATGCCAAAATATAGGCATATAACATTCAGCATCCTTGATTTTTTCACTGTCTCCTGAGTAGTGTACAAAATGAACTGATGTCACTTAGACATTATTTGCCCTCTGCACAAACATGCTAGCTGGTGCTTATTTCTGTGTTGTGTTTTGTGCTTTTAGCAATGGCACCTGGATATATTTCCTCAGAAGCACTGTGGGAGGGAATGAAGGTAATACAGTTGACATGTTGTTGCCTGCGTCCTCTTTCTTTCCCCTCTGAAGATGGATGCGATCCCTGTTTTTTGTTACGTTTTGTTTTGTGCTTTTATTTTCCTAGCTAGGGCAGCCATTGAGAGGTGACAGAGAGCAGCCTAAAAATGGCATCACCCAACCAAACACCCCTGGATGCATCCCACCTCATCTCATGGACACTAGTATGTTCAACTGGAACAAGTTTTCCATAAGGATTTCTCCCTTATAGGGAATAGTGTTCCACTCTCCAAAATTCTGTGAAGAAATTCAGGGAACTGGGAGGCCTGAAGACAAGCCTTACCCCTGGGAATGGAGGAAAGGCAAACATTCAGTATTTCATTGCTTTCCATTTAGTTTCTCAGAGAGTCAGTGAAGAGAAGGAAGTGTAGTGGGAGCCTTGCTGCAGATGTTGAAGATGTTGAAGGTGTTGACCATGACTAGAAAAGTCTTCTCTGTTGGGCCTTGCATTTTGGAATTGAGAAGCCCTTCCCTTATCCCTGACAGAATGCAGGAATGGAATCAGACAGAATGCACCATGCCAGGCTGTGTTCCGTGTGCCGGAGGGTATAATGGCAGAAACAGAGTTCCATCATAGAAGGAAAAGATTGAGCTCTGTGTGGACAGGTTCTGTGCAGTGTGACTTTGATAAATTCACTGGCTCTGCCTGAAACTGAAGAAAGATGAGGTTCCAGTACCAGAAGAAAGTTGGGATGTGTTTGTTGTCTCTAGGCCTCTTCCTACTCTGTCTTAATAAATCCAACACTTAATTTCACACTGTATTAGTGTGCCTTTCTCTGAGGATCGGGAAAGGATCTTACACTGCTGTGCACTACTCTGAGCCTACTTTGATCTCTGGGGCAGAAAAGAAAGAGGCAAAAGAGGCCAGAAGGATTGTCCTGGGAACAGTTTGAGGTGGAATAAGGTCACAGCCCAGAGCTGTGCCACTTGCCAGAATGCCTCCAAGGAGTGATTCAGCATGACACCATTTGCCTTTGCAGGATTCTTCCAGCACAAGGGCTGAATCTTCAGTCCAAATGGATTTGTATTGCCCAGAAATACTTGAGTCTCCCTTCTAGCCACTCCTAAGTTGCCTTCAGCAAGGACTGAACATAGCATAAAGCCACAGATGAAATAGAACAGCATAGGAAAACAACATGAGGCCTATATCTGCAATGTTAGGGACTGAAGTGGAGCTTCTCAGAAAATATTATTGCTGTCTTTTCTCCTCAGTGATCTCTGTTAGAACCCCTCAAAACCAGCTTGAAGCGACCTCCTTTCCCCTCTACACTTCTTGGCCAGGAAGTGAGGGCCCTGTGGCAACACTGCTGTAGGAATGAATCTTGTTTTTTCCTGCTGCATCCCATACTCAAAGGCCACTCTTTGAGTCATTTTATTTCCTTCTTCAGACTCACTGAACATACGCTGTATCCTTTAGTGTGTCCTTCCCTGCTTCTGTGGAAGAGGAGTGCCTTCTACTAAATCCAGCAGCAGTGGGAAAAGATAACTGGACATAGCAGTGGTTCTCTCTGGATGATAAAAACAAGTACAAGTAATGTATTCAAAGGAAAGCTTAAATTTGGCAACTGCCAAACCATTTTGTCTAGGCAGGTTTTTTCAATTGAATGATTTCCAAAGGATAGCAAGTGTGCTTTTCTCCATGTGGGGTGATGTAAATTGATACTGGAATTTCCCTGCATTCCCCGGGCTATGTGTGCCTGCAACCAGATCTTTTGAACTTCAGCCAAGCCTCAACAGTGCAGAAGGGCTGCTGCTGGAGGGTATCTGGTGGGGTTGAATATGGAAAATGATGGCAGGGCTGGATTTCAACAGTGTTGCATGTGAGCGTGCTGCAATCCCAGCACTCTTCAGCACAGTGCCTTTCTTGACCTGGTTGTCCCCAAGATGAGAGAATCAACATGTTCCCTGTGCCTTGACTTTCTTGCCGTTTTCCACCTCAAAACCTGCACTCACACCTTCAGACAGGCCACTCCTGGTACTCTTTTTGTTAAAAAGCCACAGTGTCCACAGATCATCTCATCACCTGTGAAATGCAGGGAATCAGGGAATCATAGCATACTCTGAGGAAGATCAAACACACAAAAGTCTGTGACTCCATCACCTTTCTCCACACAGGCTTAAGGAAAGCTAAACCATAATCCTCTTGAGTCTGGTCTCATTTATAACAGCTTGTTTTTTGTCTCTTTCAATAAACGTACTAAAAAATGGGAATCATGTTGTGATGGAAGCACAAGTGAAAAATGCCTTCTGATGAGTAAAAGGAGAGGGAACTATAAAGACAATGGAGATGTCAGAACGTATGATGAAAAGCAGAGCATTTTGTAAAATGAGGATGAGAAAAATCAAGTTCCTGTCCCAAAGACCATGCTACAAACTGACCCAGAACTACAGGCGAAATGGACAATGATATTTCTGGCAATACACAATATATATATGTATATGTAAAGCAAAGAGCAACACTGAGAAGACTAGACATTCCAGATTCCTAGATGACTGTGCATTTCACCTGGAAACACTGACAATTCTCCCATTTGACAAAAGAAATTCTCCACTTTTGGGAACAATGTTATACCAGATCTCCATGAAGATGAACTTGCTAAGGAAGACATAGAGTGGGATCCTCAGCTGCCTTTCACTTCCCACACTGACAAAGGAGAAGTCATTCTCATCAAGATTAGGAGAGGCATGGGAAAGATAATGATAAACAGGACCATGAGCCACCTGGGGTGGTCTGTTAAATCCCAGAAGAATCAACTTGATCACTGATCTCCTGCTCTGTTTTGTCATGGCTCAACATTTTCTGGTTCACTGCTGATTTGTTAAAGCCATTGCCATCAGATGCAGTGTGATCACATCCCTCCTACTGGTCTCTCTAGGAATTCCCTTCTCTGCCAATTACTGCATTCGCTGGCAAACAGCCCTCTGAAAATAAAGGCTACATCAATGCACTCACAAAAGAGCAGGCACACATGGAAACAAAAGTGCACGCACAATTTAGGTACATGCATACGCTCATCACTCATGCTCAAGCAGACACAAAGCTGGAGAGGCATGGGCTGAGGCTATGGGGAGCTGACTGAAGAGACACTGGGGACCTTTCTGGCAGGGCAAAGCTGCAGTGCTCTGAGCAGGACAGGGCTCCAGATGAGCTGCCAGCACAATTTGCAGATGTGCAGGGATGGCTCAGTGAAAGGGCTCCAAAGAGGTAATGCAACTTATCCAGAGGAAGACATGATGAGAAAGAATTGAAACCCATCAGTCCAGGCCACATGCCATAGCATCCAATCACATGAGCCCACTGGAGCAAGATGGAATGTAGAAAAAGAGGAAGACACAGCAAATGCATATGCAGGTTTGCCACAGACAGCATCACTTGACTGAGCGGGATCCATGAGTCCTCTGCCATCACTGATTCAGTTCTGGTCCACAAACACTGAGGCCTCTCAATCTGAGCACTCAGAAGAAGCCTCCATGAGGGAATGGGTGTGGCATAATCCAGGAAATGAACAAGCAGCATTAAGGGAAGGAGCCACACAGCTCATGCCATTGGCTGTTTTCCATTCATCAGGTGCTGTTTTCCATTCATCACGTGCACCTTAGAAAATTGTCACTTCCATGTAGGTAACACCTGGGCCTGGGGCAGTGCAGGGTCTTGTTTGTGGACGGCACTTCAAAGAAACCTTCATTAGAGCATTGGCTCATCATAGATCTGGAAATGAAGCACTGCAGGAAATAAAAAACCAGCCCATATAATGAGAAAGGACAGTTTGCATTTAAGGTTAGCTGGTCAGAAAATTATGGCCTGCATCAACCGGACCTCTGGACCTGCAGCGATGAAGGACCAGTATAAAAGGCAGCCCAGTTCCATACTTTGCCATCCACCTATCTTGCCTTCTCCTCACTGGGAACCAGGTAAGTGTGAAGCCCTCTCTTCTCCTCTTGCCTGAATAGAAACGTTATGAGATAGTTGAGTTCTATGCTATGGGAGAACATGGTGGAGATGACGTCTGCTCAGAGAGTGCTTGGGACACAGCTTACATGGCTTTAGACTGATACACTCAGAGAGTCTGTCTGGGTTAGACATCTCATTGTTGGGACTTGACATAATGAAGCCATCTGACTTTCTTTGTCAGTCTTCTCTTCCACCCTTAGTAGTTGCCCTGGCTCCTTTGTGAGAGACTACCCAGGCTGTTCCTCACATACCCTCATGCTCTACTTCCTTCTCTTCCTCTTTCCTAGGTATACCTGCAGTCCTAAGACATGTCTTGCTACACCCAGTGTGTGCCATGCCAGCCCTGTGGCCCGACTCCTCTGGCCAGCAGCTGCAATGAGCCCTGTGTCAGGCAGTGCCAGAGTTCCAATGTTGCCATTGAGCCCTCTCCTGTGGTGGTGACCCTGCCCGGACCCATCCTCAGCTCCTTCCCGCAGAACACTGTTGTGGGATCCTCCACCTCTGCTGCTGTTGGCAGCATCCTCAGTTCTGAGGGTGTGCCCATCACCTCAGGGGGCTTTGACTTGTCCGTCTTTGGCAGTCGCTACTGTGGCAGAAGGTACCCTCCCTGTTAAAGCCACTGACTGTGATCCTGGAGAAATTTATCCATAAACCAGAAACATGGTGCTGGATCAAGAAGGAATATTCAAGCCACAGCTTTCAGAATTCCAAACCATGCTCCAATACCTTAGGAACTGCTGGCAGGAAGGGGCAATCCTGGGTTCCTGAAAACATGGCTCATGTCTCTTTTTTGCCTGTACCTAAGCCTTTATCTCTGTTTTCTTTTTCTTATATTTTTACCTTTCACCTCTGCTCCTATGTGGCTCCTAAGGATCATCCCTTCCCTTTCAAAAAGGCAGGCACTAGCTTTGCAGGAGCTCAATCATGGGAATGAGTGAATCCTGCACTGTGAAGTCCCTGCCCTGTGTTATCTCATTTTCCTCTAAATATATTCATTAAAGATTTCTGCATCCCATTTGAGCTTTTGATTTTTCTTCCAACTGCTGTGTGGGAGGCCATGGGTGCAAGCCATTCTGCTGGCTCATAGAAACAGGGTTCCTCCTGCTATCATCAATGTGGCACAGAAGGAGGAAAGAGAGGATAGCAGATGTAGTAGAACCGTGAGGACATCTTCATGGTGCACATGAGCTTGTATTGTCATTTATGCCATCTTGCTCACCTAGGTGAGCATAGGTGTGTATGACTCACATTGGCCTCAACGAATCACTGCCGCCTGTGCGGTGTTCACTTCTCTCGAGAACTCAGGGAAGTGCATGCTGGTCAGGATGGAGTTTGGTGGCCGTGCAGGCAGCGTCCCATGCGGGCCTGGTCAGCATTGTGCCCCCGTCAAGCCCATAGTGGTACTTAACCGGCTGCAGCCTCGGCTCCTCTCCCCGTGCTACCAATGTCCAAAGCCCAGTGTAACAATAAAGAATAGCTACTGGCCTAGTTCCTGTCTAGTAGTCTCTACACAACACGGACTTCCCCTTGCTCTGTTGCAGGTCTATGTCTCTATGGCCCAACATACTGCACTCATCCTGCCCTTCCAGGCTCCTTGAAGGTCCAGGATATTCAAGGGATGGAGTTTCCTGGTAGGTTTTGGTTGGATCTGGACTAGGCCTCTGATACACAGGGAACTGTGCTGGGACAGGAGGGACAGTGAAGATTGCCTTCTGGTAAGTGAAATCTGAGGGAATAGAGAGAATTCTGGAGGTGATGCAGATGTAGGTAACTATCATGCAAGGCATAGCATGAGGATGATGATAATGACAGGAACCATAATGCCCATGGTAAAGTCTGACTGTATCCCTGCAGGCCAGCCCAAGAAGAGCCCCATCATCCCAGTAGAAACCGACTGTGATATTCCTTATACCCTGTCTGTAGCATGGCAACAGGACAATGTTGAGATCCACAGATACTGTTGTGGCAAAGGTCAGGCCAGGATTAGGAAAGACATGGAGTAGATAATGACAAACAGGACCATGTGACACCCAGGATGGTCTGTTTAGCCCAAGAGAATGCATTCAATCATGGAAGTCCTGTTCTCCTTTGCCATGGATCTGTGCTTTCAGACAATGACGTCAGAGGGAGTTTTTATAGGTCAATAAGACCAGCAGCAAACTTCAACCAGGATCTCTTTTCCTGGCTTATGTGATCTTCTCATGGCCTCTGATGATCACTGCTGAGATCAGTCTCTCTTCATGTCCTGTCTCTCTCTCACTTCTTCCACAGGCACAGGTATAGAAAGATTTGTCCATCCTCCTCCAGGCATTCATACAGGCATTCTTCATGATCCCTTCTGGAAGAGAGCTACAAATTACAGACTATGAAATATAGAATTTTTCTTGTTCCATATTCTTTCTCTTCTGTCTCATACATGTTCTAGAAATCCTGGGGCCTCTAATTCCTAACACTCAGAAGCAGCTTCCATGAGGGCATGGGTGTAACAGAATCCAGAAGATGAAAAGGCAGTGTAAGTGGAAACAGCCACTCTGCCTGTGTGATTATCTGGGATGCTTTCCACATTACAAACACTGCAGGGAATGGTGCCTCCTGTGACAACAGCTCCCTTTGGAAGAAAACTCATTTCCCTCTTCAGAGTCACTAATGTTACCCAGATCCCAACATCAGCATCCACATGATCCTTTTCACAGTGGTCTAAATTTTCTAGGAATGAAGGGCAGACCTGGACTGCAGATGATGCCTCGTGGTGAGGCATAGTGGGAGTCTTTCGTTATGTAGAAAGCATTCATGTGGAAGAATTACTACAAGAAAACTGTGCATCATCTCCTGTGCTCCTCCCAGCTTGGAGATTTCTGCATGAAGCTTAGGGAAGGAAGCAGCATAACATTACAAATGCATTATACAGAATGGCCACTCTGTAAAGGCCTAACCTGCTGAGAATTTGGACAAAAGACAGAGAACAAAGAAGCAATCTGCATGGGACTGCAAAGCTCAAGTGAGTTTCAGACCAGTTCCTTAAAGCACTCAGTGCACAGCACAGCACACAAATCACAATGTAGCATGTGTTCTTTGTACTGCCCATGGAAAAACTGTGCTGTCCAGGAGATTAAAGGAAGATGAATTCCAGGTTAGGTTCTCTTGCAACACTTTTCATTCCTCTCAAGACACAGACATCAGTGACTTCTGGAAGAGGATGACACAGGCCCTGAATCCTCTCAGTCTCATACTCTCAAATCAGTGCCACTGAGGTGATCACATAGAATTATATATATATATAATATAATATAACATATATAATTAATATATATTATAATATATATAATTAATATATATTTATTATTATTATATTATATTATTATACTATTTTATCTTATATTATATATATTATATATATTATAGAATTATAGAATTACCCAGATTGGAAAAGACCTTGAAGATCATCAAGTCCAACCGCAGCCTAACCAGTACCCTAACTCTAAAAACCCTCCGCTAAATCATATCCCTGAGCACCACATCTAAACGGCTTTCTCAAACACATCCAGGGATGGCGATTCAACCACCTCCCTGGGGAGCCTATTAAGCCTACTTAACTGTAACTTAACCTTTCTTCCTAATATCCAACCTAAACTTGCCCTGAAGGTGCCTGTGACATCAGCATATACACTCAACACTCAAGAAGGTGTGCAATTGGAACCCATAATTCCGTGAGATGCAGAGCAGCACGAGGGACATGTTCCGTGACAGCAGTATCAACTCGTGCGCAGCCGGGAGGGGAGAGGCAAACACGGCTGGAGGAGCGGCAGCGCCCCCTGCGAGTCAAGACGGCACATGTGCCCCCACCACGCCCAAAGCGGTTCGTGCCCGGCCGCAGCCCCGGCTTCGCTTCCCGTGTGCCCACGGCGCAGTAATACACCCCCGCATCCCTGAAACGGGGCTGGAAGAGCCACAGGGCGCTGGAGCGACGGTCTTCCGACAGCGACAGCCTCCCCTCCGGGTCCGGCACCTCCTTCGACCCTTTAATGGCGCTGACAAGAAATGCGGGACCTCGACCCGGGAGCTGACGGTACCAGTGGATGTAATCTCCGATCTGTATGTTGGGGTGTGAGCAGGTGATGTTGATGCTGGTGCCCACTCTGATCTCTGCCGTCGGCTCTTGCTGCACCTGGGCTCTGCTCACAACCACTGCCGAGAAGAAAAGAAGATGCAATCTCAGAATATCCATTGCTCCAACAAAAAATATCACATACCAGCAGCAAAAGCAGCTGAGGGGAAAAGGCCGTGCAGGATGCACCAGTATGGGAAGGGATATCTATAGTCAGGAACGTGGGGAGGAAGGGAGAGAACGGTGGGCTGAGCTCGCCGGAATCAACCGGGCTGAATGCAGCGGAGAGAAGGGCAGGAGGTCGGAAAGAAGTGGGGCGGATAAAGGCGAGCGAGGCCCCGACCCCGCCGGCGGAAGCCCCGCGTACCCAGGAGTACTGCGGTCAGCCCCGCCCGGCACAGCCGCATCCCGCCGCTCCGCCCTGCTCCTCCCTGTCTCCGCTGGCGTCACTCGGGGTTGCTCCGGGCTGCGAGTGCTGGGCACCTGTGCTCGGGCAGCGGGGTTTGGGCTCTTAGTGTTCCTGCAGAGGAAACCCTGCACGGCCGAGTAGGCGGCGAGCTGAGGGACAGCTGCGAAAGCTCCTGCAATACAGAAGAAACCACCTTCCCGCTTGCAGTGTCCCCTGCGAGAGGGGCAGGAGAGAATACGGACCGGACGGGAATGGTCAGGAAGCGGGAAGTGGCGGAGGACTGTTACCCCCGCTGTGCCAGGCGCTGACGCAGATCCCGAAATCCGGCAGCGGAAACGGGTCGTGTGCTGCTGCCCGGAAACGCGGCAACCTGAGATCTCCCCGAGCCCCGGATCCTGCAGGCTGCTGCTGCCCGTGGTGCTGATGTCGGTGATCGAGGAGCCAGAGGAAAGCCGGCAGAGGCTCCGGGACGACGGCCGGGAATGTGGAGCACCAGGATTTGAATGCGTAGGAGAGTCTGAGAGGGAGCCAGGAGGCACGGTTACAGATTCCCTGACGGGATCAGCCGTATGCAAAGCTAAGCCCGGATCACGGAGATATCCACACCATAAAATCTCTTTTAGGAAGAATCCAGGCAATCCATCCTCGACTCCAGCTGCACGTGGTAAACCCCACATCTCCCTCAGTATTGGCTGTGCACTCGGGTGTTAATGGGGATAAAAACTGTGCCTGCCACATCTGGTTGGGGTTCAAGACCTTCACGTGTTCCATTAGAATCGTGGACCCCTCTTCTTGTAGCAGCATACAGCACATGGCAGGGACATCTTCAGCCCCAGTCCGACTCCACCATTTGGCATCAAAACCGCTCATGCCACCCTCCCTAGCAATTTGTCCATCCAGTGTGCACAAGACTGAGTGAGATGGCGCAGCGTTAAGAAATGATTCATAAGAGGACAGAACAATCTGTTGGGATCAAACACGTGGCTCAACCAGATCTGAGGGGTCCCTTCTGCACGCCACTCTATCCCACTGCACATGTTCATCCCTTTCTCTGTATGTCCCAAGGTGCAGTTCTATAGCCCTGTCTCACAACAATCCCTTTCCGTGTCCTGATTCACAGCTGCAACTCTTGCAAAGGCCAGGCTTGTCTTCCTGGAGGTTGCCTGGAGATTGCTTGATTCCTCATTAGCTGTTGTGAAGGGTGAGATTTATTTCTTCCTATCATTTCCATGCAACCCTTGACTGTCAGTCTCTGTATGCGTCTTGATTGGCTCCTGTTTTCTCTCATCCTGTTTCATAAGGTCCTGACAGGTCTTCCCATTCAGGGGTCCTCTACACACATGCTTAGAGAGCACTTTGTCCAGTCATGGAGGGTATTAATTGAAAAATAAACAGTACTGGTCCAACACTGGTTCCTGGGAGTGAGATGAACACTCAGAAGAAGCCTCCATGAGGGAATGGGTGTAGCATAATCTAAGAAATGAACAAGCAGCACTAAAAGAAGCAGCCACACAGCTCATGCCATTGTCTGTTTTCCATTCATCACAAGCACCTTTCAAAATTGTCCCTTCTGTGAAGACTATGCCTTTGCCTGGGGAAGTGCAGGGTCTACATTAAAGGCAGCTTGATTCCTTCACCCTCTAATCAACATCTTTCACCTATTTCTTCCTAGTAACTACATGAGTCTGAAGCCCTTCTCCCAGTTCCTATTCTAAGGCCTCTGTGGGGCTTGGATGAGATGGATTTTCCACTGAGAGAGACACCTGCCTTGTTGCATCTGGCCAGCATTTTCACATCCCATCTGGATAAAGTGAAGACAGTCTTTTACCTCTTTGTTAATTATTATGCAGCCATAAGCATCTTCCTACAAATGAAACTCTGATACATCAGGTGTTGTTCAGCTTGGTGGAGTCTAAGATAAGTTCTTATCAATGCTTATAATTATCAAAAGTAAAGGTATGAGTACCATGAGTATGGGACCAAGATCGTTTCAGTAGTGCTCAGTGCGGTAACAGGCACAAACTCATACACAGGAATATCCATTTAAACATGGGAAAGAACATCTTGCATATGAGCGTGAAGGAGCAATGCACTGGAATAAGCTGCCCATAGAGGTTTGTAATCCACTTCTTGGGAGATACTGAGAGCCCAACTGAATGCTTCCCTGATCTGGCTGACCTAGGCAATGTGCTTTACTATGGAAGATGGACTAGATGATGCCCACGTGTCCCTTCCAACCCCTACATTTCTGTGATTCTTTGATTCTACCTGCCAGTTAAAATGGTTCATTGCTTGGAGCTTCATGGACTGCTCCTCTTATGTCCCTGTGCTCTGCTTTCTCCTCACCATCTCTCCCAGGTACAGCTTCAGCCCTGATCTATGTACCGTTATGATTAGTATCCACCATGCCCAGTACCTGCCATGCCGGACTTCTGGACTCATGCTGCTGGTCAAAAGATGCAGTGATGCAGTGCCTGAACTCCACTGTCACAACTGTAACCCCTCCCATGATAGTGGTCTAGTCTGCCCACACCCACAGCCCCTTCATGCAGAAAACTGCTGTGAGAACCTCCAAGTCTGCTGCTATTGGCAGCATGCTCAGCAGTGATGGAGTCTCCTTCAGTTTTGGGTACAGTGAACTCTCCAGCACTGCCAGGTGCTACTGCATCAGATGGAAGCCTACTGTGCTAAAACCACTAGTGAGGGTCTATTCCAGGTCCACTCAGAATCGGTAAGTTATGCTTATCAACTGAAGGTCAGCCAAGGGATCAGGCCTAGTCAGCATTGGTTTATGAATGGTAGATCCTGTCTGACTAACCTGGTTTCATTCTATGACAAGGTGACCCGCTTGGTAGATGTAGGTAAGGCTTTCGATGTGGTCTACATGGACTTCAGTAAGGCCTTTGACACTGTCCCCATAACATTCTAGTAGAGAAGCTGGCTGCCCATGTTTTGGATGGGCGAACACTCCGCTGGGTGAAGATCTGGCTGGATCTCTGTGTCCAGAGAGTTTTGGTCAATGGAGTGGGATCCAGTTGGTGGCCAGTTATGAGCGGCGTCCCCCAGGGCTCGGTGCTTGGGCCTCTTCTGTTTAACATCTTTATTGATGATCTGGATGAGGGCATTGAGTGCACCCTCAGTAAGTTCACAGATGACACTAAGTTGGGAAGGAGAGTTGATCTGCCTGATGGGAGAAGGGCACTACAGAGGGACCCGGGTAGACCTGATCGGTGGGCCAAGGTTAACGGCATGAGTTTCAATAGGCCCAAATGTCAGGTCCTGCATTTTGGTCACAACAAACCCAGGCAACCCTACAGGCTTGGGGAGGTGTGGCTGGAAAGCTCCCAGACAGAAAGGGACCTTGGTGTGCTGATGGACAGTCGGCTGAATATGAGCCAGCAGAGGTGGCCAAGAGGGCCAATGGCATCCTGGTTTGGATCAGGAATGGTGTGGTGAGCAGGACTAGGGAAGTCATCCAGCCCCTGTACTCGGCATTGGTGAGGCCTCACCTCGGGCACTGTGTTCAGTTTTGGGCACCTCAGCACAAGAAAGATATGGAGGTACTGGAGCAGGTTCAGAGAAGGGCAAGGAGGCTCGCGAAGTGAGAATAAGCCCTACGAGGAGAGGCTAAGGAAGCAGGGCTGTTTAGTCTGGGGAAAAGGAGGCTGAGGGGAGACCTTATTGCCGTCTTGCAGTACCTGAAAGATTATTACAGTGAGAGTGGGGCAAGTCTCTTCTCACTAGTGACACGTGACAGGATGAGGGGAAATGGCCTCAAGTTGCGCCAGGGCAAGTTTAAGTTGGACATTAGGAAGAACTTCTTTACAGAAAGGGTAGTTAAGTACTGGAATAGGCTCCTCAGGGATGTGGTTGAATTGCCATCCCTGGATGTGTTTGCGAGAGCCGTTTGGATGTGGGGCTCAGGGATATGATTTAGCAGAGGGTTTTTAGAGTTAGGGCACTATGGTTAGGCTGCAGTTGGACTTGATGATCTTCAAGTTCTTTGCCAACCTGGGTAATTCTATGATTCTATGAACTGAGGACTGAGATCCTGGCCATGCATGTCAGAAAGACTGAGTGTCCAGTGCTCTCTTCTAAAAGCAAGGAAGCAAGGACACACTGAAGACATTGCTACAACCTCATTCCCTGTCTTCTACTATCTCATTTCTCTTTCCTTTCTACTATCCCTGAAGACCTGAAGGAAACAGAAAACTTCCAGGCATTCTGCTGGCTGCTCTCCCTCTATGGAACAGTCAGATAGGTTTTTGTTGGTACCTCAGCAATAGATAATAGGCACCAATATCTGTCAGCTCTTAGTTGCTGCCTGCACTGACAGGGTTCTATGAAAGTGTGATCATGTCTCTCTTCTTAGTCCTTACAACTGTCTGCTTCCCAATCTTCACCTCCATATGATCCTTTGTTGTGGTAGTCTCGTGTAGCCAAGCAAGAAAGGCAATGTTTGTTGTCAGGGGATAAGGTGGGAACATGAAGGGGGACTTCCATCCTCTGGAGAGATGGAGAGATGTGGATTTGATAGAAGGTGCACTCAGTGGAGAAGCGATGGGTTGGATGGTTGCATTTGAAAGGTACTGTCTACTCTGGTTTCTCTGACAACATGTCCGGTGTCTACCATGACACTCTTCTACTTACTTTTAATATCCATTCTGGTTACTGTCCCTTTTTCTCAAAGATCTCTTTTAGTTAGACCTACAACGAGTCTGGACTGACCTGTTTTTGATTTTTTGCACCCTCTTTGATGCAGTATTATGGAAACTGTCCTGTGACTGCCAGGCAGATTTATCTTCTGAAGAGAAAATGGAAAAGGAACAGTCAAGTCTCCTGGGAGCTGTAGTTCATTCATCTCTTCGGTGACAAATAACGGAACTATCAACAATCCATGGAACTCCAGAATTAACACTCTTACTCCCAGTGAATCAGATGATGTCATGATGTGGAACACCGATAACAAAAATCATAGAACCAGGACAGCCCCAATACACTGTATCAGGCTGACTTCACCTGCCTCCTCCAGACCTGATCACCATTAGAGCTGAGGCATTGGTCTCACCCATGTAATTCTGCCATATAAATCTTGGAGCCTATAATCACAACACTTCAAAGAAACCTTCACAGTGGAACAGTGGGCACAGTGGAAATCTGGAAATGAAAAGGTAGCACTGCAGGAAACTAAAATCAGCCCATATAATGAGAAGGGATAGCTCGCATTCAAGGCTAGCTAGTCAGACAATTATGGCCTGTATCAACCTTACCTCTGGACCTGCAGCGATGAAGAACCAATATAAAAGGCAGCACAGTTCCCAACTCTGCCACTCACTTCTCTTGCCTTCTCCTCATTGGGAAGCAGGTAAGTGTTAAGGCCTCTGTCCTCCTCTTGCGTCAATAAAATGTTATCAGATAGTTGAGCTCTGTGCTGTGGGAGACCACGGAGGAGATGACCACTGCTCAGAGTGCTTGGGACATAGCTTACATGGCTTTAGATTGATGCACAGAAAGAGTCTCTCTGGGTCAGACAGCACATTGTCGGGACTTGACATAATGTAACCATCTGACCTTCTAAGCCTTTTCCTCCTTCCCTAGTATTTGCCTTGACTCCTTTGTGAGAGGCAACAATGACTGTTCCTTATGTATCCTGTTTCTCTACTTCTTCTATCCTTCTCTTCTAGGTGTACCTCCAGTCCCAAGACATGTCTTGTTACACCCAGTGTGTGCCATGCCGGCCTTGTGGCCCGACCCCTCTGGCCAGCAGCTGCAATGAGCCCTGTGTCAGGCAGTGCCAGAACTCCACCATCGTCATTGAGCCCTCTCCTGTGGTGGTGACCCTGCCCGGACCCATCCTCAGCTCCTTCCCGCAGAACACTGTTGTGGGATCCTCCACCTCTGCTGCTGTTGGCAGCATCCTCAGCTCTGAGGGAGTGCCCATCACCTCAGGGGGCTTTGACTTGTCTGGTTTTGGCAGCCGCTACTGTGGCAGAAGGTGCCTGCCCTGATAAAGCCACTAGGGAATTTTCATCCTGGAGTAATTCTTGAAACCGCAAACATAGTGCTGGATCAAGAAGGAATCTTCAAGACTGCTTTCAGAGTCCTTGTCCATCCTCAGCTGTTCTGGGAATTGCTGAGAGCAAGGGGCAAGCCTGGGTTTTCTGAAATCATAGCTCATGTTTCTTCCAATCCCTTTCAAATTATTTACTTTTTCCTTCCACCCTCCAGCATCCCCCATTTTATTTCTTTCTCTCTTCTGCTCTTGTGTGCTACGAGGCTCTGTAAAAATTTATTTCCTCTCTTAAAATTCATTAAATATTTCTGCATCTCATTTGAGTGTTTGATGTTACTTTCCACAGTTAATTGCCTCCAGAAGTGTAGTGGGAGTATGGTTTTTATCTTGATGTGTATTAGATGAGTATTCATTTTGACCCTTTCCCATTTCCCAAAGGACAGGAGGTTGTGACACACTGCTGAGGCTGTTGTCTTGGGCATTGTCCTTTCAGCTGAAGAAGACAGATAGATGTTGTGCCACAAGTCTCTAGAGACCTGTGGCAGATCAAGAGACTATCAGCCATTTCTCTGCAATGTTTCTGCCCACAACTACCTCCAAATGTCCAGTTAAGTGAGAGCACTACCTCACCTCCAGTTACAGAACAGAAACTATGGTGTTGAAGGCCATGAGAGGAGGCCAGTCTGCTGGGTCATAGAAATAGGGCTCCTCTTGCTCTCATCCATGCAGCACAGGGGAAGTGGGAGAGGATGGCCGATGTAATAGAATTGTGTGGAGGTCCCTGTGGTGCCCAACACAGATTGCATTGCCAGTTACGATATCTTGCTGACCTTAAACATAGGTGTGTTTGACTGACATTGGCCTCAGTCAGTGACTGCTATGGGTGCCACGCTCATAATCTCTCAAGAACACAGGAAGGTGCACTCTAGTCAGGATGGGGTTTGGCGGCCTTGCAGGCAGCGCCCCCTGCGGGCCCAGAAAGCACTCTGCCCCCGCCACGCCCAAAGAGGTTCGTGCCCGGCCGCAGCCCCGGCTTCGCTTCCCGTGGGTTCACGGCGCAGTAATACATCGCCGCGTCCCCGAGCCGGGGCCGGGCAAGCCACAGGACGCTGGAGCGGCGGTCTTCCGATACATGCAGCCGCCCCGCCGGCTCCGGCACTTCCTTGGAGCCTTTAACGGCGCTGATGAGGAATGCGGGGCCTCGGTCCGGCAGTTGACGATACCAGTGGAAGTTTTCGGCCTTTATACTGGGGTGTGAGCAGGTGATGTTAATGTCGGTGTCCTCGGTGGTATGTGCTGACGGCTCCTGCTGCACCTGGGCTCTGCTCACAGCCACTGCCGAGAAGAAAAGAAGACGGAAACTCAGAAAATTCCTTGGCTACCCCAGAAATGTAATGCAGACGAAAAATAGAGAACTGTTCACAGAGGAGAGGAACAGTTTCTGAGAAGACAGAAAATCTCACTAACACGTTGCCTGAGGACGAAATAAACCACACACAAAACACACACACACACACACACACAAACAAACAAACAAACAAACAAAAAAACAAACCCGGGATGTTCGGAATCAGAGTCCAAACCAGGAGAAGGAAGTGAGAGCAAAAGTCTGTGCAGTAAGCTGCAGTGAGGGCATTGATTTTTAATGCAGAGCAGTGAGAAAGTCCAGACAGGAGGGAAAGGTGAGCTGAGCTGCTGGAGGCAATCGGACCGATCTCGGCGTGGAGTAAAGAGATGCGAATCGTGCCCGAAAGAAGCCCCTCCCCCCGCAGTCCGGGTCCACCGGCGGTAGCCCCGCGTACCCAGGAGCATCGCGGCCAGCCCCGCGGCCCAGCACTGCCGCATCCCGCCGCTCCGCCGCCCGCGCCGCGATTCCCTCGCCAGACCCGGCTCTGCTCCTCCCGCGGCGCCTCCTCCCCGCGGCCGCCGCCGCCAGCTCCGCCCCGCGGCTGCTCGGAACCACTTCGCTGTCCTTTGGATGCGTCGTAATGATTTCTAAAATGATCTGCTCTAAGGTTCATAGTAGGTGAATTATTGAATGAAGTACAGTTGGTCAGCAGTTCCCTCTCTCGGTGTTTCCTTGATACGAGTGCCATCCTTCAGCTGTCACGACCCCTGAGAGATGACAGAGCTGCATCATAATGACATTACCCGATCTAACATCCTTGGATTCATCACACATCATCTCAAGGACACAAGTATATCCAACTTTCAAAACTTACCATGAAAATGTAGGAAAAAAGAAGCATTATTAGACCTATTTCCTCTGTCTCATGGTCCAACGCACATACAATCTCCTTAACTATCTTGTTGGTGCCACAGTGCATATTTTTTCTCTATTCTTCCCTGGCAAGCTTTTATCCCAGGTGGAGCTGTGGTCTTCCTGACTGCATCCCTGTGTGTGCAACAATGTCTCATGTTTACTCACAGTTAGCCTGCCCTTTTTCTCTTTTTCTCTCTGCATATTTATATGTACATACATATATATATATATATATGAACATACTTATATATATATATATATATATATATGAACATACTTATATATATACTTATATATATCTGTATATATATATTATATATATATATATACAGATATTTGGGGGGGTGGAGGGAGTGGGGGGCTCCAAGAGGAGCTCCATGTGACTGCATGCTTGTATAAGTCTGTAATGGTTTTGTAATGTTGCTGTCAGTATTCCACATCAAAACATCATGTGCAGTATGGATCATTAAAAAGTTCATACTCCAGTTCTATGGAATAACAATGTCCTGAATACTCAGCTCTCAGAAGAAAACTACATATCCCAGATGACTTTGCTGCCAGAGATAAGTCACAAGAGGAGGACATATATAATCTCACTCCCAGGCTGGAGTTCTCTCTCTCTCTCGGACCCTCGGAGAGTGGAAAGTGTTCCAGCCATGTCGCCTAGAGTTCACAGTAGGCCTCTCGGTTTTTGGAGACTCTCTGTTTCGTTCAATTTACTATCCTCAATTATACTGTATTATATTGTGTTATCTTGCATTCTGATATCATATTTAGTAAAATAAGATTTCCTCCTTAGATTGCCGCTGCTGTTCTCTTTTTCCCATATCCCTTTTCCCTTCCTTTTCAGGGCAGGGGCCCTACGCGGTGGCTGCCCCCTGTCACGGGCACAGGTAAATCTAGGTAACCCGTGACAAAGTCACATACTTTTGCACACATGAATGGGGCTGTAACTCTTCTGTAGCTGCATGTCTGTGGCTAAACAAGAGCATTTTCCTTGTTCCAGGATGTCACCATCTTCCAGCCTCTGCCATCCCGACTGCCTCTTTCTACGGCCTGCATGCTATGGCCACCACATGCCATGCCTTCCTGGCTTTGTATTGTCCAGTCATAGAGTGGGGACACCCCTGAAGTACAGCTGAGTACCTGAGAAGCACAGACATCCTGAAGGGCTCTGGATGTGCTGGCAGACATTATGCTCAACAAGAGCTGACACTGTGCGCTTGCATCCAAGAAGTCCAACTCAATTTTACAGCGCACTGAACACTAAATGGGCTACTCTTCAAAAAAGGTCATTTGCTCACCGTGCTTAGACTTGGCCTGTCCTCACCTGGAACATGTTTTTCAGTTCTGGGCACCAGAGCGTAACAAGTTTGTTAAGGTGTTTAAAATCGCCAGAGGAGGGCAGCAGAACTGATAGTGGGGCTGGAAGGTATATCCTGTGAGGAGAGCCTGAGGACACGTGGGTTATCCAGTTTGGAAAACACAAGGCTTAGGGTCGACATCATTGCTCTCTACAACTTCCCGAAGAGGGAAAGCAGAGGGGGAGGTGCCGGTTTTTCTGCCTGGTTAACCGCTGACAAGACGTGGAGGAATGGCACAAAGCTGAACCAGCAGAGGTTCAGGCCAGGCAGTAGTGTTACTGTAAATCAGTTGTTCATTAAACTAAGACTCAAACTAGAGTGTTAGAAAGCAGGTATTCATTTTCAGTGCTGGATGCATGGAGGATAAGCTCCACCTATCACACATGTGTTGCAAAAAAAATCCTCAACTTATATTCATTACATATGTTAAATCCGCAAACTTTTTTTCCAGAGAGTACATAGATATTCCATACTTCCCCATAAAATCATTAAAGTAGGGTTCTGCCTCATCGCACATGTTCAGACTTTTCCTGGTAGTGGTCCCACAGCCCTCTGGATGAAGTCAGTACTACTCCTCCGTGTCCTCACTGCTTGAGTCTTGTCTTCACCAATGCTCAGTTACACAATCCTTGCTTACACAAAACGAGATGATTCAAAGCAGAACTTTCCTTGCCTACTTGATACAAGCACTTCAGTATATCAGTGTTATCTGGTTGGTACAAGGGCACAGATTCTTCCTGTTTTCTCAGCAAAATCCAGAGTATCCATCAATGAGCATTAGGAAGCTTAACAATGTTGCTAAAGCTGGTATCACTAGGATAAAAATAGTTCAATGTGAAGATGGTCAAACATTGGAACAGGCTTCCTAAAGATGTGGATGATGCCCCATACCTGTCTGTGTTGACTGACATTTCTATAATGCTTTCGTGAATATGCATTTCCTTGTGGATAATGCTAATGAGGTCAGGCAGTGGAACCTGAAGATGCCTTCCAGGTCCTCTTTTCTGCATTACCTACTGGGATCCTGATTAGCCCCTGATGTGACCAGAACACTTGTTGCTAAGTGGGCCACACAAGTCACACAACCACTCATCTGCTCATGCACATGTGGAATCATGCAAACCTCTGTACCCACAGGCATTTGAATAAATTCAGCACACAGGCTTTAGTTGTTCCACACCAATACCCTACTAATTACTCCTCAGTGATATCATTTTCCTTTGCTGGAATCTTCCAGTATGTGAATGGAGTGCTCTACCCCCTCTGACTTGTGATGCCTGGAAATGCTTGGGTTTTAATTCCAGCCACTCAAAATATGGGAATGGCAATGTCATAAATGCCATTTGTGAGGAATGGGAATGACATAAATCGGGATATGAAAAGTTCAGGTAACCAATACATAGGTCATATCATTAGTTGAGATGTTTTACATTCAAGAGGAGCTTGTCAGAAAATAATCACTACTGCAAGTTGTGCCTCTGGAAATGGGGCAGCTTCGGTCCATTATAAAATGCAGCCCAGCTCCTTGCTGCCTTATCCACTTCTCTCACGTCCTCTTTCTTGGGAACCAGGTGAGTGTGAAACCCCTTCTTGTACTCTTTGTTCTCCAAACAGAGCTCTGAGCTCAATGGAACTTTCAGCTGTTATAAACTCTATTCCATGCCTGGCTCTACTTATCATGAGAGAGGAAATTAGGGAGAATGTTTGTCAGGGGAGGACGGTGGGCCTGTAAGGAGGTACTGTAAGGAGGTAACTTGTGACCTAGGGTCTAGGCAGTGCTTGTATAGCTCCCAGAGGATTTTACTGGGCTCTGTCAGGATGAGAGCAAAAATCCCTTGCACATTCCTGAACTGCCTTCATATCCCACCACTGCATGTGCTTTGATTCCTTCATAGTGTGATGATAGGCTGCTCCTCATGTGTCCTCATGCTCTTTTTTTGCCCTGCCCCCTCTCCCAGGTGTACTTCCATCCTTGAGACATGTCCTGCTGCAACCAGTGCCAGCCATGCCAGCCCTGTGGCCCGACTCCTCTGGCCAGCAGCTGCAATGAGCCCTGTGTCAGGCAGTGCCAGAACTCCACCATAGTCATTGAGCCCTCTCCCGTGGTGGTGACCCTGCCCGGACCCATCCTCAGCTCCTTCCCACAGAACACTGCTGTCGGATCCTCCACCTCTGCTGCTGTTGGTATTATGCTCAGCTCTGAGGGTGTGCCCATCACCTCAGGGGGCCTTGACCTCTCCTGCATTTCCAACCGCTACTGTGGCAGAAGGTGCAATCCCTGCTAAAGGTGGTGCAGACAAGGACTTCCAGGAATTCTGAACATGGCAATGGACAGAGGAAGAAATGTGCTGCTGTTTTTGCTCTGCAAGTCAGACATATGGAGGCAGCATTTTGGCTCTCTGTCAACACAGAGAAAGTCTACTGATGCTCCTTATTATTCACTCTTTCTATCTAATATCCTTTCTGTTCTTTTCCCTTTAGACACCTTTGTTGTTACTCCCTAAAATGAGCCCTGAGTGACCTGTTCATCTCCAAAATACTCTGGGCTGGGAGATAGAGCTCTATGGCAATGCGGACATAGGAAAGGGGAACAGATTC
Organism: Excalfactoria chinensis; assembly: GCF_039878825.1. NCBI lineage: Eukaryota > Metazoa > Chordata > Aves > Galliformes > Phasianidae > Excalfactoria > Excalfactoria chinensis. Next base: position 4,245,788 of record NC_092848.1, on the reverse strand, counting down.
TTGTTTGCTCCTGCTGTTCACCTCCCGCAGGGCTTCTGCTTGAAGTGACATTTCTCTCCTTAGACTGATTAAACACTTTCTGCATCCCTCAGTCTTTCCTTCTGTGCTGGTGTGGATTTTTTTCCCCCACATCCATAGAGACAGCCAAAGGAGAAAGCAATGCCTTTGGTCAGAACAAGCTTGGGAGACTCCATCACTCCTCAGGTTATTGGAGGTCAGGGCATAGTGCAGACATTCATCTTTCAAGCACACTGTCTTGAAGGAGAGGAAGACATTGCTCCACCACCAATTACCATCAGTCCCTGCCTTCCTGTTTTTATCCTTACACAGATCTCCTTGAGCCCTGAGCATGTCAAATGAATGGAAATCCTGATATGATTTAGCAGAGTTTTTTTTTTTTTTTTTTTTTTTTAAGAGATAGGCTACTGGTTAGGCTGTGGTTGGACTTGGACTTGATGATCTTTGTGCATTGGGAAGGTCCAGAGAAGACAGAAGTGCCATAGACTCTGTGGAAATCTGTTGCTCTGGCTTTGGTAGGGGCAGTGCTGGTATTCCCACAAAGCCATCTAGAACTTGGAAGGCAGTGTTTTCATGGGTATTTGCCTATGTCTCTATTGTACATTCCCATGACTTCAACTTGCTCGTCACTGAGAGTACAACTTCCATGAGTGTGGGAGTAGTACACCTGAGTGTGGGAAGTACACCTTCCATTCTCCTCCAGGCATTCATTCAGCCATTCTTCATGACCCTTCATGGACGTGAGCTACAAATTACAGTCTCTCTAGTATACCATTTTTCTTGTTCCTGACTTTTTCTCTTCTGTCTCATACCTGGCCTAGAAATCCTGGGGCCTCTCAAACCTAACACTCAGATGAAGCTTCTGTGACAAACAGATGGGTGTGACAAAATCTGGAAAATGAAAGGGCAGTGTAAGTGGAAACAGCCACAAAGCCTGTATGATTAGTTGGGATGTCTTCCATTCATTACAGACACTGTGGAAAATGGTCACTCCTATGGATGCTCACCCCAGGCCAAGGGTAGTGCAGGACGAACATATTAACTAAAGAAGGGTCCGGTCTGGATGAAGACAAGAAACCCTCTTGCCTCTCTGAGACATGTCCTGCTGTGTCCAGGGCCTGCCATGACCATCCTATTGTACAAACTCACCAGCCAACAGCTGAAAGTATATACTGTCATCATTAAATCCCTTCCTATTACAGTGGCCCTGCTTGGCCTCACCCTCAGCTCTTACCTGCCGAACACCACTGTGGGATCCTCCATATCTGCTGTGATTTGCAGCATTCTCAGCTGTGATGGAGTCTCCATCACCTCTGTGTTCTTTCATCTCTACTCTATTTCCAGACACAACTATGGCACAAATTGCCCATCGTGCAGAATACTAAGGTCCTTATCTGCTACATTTTTCTCTCTTTTCCTTGTATTCCCTTCTTCCAAGTGTGTAATTCCCCATAGCCAACCCAGATTGTATGCAACTCTCTCTCTCTGGGACCATCAGAAAGCTGTCCTATCAGATCTGAACCATGGGTGATAGGCAAAGTTTTTTGGCAGCACATGGAAGACACAAGTTGCTAGGAATGAAGGGCAGTCCCGGACTGCATATGGTAAGGTGAGTATTTATGGGAGTCTTTCATCATGTGGAAAGCATTCATGTGGAAGAATTACTACTGCATCATCTCCTGTGCTCCCCCTACACTGAGATTTCCACACAGAGCTTAGAGAAAGAAGTTCTTATAGAAGCAGTGTAACAGCAACATTGCTTTCTCCAGGAAGTGTCTACATCTGGAGATGTACACCCTGCTGGGTAATTGGGCAAATGTCAGAGAACAAAGAAGCAATCTGCATGGGACTGCAAAGCTCAGGTCAGTTTCAGATCAGCTGCTTAAAGCCCACAGTGCACAGCACACAAATCACAATGCAGCATGTGATCTCAGCACAGCCCATGGAAAAACAGTGTTGTCCAGGAGAGTAAAGGAAGGGGAGTTCCAAATCAGGACCTCTTCCATCACTTTTCATTCCTCTCAAGAAAAAGACATCAGTGCCTTCTGGAAGAGGATGTTGACCTGCAGATCTCTGTGTGCACAGGGCAAGCAGCACTGCCACGGGAGAGCTGAGGGCCCCTTCCTCAGAGCTCCGCCTTGCACAGACTCAGCCCCTCCCTCCCCGGGGTTGTTGCATGGTCAAGGAAGCTCCCTGCACCAGGGTGTCCTTCACAGCACAGAGGTACAAGGCGCTGTCAGAGAGCTCGACTTCTGCCAGCTGCAGGAGGCTGTATTTCGCGGTGGTGTTCAGCCACGTGGTGAAACGGCCGTTGTGCTTGGGGCCTGCTGTTGGGTGATATGTGACCAGCTGTGGGGCTTGGCCTTTCTTCTGCTGGTACCAAAACAAGCCATAAAAGCTGGAGGTCTGGTATGTGCAGGTGGTCTGGAAGGTGTTTCCCTCCTCCGCTGTGACTTGTCCTTCTTGCTGGGTGACAATGGTCTGCCCCACAACATCTGGAAGAAGAAATCAAAGGTGAGTAGCTCTGCAGTGAAGGCTCTGGGCTGACAACACTGAGTGGGCACAAAACAGAGAGATAGAAGACTGGCTGTCCTTTTTCCTGCAGAAAAGTATTGAGGTTTGGGCAAGGTGGATCAAATCCAGAAGGAGATTTGAGCTTGTAGGCCAGATCAGGTTCTGTGCTCTGTTCCCGCTGAGAGCAACAGGGAGCAACCTGTCCTGGTTCTGCAGGTTGAAGAACCCATGGAGCTACTGGGAAAAGATGCATCCTGCTTCCTCATCCCTATCCTCTTGGAGACCTCCTAAGTCCCTTATTGTATACAAAGATGAGCCGAGGATTGACAAGTGTGATCTCTGGCTACGTTGGAATCCAAGAGAACACAGAAAGCCATGGTCAGTATGCACCAGGCAACATCCACTTAATGCTGATGGGATTCAATGTTTAATGTCACTCTTGTGACTATGACAAGATCTGCTTCTTTCTGCTGGAAAGGCTGAAACGTGGGACTGCGGGAATGGCTGCGATCTCTGTGGGTGGCGGGAGGTGGGTCAGAAGAGAAAGGAAGAAAAAGAAAAAAGAGAAGAGAAAAGCAAGAGAGAGTCCTGAGGTCTCACTATCTTCCCTCATCACTTTGGACAACAGCAGAATCTAGAGAGAACTGGTAAAAAACCACAACTGTACATCAATATTTGCCCAAGGTTTTTTGTAAGTGAGGAGCTGTTTACCACAAAGACTTGGTGAGGCTGCTGAGCACTTCCTGAGGAGAAGATGGATGCCTTGATTAAAAGCCAGCACTTACCCAGCAGTTGTCCCAGGAAGGCAGTGAGGACGAGATAGCTGCGGTACATGCTGAGACCGACCCTCCTGTTTGCTGAGTGAGAAAGAGGCAGAAAACCACCTCCCAGCCCAAGATGACAGAGCTGCCGGAAATGACTCTGCTGGCTCCACAGGCAGGGTGCTCACTGCCATTAGCAACACCCACAGGTAACACCACTATTTCTCTTATAATCCTTAAGCACAGAGCAAAGCCCTATTCCTCCTCTCTGGCTAACGAGGATTGTAGTTCCCCAGTGGAAGTACATACTTTCACCCACTGGCTTCTCAAGGACTCTCACAATCGCTCAGCCACATCCAATGCACCTGCCTGGAGCCTGGCTTCTCCTACACTGCTTGTGGCTCTCCTCCTTTGCTTAGGATAGGCCATTCTGTTGTTCGCTAGCAATCAGATGCGGGCAGTCACCCACTCCTCTCACATACATCCCCCCATTTGTGCTGATCCCTCAGATATTAAATGGGATCACAGCCTGCCAAACCTCCACTCCCAGGCTTTGTGATTCCTTTCCCAACTCTGTCCCAGACTTTAATACTCTTTCTTCCCAGTCACTGATTTACTTCTGATGTGCTTTGGATGTGGTTTTGCTCTCTGGCAGCCAGATCTCTACTGCAGAGCAGTCTCTGCATCTACTGGCTTAGACCTTGGTGCACTCCCACAGGAGAAAGAGAGCACAGTTTCAACGTTGCAAACAAAAAGTCAGGAATTAAGAAGAAGACAGGATGTACTATGGTGGTCAGGCATAGGTCTTATCCCTGAAGGTGTACTGATAGGACATTTTTGTCCTCCTTCCTGTGCAGTGCATCTTGTTTTTCCTCCCTACAACCCATTTTGTTGTTCACCTTTGACCTGTCCCTAAACATTCCTTAATATGCACGAATAGTCCCACAAGTCCCTCAAGAGCATTCCCCATCTTTCTTTTCATCTTGTCACCTTTCACTCACAAAACTCAGTCACTCACTTCTAATCTAACAGAAGTGGTTCCCTAATGGCACCAGTTAGGTGCTGAAGAGTTCTGGTCTCCCTCCTTGTCTCCCTTATGTTTAAATTTTCGGATTACTCTATGCTTTATCACTGTCCCTTTTAATTATACTTCCCTTGGAACTGAGAAGGGACTTGACTCACAGCCAGCATGAACCAGTAGCCCTCACAACCAACACACCTTACAGTAGCCTCTACTGAACCTACACCTCACCTGCAGGGGCCCTAAATCCTGTCACATCATCTGGTGGTTTTAAAGAATAGCCACTGTAGGGACTGCTTGAATGTGTCTGCGACCTCGACATGCCGTACTCATGAAGGTGCGCAGCTGGAAGGCCTTACTCCGGAGGATGCCGAGCAGTGCAAGGGACATGTTCATGTCAGTAATGTCAGCTCGGGAGGCCCCAGCCGGAGGTGCTGCATCGCCCCCTGCGGGCACGGACGGCACTGTGCCCCCGCCATGCACAAAGCGGTTCATGCCCGGCCGCAGCCCCGGCTTCGCTTCCCGTGGGTCCACGGCGCAGTAATACACCGCCGCGTCCCCGAGCCGGGGCCTGGAGAGCCACAGGGCGCTGGAGCGGCGGTCCGCCGACACCGACAGCCGCCCCAACGGGTCCGGCACTTCCTTGGAGCCTGTAACAGCGCTGACGAGGAATGCGGGGCCTCGACCCGGGAGCTGTCGGTACCAGTAGATGTAAGTGGCTTGTATGTTTGGGTGTGAGCAGGTGATGTTGATGCCGGTGCCCTCGCTGGTCTCTACTGAAGGCTCCTGCTGCACCTGGGCTCTGGACGCAGTCAGTGCTGAGAAGAAAATAAACATCGAGCTCAGGAAATCCCTTCACTGTAAAAGAAATGTTATGCAGAGGAGAAAATAAAAGGTTCACAGAGATGAACATTTTTTGAGTAGATGGAAATTCTCACTAAGTTGTTGTCTGAGGAAAATAAATAAATAAATAAATAAATAAATAAATAAATAAATAAGATGGGATATTTTTAAGAAGGTTCTAAACCAGCAAAAACAGGGGGTGAGAGCAGAAGTCGGTGCGGTAAGCAGCAGTGTGGGGAAGGATTTTTTTAAGGAGCGCAAGGAGAAAGGGCAGACAGGTGGGAACGGTGGGCTGAGCTTTACGGAAACAGCCGGTCTGAATGCAGCCGGGAGGAAAGAGAGGGTCATCATGTTGGAAAGAACATCCCCGCAGCCCCCGGCCCGGTCGCGCCGGCGGCAGCCCCGCGCACCCAGGAGCACCACGGCCAGCTCCGCCGCCGGGCACTGCCGCATCTCGCCGCTCCACCGCCCGCTACGCGCTGCCCTGCCAGCCTCTGCTCAGCTCGTCCCGCCGCTTCTCTTCCCCTCCGCCAGCTCCGCCCTGGGGCTGCGCCCTGCGCCGGCGTCACTCGCGGTTACTCCGAGCTGGGCTCGGGTGTTGGGCTCTTGTGGGTAGCGGTGTTTGGGCTCTGCATGTCCTGCAGCGTAGGCTGGGCACTGCGGTGTAGGAGGAAAGGGTCCAAAACTCCTTCGGTACAGGAGAAAGCAGCTGCCCGCGTAGAGCGTGAAGGGCAGCCGAGAGCACAGAGGCATGGGACGGCTTGGGGAGCGCGACGCTTCTGAGGCTTTCTTGGCCCGTCTGTGCCCGGAGCTGCCACAGCTCCCGAAACACGGCAGCGGGAACGGGTCGTGTGCTGCTGCCCGGGAAGGCGGCACCCCGAGAGCTCCCCGAGCTCCGAATTCCACAGGCTGCTGCTTCCACTTGGTGCTGATGTCGCTGCTCGAAGAGCCCCAGAAAGGCCGGCAGTGTCACTGGGACGGGCGGCTGGGAATGTGGAGCAACAGGCTTTGACTTCTGCTTTTTGACCTCTGTTCTACTAGGGAGACGGGGACACTCCCATATATGTATTTGTGTGCATATATGCTTATAAGGCACTTCTTCCAGTCATGTAGAGCATTAATGGAAATTCAAAGACTACTGGTCCAGCACTCATCCCTGAGAAACTCCTTAATAGATTCCTGTCCCCAGCTGTACTCTGAATAGCAGTCACAACAGTTAGAGCCCAGCAGATCATCTAGTTTTCCACCTACATTATTATGCATCACCTATTAGGTTGTGAGTGGACTTTACCACAGGCAGTGAACTGATGCCAAAATATAGGCATATAACATTCACAGTCCTTGATTTTTTCACTGTCTCCTGAATAGTGTACAGGATACAATGATGTTGCTCAGACATTATTTGCCCACTACACAACCACGCTGTCTGCTTTTTATTTCTGTGCTGTGTATTGTGCTTTTAGCAATGGCACCTGAATATATTTCCTCTGAAGCACTGTGGGAAGGAATGAAGGTAATACATTGACACGTTGTTGCCTGTATCCTCTTTCTTTCCCCTCTGAAGATGGATGTGATCCCTGTTTTTTGTTACGTTTTGTTTTGTGCTTTTATTTTCCTAGCTAGGGCAGCCATTGAGAGGTGACAGCAGCCTCACAATGTCATCACCCAACCAAACACCCCTGGATGCATCCCACCTCATCTCATGGACACTAGTATGTTCAACTGGAACAAGTTTTCCATAAGGATTTCTCCCTTATAGGGAATAGTGTTCCACTCTCCAAAATTCTGTGAAGAAATTCAGGGAACTGGGAGGCCTGAAGACAAGCCTTACCCCTGGGAATGGAGGAAAGGCAAGCATTCAGTATTTCATTGCTTTCCATTTAGTTTCTCAGAGAGTCAGTGAAGAGAAGGAAGTGTAGTGGGAGCCTTGCTGCAGATGTTGAAGATGTTGAAGGTGTTGACCATGACTAGAAAAGTCTTCTCTGTTGGGCCTCGCATTTTGGAATTGAGAAGCCCTTCCCTTATCCCTGACAGAATGCAGGAATGGAATCAGACAGAATGCACCGTGCCAGGCTGTGCTCCATGTGCCGGAGGGTATAATGGCAGAAACAGAGTTCCATCATAGAAGGAAAAGGTAGAGCTCCCTGTGGACAGGTTCTGTGCAGTGTGACTTGGGTAAATTCACTGGCTCTTCCTGAAACTGAAGAAAGATGGGGTTCCCAGCACCAGAAGGAAGTTGGGATGTGTTTGTTGTCTCTAGGCCTCTTCCTACTCTGTCTTAATAAATCCAACACTTAATTTCACACTGTGTTTACGTTCCTTTCTCTGGGGATCAGGAAAAGATCCCGCACTACTCTGCACTACTCTGATCCTACTCTAAACTCTGGGGCAGAAATGAAAGAGGCAAAAGAGGCCAGCAGGATTGTCCTGGGAACAGTCTGAGGTGGAATAAGGTCACACCCCAGAGCTGTGCCACTTGCCAGAATGCCTCCAAGGAGTGATTCAGCATGACACCATTTGCCTTTGCAGGATTCTTCCAACACAAGAGCTGAATCTTCAGTCCAAATGGATTTGTATTGCCCAGAAATACTTGAGTCTCCCTTCTAGCCACTCCTAAGTTGCCTTCAGCAAGGACTGAACATAGCATAAAGCCACAGATGAAATTGAACAGCATAGGAAAACAACTTGAGGCCTATGTCTGCAATGTTTTGCACTGAAGTGGAGCTTCTCAGAAAATATTATTGCTATCTTTTCTCCTCAGTGATCTCTGTTAGAACCCCTCAAAGCCAGCCTGAAGCGACCTCCTTTCCCCTCTACACTTCTTGGCCAGGAAATGAGGGCCCTGTGGCAACAGTGCTGTAGGAATTAATCTTGTTTCTTCCTGCTGCATCCCACACTCAAAGGCCACTCTTTGAGTCATTTTATTTCCTTCTTCAGACTCACTGAACATACGCTGTATCCTTTAGTGTGTCCTTCCCTGCTTCTGTGGAAGAGGAGTACCTTCTACTAAATCCAGCAACAGTGGGAAAAGATAACTGGACATAGCAGTGGTTCTCTCTGGATGATAAAAACAAGTACAAGTAATGTATTCAAAGGAAAGCTTAAATTTGGCAACTGCCAAACCATTTTGTCTAGGCAGGTTTTTTCAATTGAATGATTTCCAAAGGATAGCAAGTGTGCTTTTCTCCATGTGGGGGTGATGTAAATTGATACTGGAATTCCCCTGCATTCCCCGGGCTATGTGTGCCTGCAACCAGATCTTTTGAACTTCAGCCAAGCCTCAACAGTGCAGAAGGGCTGCTGCAGCTGGAGGGTATCTGGTGGGGTTGAATATGGAAAATGATGGCAGGGCTGGATTTCAACACTGTTGCATGTGAGGGTGCCGCAATCCCAGCACTCTTCAGCACAGTGCCTTTCTTGACCTGGTTGTCCCCAAGATGAGAGAATCAACAGGTTCCCTGTGTCTTGACTTTCTTGCTGTTTTCCATGTCAAAACCTGCACTCACACCTTCAGACAGGCCACTCCTGGTCCTGTTTTTGTTAAAAAAGCCACATTGTCCACAGATCATCTCACCACATGTGAAATGCAGGGAATCAGAGAATCATAGCATGATCTGAGGTAGAGCGAACACACAAAAGTCAGTGACTCCATCACCTTTCTTCACACAGGCTTAAGGAAAGCTAAACCACAATCCTCTTGAGTCCGATCTCATTTGTAACAGCTTGTTTTTCGTCCCTTTCATTTAACCTACTAAAAAATGGGAATTGTGTTGTGATGGAAGCACAAGTGAAAAATATCTTCTGGTGAGTAAAAGGAGAGGGAGCAGGGAGAACTATGAAGATAATGCCGGTGTCAGAACATATGATGAAAAGCAGGGCATTTTGTAAAATGAGGATGAGAACAATCAACTTCCTCTCCCAAAGACTGGGCTACAAACTGACCCAGATCTACAGGCAAAATGGACAATTATATTCCTGGTGTTGTGCAGTATATATATGTATATGTATATGTAATGAAAAGATCAACACTGAGAAGACTAGACATTCTAGATTCCTAGATGACTGTGCCTTTCACCTGGAAACAACAATACTTCTCCCATATGACAAAAGAAATTCTCCACTTTTGGGAACAATGTTATACCAGATCTCCATGAAGATGAACTTGCTAAGGAAGATATAGAGTGGGATCCTCAGGTGCCTTTCACTTCCCACACTGACAAAGGAGAAGTCATTCTCATTGAGATTAGGAGAGTCATGGGAAAGATAATGACAAACAGTACCATGTGCCACCTGAGGTGGTCTGTTAAAGTCCAGTAGAATCAATTTGATCACTGATCTCCTGCTCTGTTTTGTCATGGCTCAACATTTTCTGGTTCACTGCTGATTTGTTAAAGCCATTGCCATCAGATGCAGTGTGATCACATCCCTCCTACTGGTCTCTCTAGGAATTCCCTTCTCTGCCAATTACTGCATTCTCTGACAAACAGCCCTCTGAAAATAAAGGCTACATCAATGCACTCAAAAAAGTCAGGCACACATAGAAACGAAAGTGCATACACACTTCAGGTACATGCGTGCACTCATCACTCATGCTCATGCACACACATGGCTGCAGAGGCATGGGCTGAGGCTATGGGGAGCTGACTGAGGAGACACTGGGGACCTTTCTGGCAGGGCAAAGCTGCAGTGCTCTGAGCAGGACAGGGCTCCAGATGAGCTGCCAGCACAATTTGCAGATGTGCAGGGATGGCTCAGTGAGAGGGCTCCAAAGAGGTAATGCAACTTATCCAGAGGAAAACATGATGAGAAAGAGAATTGAAACCCATCAGTCCAGCCCACATTCCATAGTATCCAATCACATGAGACCACTGGAGAAAGACTGGATGGAGAAAAAGAGGAAGACATGGCAAATGCATATGCAGGGTAGCCCCAGTCAGCATCACTTGACTGAGCGGGATCCATGAGTCCTCTGCCATCACTGACTCAGTCCTGTCCCACAAACACTGAGGCTTCTCAATCTGAGCACTCAGAAGAAGCCTCCATGAGGGAATGGGTGTGGCATAATTCAGGAAATGAACAAGCAGCATTAAGGGAAGTAGCTTTGGCTGTTTTCCATTCATCACGAGCACCTTAAAAAACTGTCACTTCCATGTAGGCAACGCCTAGGCCTGGGGCAGTGCAGGGTCTCCATCATAGACAGCTCGGTTCTTTCACCGTCTATTCAACATCTCTCACCTATTTCTTCTTAGTAACCGCATGAGTCTGAAGATCTTCTCCCACATCCGTTTCAGATGATGTCTCTGTGGGGCTTGGATGAGATTGATTTTCTACTAAGAGAGACAGTAGCCTTGTTGCATCTGGCCAGCTTTTTAACCTGTAATCAGGTTATCTAGATTTACCTGTGATAGAGGCCTATGCCCCTGGAAGGAGGGAAATGGACAAAAACAGTGGCAGCAATCTAAGGAGAAAACTTATTTTACTAAATACGATATTGGAATACAAGATGACACAATATGATACAATATAATTGTGACTACTAAATCGAACAAGACAGAGAGAGAAAGAGAGAAAGAGAGAAAAAAAGGAGTCCCCGAGAACTGGGAGGCCTACTGTGATCTCTAGGCGATGGGTTGGAATGTTGTAAGAGAGAGACGACAGGGACGGAGTGCTCCGAGAGATAGAGTGAAAGAGAGAGCGTTCTGGCCTGGGAGTGAGATTATATATGTGTCCTCCTCCAGTGATTTGTCTCTGGCCGCATCATCCTTTGGGATATGTAGTTCTCCTCCAAGAGCTGAGTACTCGGGATGCTGCCATTCCACGGAACTGGAGCATGAACCTTCCACAATTCCGCATACCCTCTGTTACACTTCCGCATACCCTCTGTTACACTTCCACATACCCTCTGTTACACTTCCGTATGCTATTAACAACTACACTTCCTTATACCACCAAAACAGTTTGCCACTATTTGTACCCTCATTTAATGATTCATACTGCACATGATGTCATGATGTAGAATATTGACAGCAACAGCACAAAACCATGACAATATCACACCTGAATAAAGTGAAGACAATCTTTTACCCCTTTGTTCCTTTTTACAGGGCCATATGCATCTTCCTTTGGATGAAAGGCTGAGAGTTTGTGTAGCTTGGAGGAGTCTAAGATAAGATCATATCAATGCTTGCCAATATTGAAAGGGGAGTTATCAAGAGGACAGAGCCAGGATCATTTCAGTGGAGCCCAGTGTGGGAACAGGCACCAACTTAAACACAGGAATCTCCATATGAACATGGGAAAGAACTTATTTACGTTGACTGTGAAAGAGCAGAGCACTGGAAACAACTGCCCAAAAAGGTTTTGTAATCTCCTTCTTGGGATATATTGAAAACCCAGCTGGATGCTTTCCTGTTTGACCTGATCTAGGGAATGGGCTTCAGCATGGCTGTTTGTCTAGATGAAGTCCAGATGCCTCTTCAAACCCCTACAGTTTTGTGATTCTATGATTCTACCAGCCAACTAGAATGGCTCATTGGTGTGATCCTAGGATTTTCATGGACTGCTCCTCATATGTCCCTGTATTCTGCTTTCTCCTCAGCATCTCTCTCAGGTACAGCTTCACCCTGATCTATGTCCTCCTATGACAAGTGCTCACCATGCCCAGTACCTGCCTTGCTGCTCTTCTGGTTTCACCCTGCTGGTCAAAAGCTGCAATGATGCAGTGCCAGAACTCCACTGTCATGACTGTGCCCCATCCTGTGATCCTGATCCTGTCTGCCCGCATCCACAGCTACTTCATGCAGAAGACTGCTGTGAGAACCTCCAAGTGTGCTGCTGTTGGCAACATCCTCAGCAGTGATGGAGTCCCCACCAGTTCTGGGTACAGTTAACTCCCTTGCACTGCCCGATGCTACTGCAGCAGATGGTGTGCTAAAGCCACTGAAGTGAACCCAGGGCAGGATGGAAACCCAGAAAGTATGCTGTACTGAGGACTGAGATCCTGGCCATTGATGTCAGAAACACTGAGTGTCTAGCGCTCTCTTCTAAAATCAGGGCAGATAAGGCTCACTGAAAACATGGATAAAGCCTCATTTCCCTGTCTTCTACACTCTCTTCTCTCTTCCCTTTCTACTATTCTTGAAGACCTGAAGAACACGAAAGCCTTTCTGATATTCTGCTGTCTGCTCTCTTCTGTTGCTGTCTCTGTGGGACAGTCAGATAGGTTTTCGGTAGAATCTCTGCAATAGATGATGAGCGCAAATATCTGTCAACTCCTGGTTACTACCTGCACTGACAAGGTCCTCTCAAAGAGAGATCATTTCTCTCTTCAGAGTCCTTACAGCTGTCTGCATCCTAACCTTTGCCTCCACATGATCCATTTTTGTGGCAGCATCATGTAGAAGGGCAATTTTTTCTTGTTAGAGAGTAAGGTGAGGACATGCTCTGGAGTGATGTGGATTTTGTAGATGGTGCACTCAGTGGAGAAGTGATGGGTTGGATGGTTGCAGTTGAAAGGAAGTGTCTAACCTGGCTTCTCTTACAGCATCTCTGGTGTCTACCATTATTCTCTACTACACACTTTTAAGATCAGTTCTGTTTGCAACCCCTTTTTCTCAAATATCTTTTTTAGTTAGACCTACAACATGTCTGGACAGACCTACTTTTAATTTTTCACACCCCTTTTTGATGCAGAAAATAAGCAAATTGTCTTGTGATTCCCAAGCAGATTGATCTTCTGAACAGAAAATGGAAATGGAACAGTCAAGTCTTCTGGGAGCTGTAGTTCATTCTTCTCTTCTGAAACAGGTAACGGAACTATCAACAATCCATGGAGCTCCAGAATCAACACTTTCTCATGGTTTTATGATCATCGGTATTCCACATCATAACATCATATAATATACTGGGAATTAAAGTGTTAATGCCCCAGTTCCACACACCAAAGAGAAGAAACTACGTTCCCCAGAAGATTGTTCACTGTGCTGATATAATTCCTGCACAGGGGGGAGTGCATATAAGGCAGAGGTGGGACATCTGACTCCCAATTTCCTTAGACTTTTCTCTTTGCCACTCTTCTCCTTTGTCTCTCCACACTGCCGACTGTCCTGCCTTTGCACACAACTTCAGTATCACTATAAGCTTTCAGATACTCCCTCATTATATCTGATTTATTAGCTTAAATTCTAATTATCTTGCATTCCAGTACCATATTTAGTAAATTTGTTTCTCATCAGATCGTTGCCGCTTTTTTTTAATTATTATTATTACTATTTATTTTGGGGTCCCCTGTTTCCCTTCTCCAGAGGGCTGGATTTTGAAAAAGCCCTCCACCCCACTAGAAATGGAACCGAGCCAAACCAGCCTGTAAACCATTGACACACTTTAACTTCCAGTGCACTAGATGATGTTATGATGTGCCTTCTCTGGACCTGATCACCACTTGAGTTGAGTCATTGGCCTCACCAGTGCAATTCTACACAATAAGTCATTGAGCATTTAATCACAGCACTTCAAAGAAACCTTCATTAGAGAATGAGCACATCGTAAATCTGGAAATGAAAAGGTAGCACTGCAGGAAACTAAAAATCAGCCCATATAATGAGAAGGGATAGCTTGCATTCAAGGTTAGCTAGTCAGAAAATTATGGCCTGCATCAGCCACTGATCACTTTCTGCGGAGACTAGCTACAGAGCAGGTAAGACTGCACTGGGCAAGGGATCTGGAGTAGAAGGGATCTGGAGTAGAAAAAACCAAAAGTAAGTTCTTCTTCCTCAAGAAAAACTCTGTTTAAGGCTTCTGTGAAGGCAGTAGCAGTGCCTTGCTTTGCCTGTGCTGGGGAGCTGTCAGCTGTAGGCAGGCTCCTGAGTCATCGGGGTGGAGCTGACACTGCCGGGCAGTTTAAACAGCCTGTAAACAGCCTGCAAACGTGTTGTTGTTGCTGGTCATTAACGTCAGCACCTGACAACAAGCTTTAAAGAGCCTCAAGGAGCTTACCCCAGCGTGGTAGTCACTATCTCTGCTCATAGTAAGCTGTGCTTATAGGTAGTGGCTGAAGTAGCAGGGGCTGTAAGTATTAGCCTTTAGTTTTTCCTACGCTCTTCTTGCTGTTCTTGGGACTACAGTATAATCATGGTCTCCACCAGGAAGAGATCCTACTCTTCCAAAACTGTGGCAACTCAGACAGAGGGCCAGGCCAGGAATGCTGCAGTTCAGGTTTCTGGCTGTATGGAGTGCCTGGAGTTGTTGCTGCCTGGGGAGGGTGGCAGGGCCCCCACCTGCGTGAGATGTGAGCAGGTAGACGAGCTGCTAAGCCTGGTGGTGGAACTCAGGGAGGAAGTGCAGCGGCTAAGGACCACCAGAGAACGTGGGAGTAAGAAGCAGGGTGAGGAGCATGGAAAAAACACCGGGAAGGTGGTGGACCCCCTGCCCTACCACAGGAGGACAATCCCTACCACTGAGGAGGGCTGGCAGAGAATTCCAACTCGCCGTCGTGGCTATCCCCCCTGCCTACCTGCCCCATGTCCACCACTCTCCCTGAGCAATAGGTTTCAGGCACTGGAAATCAATCAGGAGGTGAGTAGAGAGAGGGTGGAGGAACTACCTAAAAGCTGAGTACCCTAAGCTGAGTAGGTCCTCGGATGGTGATGATGGTAGTACTCCTCAGTTGGTGGTGCCCCCCAAGTCCATCCGTTCCTCACCCACCATTAGAACATCACCAACAAAGAAAAAACGACGGGTCATCGTTATTGGTGACTCTGCGCTGAAGGTAGCAGAAGGGCCAATATGTCGGCCAGACCCTCTACATAGAGAGGTCTGCTGCCTCCCGGGTGCCCGGGTTAAGGATGTAAGGATGAAGCTTCCTTCCCTAGTCCACCCCTCTGACTACTATCCCCTATTAATGTTCCAAGTTGGTAGTGATGAGGTAGGCAGAACTTCCATGAGGACTCTGAAAAAGGATTTCAGAGCCTTGGGGCGACAGGTAAAGGGTTCGGGAGCACAAGTTGTGTTCAACTCTATCCAACCTGCTTCAGGGAAGAATGAGGGATTCAATATAATGGGCCAACAGATCAATACCTGGCTCCGAGCTTGGTGTGCCCGGCAGGGGTTTGGGTTTTTTGACCTTGGGTTCCACCGGTCAAAAGGGATCTTAAGGAGAGAATTGGGTAGGTTCATCCAGAGGGCTTTAAACTAGTTATGAAGGGGGGTGGGGCAGTAGCTGGGGTCACCAAAATGGAAACTGCATGCAATGTCCCTGTGCTTGCAGGAGAGGGGTATGCTTCTAAACCCCTAAGGTCATGGCCCTTGGTGAAGGAGGAGGATGACTTGCCTCCTTGTAGGAAAAACACGAGGGCTGGTGTTAAGCTGGTGGCTGTGGAAACGCCTAATAGTAGTCACAAGGCTATTAGGGCTGCTGCTGATCGCAAGGAGGCCAAGCTCAGGTGCCTTTATGCTAATGCACGCAGCATGGGTAATAAACAAGAGGAGCTGGAGACCATTGTTTGTTCAGAAAATTTTGATATAGTTGCCGTCACTGAAACATGGTGGAATGACTCCCACACATGGAGTGCAGTGATTGAGGGCTACCAACTTTTTAAAAAAAATAGGCTAGGTAGGAAAGGTGGTGGTGTAGCTCTCTATGTTAAAAAAGATTGTGAATGTGTGGAAATCAATAATGATGATGACAGGGTTGAAAGCTTATGGATCAGAATAAAAACCAAGGCCAACAATACCGATGTTATTGTGGGAGTTTGCTACAGGCCACCTACCCAGGATGATGAGGTAGATGAGATGCTTTATAGGCAATTGGGGGAGGTCTCAAGGTCACTCCCCCTCATTCTGGTGGGGGATTTCAACTTCCCAGACATCTGCTGGGATTACAATACAGCAGACAGGGAACAGTCTCGGAGGTTCCTAGAGTGTGTGGGAGATAACTTCCTGACACAGTTGGTGAAGGAGCCGACGAGGGGAAACAAAACTCTGGACCTGCTGTTTGTTAACAGAGATGGTCTGGTGAGGGATGTAAAGGTTGGAGGCCGTCTGGGACAAAGTGATCATGAAATGCTAGATTTCTCGATCCTTGTCGAACTGCGGAGGGGAGTCAGCAGAACTGCCACCTTGGACTTCCGGAGGGCGGACTTCAACCTCCTCAGGACTATGGTTGAGAGGGCCCCCTGGGGAGTATCTTTGGAGAGTGTGGGAGCCCAGGAAGGTTGGGAATACTTTAAGGAAATTATCCTAAAGGCGCAGGAGCTGACTGTCCCAAAATCGCGAAAGATGAGCCGACGGGTGAGGAGGCCGGGCTGGCTGACCAGAGACCTTTGGCTTGATCTAAAGAACAAAAAGAGAGTTTACGGTCTCTGGAAGAATGGGGGAGCTACTTATGAGGATTACAGGTTTGTAGTGAGGCTGTGCAGGGAGAAAATTAGGAAGGCCAAGGCGCAGCTAGAACTGAGCTTGGCTTCTAAGGTTAAGGAGAATAGTAAATGTTTTTATAAACACATCAATACCAAGAGGAAGGCTAAGGAAAATCCCCATCCCTTGTTGGATTCTGAGGGCAACTTGGTCACTGAGGATCGGGACAAGGCTGAGGTACTTAATACCTTCTTTGCCTCGGTCTTCAATAGTTATGCTTGTAACTCCCTGGGAACGCAGCCCCCTACACTGGTAGACGGGAAGGGGGAACCAAAAGAGCCTTGCGTGATCCGTGATGAGATGGTTCTGGACCTACTTAGAAAGCTGAATGTTTATAAGTCCATGGGGCCGGATGGGTTGCACCCTAGAGTTCTGAGGGAGTTGGCGGATGTGGTCGCCAAACCACTGTCCGTAATTTTTCAGCAGTCTTGGCTGACTGGGGATGTCCCGGTGGATTGGAGACTGGCAAATGTGACGCCTATCTTCAAAAAGGGCCGGAAAGATGATCCTGGCAGCTACAGGCCCATCAGTCTCACCTCGGTGCCTGGGAAGGTTATGGAAAGGATAATCTCAGGTATCATCATGGACGAACTAAAGGTCAGCCATGGGATCGGGCCTAGTCAGCATGGGTTTATGAATGGTAGATCCTGCCTGACTAACCTGATTTCATTCTATGACAAGGTGACCCACTTAGTAGATGAGGGAAAGGCTGTCGACATAGTCTACCTGGACTTCAGTAAGTCCTTTGACACTGTCCCCCATAACATTCTGGTAGAGAAGCTGGCTGCCCGTGGTTTGGATGGGTGCACGCTCCGCTGGGTGAAGAACTGGTTGGATGGCCGGGCCCAGAGAGTTGTGGTCAATGGAGTGGAATCCAGTTGGCGGCCGGTCACAAGTGGCGTCCCCCAGGGCTCAGTGCTTGGGCCGCTTCTGTTTAACATCTTCATTGATGATTTGGATGAGGGGATTGAGTGCACCCTCAGTAAGTTTGCAGACGACACTAAGCTGGGAGGGAGTGTTGATCTGCCTGAGGGGAGAAGGGCACTACAGAGAGACCTGGATAGACTTGATCGATGGGCCAAGGTTAATGGAATGAGTTTCAACAGGGCCAAGTGTCGGGTCCTGCATTTTGGTCATAACAACCCCAGGCAACCCTACAGGCTTGGGGAGGTGTGGCTGGAAAGCTCCCAGACGGAAAGGGACCTTGGTGTGCTGATGGACAGTCGGCTGAATATGAGCCAGCAGTGTGCCCAGGTGGCCAAGAAGGCCAATGGCATCCTGGCTTGTACCAGGATTGGTGTGGTGAGCAGGACTAAGGAAGTCATCCTGCCCCTGTACTCAGCATTGGTGAGGCCACACCTCGAGTACTGTGTCCAGTTTTGGGCACCTCAGCACAAGAAGGACATGGAGGTACTGGAGCAGGTCCAGAGAAGGGCAACGAGGCTTGTTAAGGGCTTGGAGAATCAGCCCTATGAGGAGAGACTAAGGAAGCTGGGGCTGTTTAGTCTGAGGAAGAGGAGGCTGAGGGGAGACCTTATTGCTGTCTTCCAGTACCTGAAAGGTTCTTACAGTGAGAGTGGGGCAGGTCTCTTCTCACTACCGACTTGTGACAGGACGAGGGGAAATGGCCTCAAGTTGCGCCAAGGCAAGTTTAGGTTGGATATTAGAAAGAACTTCTTTACAGAAAGGGTGGTTAGGTACTGGAATGGGCTCCCCAAGGAGGTGGTTGAATCGCCATCCCTGGATGTGTTTAAGAGTCGCTTGGATGTGGTACTCAGGGATATGATTTAGCAGAGGTTTGTTGTTGTGGTATTGTTTTGTGGTTGTTTTTTAAGAGATAGGCTACTGGTTAGGCTGCGGTTGGACTTGATGATCTTCAAGGTCTTTTCCAACCTGAGTAATTGTATGATTCTATGATTAAAGATTTCTGCATCTCATTTGACCTTTTGATTTTTCTTCCAACTGCTGTGTGGGAGGCCATGGGTACAAGCCACTCTGCTGGTTCCTAGAAACTGGGTTCCTTCGGCTATCATCAGTGTGACACCAGGGAGGAAAGAGAGGATAGCAGATGTAGTAGAATTGTGAGGATATCCTCGTGCTGTACAACAGATCTTGTATTGTCATTTATGCCATCTTGCTCACCTAGGTGAGCATAAGTGTGTATGACTCATATTGGCCTCAATGAATCACTGCCGCGTGTGCGGTTCTCATTTCTCCCGAGAATTCTGGTCAGGATGGAGTTTGGTGGCTGTGCAGGCAGCGTCCCATGTGGGCCCAGACAGCACTGTGCCCCCGTCAAGCCCATAGCAGTTCTTGACCGGCTGCAGCCGCGGCTCCTCTCCCTGTGCTACCAATGTGCAGTTATACATGGCAGCGTCCGCGAGCCAGGGCTGGGTGAGCCACTGGGCACTGGAGCGGTGGTCTTCTGACACTGACAGCCATCCCGCCTTATCTGGAATCTCCTTGGAGCCTTTAAAAGTGCAGATGAGGAATGTGGGGCATTGGCCTGGGAGTTGACAGTACCACTGGAGTTAATAGGACTGTACACTGGGGTTTGAGCAGGTGCTGTTGATGCTGGTGCCCTCGCTGGTCTCCGCCAACAACTCCTGCTGCACCTGGGCAGCTTTTCTGGGTGCTCCTAACAGCTTTTTGCAGAGTTCCTGGCCCTGCCATACTTTTGCCAGGTCGCCTGAGTTCGAGGGTTTCCACAGGGCAGCACTGCTACCAGCTACAGAAGGCCACACACTGGAGACCCCAATCCCTCAGAACTCAACACTCCCATGGGTTCAGGAAGGCCCAGGATAGTGACTCATGCCCAAACACTTATAGCTCCTTGGTGCTGTCGCATTGTCCTCAAAATGGAACAATTCTCCCCCAGCTGAGGAATTGGAAGGCCTTCGAAGTGACCCAACACTACCCTTCTCCTCTGAAGACTTAATGTGAGAGAAAATATCTCTACCTCCAGTGGGACATGGCATTGAGAGTGCGACATGTTGCTGGACTCATCGAGATCTTTGTACCTCCCCTAGTCATGCAGGACATGCACCAGCCCAAATCCAGGACTCACACTGGGGTGTCTTTCCCCAGGCACCAAGATCCTTTCATAGTCCCTGTGCATTTGGGCTGAAAAAGACCTTGCGCTACATTAAGTATCACTGCTACCCACACACAAACTGGGGACTTCACACATCAACACACTCGGGGGAACTGTTTTGAGAGGGA
Source organism: Excalfactoria chinensis (assembly GCF_039878825.1). NCBI lineage: Eukaryota > Metazoa > Chordata > Aves > Galliformes > Phasianidae > Excalfactoria > Excalfactoria chinensis. The sequence continues at coordinate 4,225,997 of NC_092848.1, read as the reverse complement.
TTTACTTTCACACCAATCCTGTGTGATGTCAGCACCACAGCAATGGCATGGAAAATCATTTCTACATAACATGAGGATGGCAGCATCTCTCCTCAGGCCAGCTGTTGTGTCAGACAGTACTGGCTCAGCTGGGAACACAAGACAAGGAGCATCAGAACCAAGCCCACCAAAGCCCAGTGTAACCATAAAGAATAGCTCAGGCCTGGTTCCTGTCCAGGGGGCTCCACACAACAGCACAGCCCTCCCCTTGCTTTGTTGCAGGTCTGTTTCTATGGCCCAACATACTGCACTCATCCTGCCCTGCCTGGTTCCTTGAAGTTCCAGGGCACTCAGGGGATGGAGCTTTCAGGTAGGCTTTGGCTGGATCTGGACTAGGCCTCTCCCTGTGCTGGGACAGAAGGGACAGTGATGATTGCCTTCTGGTAAGTGAAATTTGAGGGAATAGAGAGAATTCTGGAGGTGATGCAGATGTAGGTAACTATCTTGCAAAGCACAGCATGAGGATGATGATGATGACAGGAACCATAATGCCCAGAGTAAAGTCTGACTGTATCCCTGCAGGCCAGCCCAAGAAGAGCCCCATCATCCCAGTAGAAACTGTCTGTGATAATCCTTACACCCTGTCTGTACCATGGCAATAGGACAATGTTGATATCCACAGGTACTGATCACACCCTGCTGTGACAAAGTTCAGGCCACAATTAGGAGAGACATGGAGTAGATAATGACAAACAGGGCCATGTGACACCCGGGATGGTTTGTTTAGACCAGTAGAATGCACTCAATCACAGAAGTCCTGTTCTCTTTTGCCATGGCTCTGTGCTTTCAGACAATGATGTCACAGGGAGGTTTTATAGGTCAACAAGAGCAGCAGCAAACTTCAACCAGGATCTCTTTTCCTGGCTTATGTGGTCTTCTCATGTCCTCTGATGATCACTGCTGATATCAGTCTCTCTCCATGTCCTGTCTCTCTCTCACTTCTTCCACAGACAAAGGTATAGAAAGGTTTGTCCATCCTCCTCCAGGCATTCATTCAGCCATTCTTCATGACCCTTTCTGGAAGAGAGCTACAAATTACAGACTATGAAATATAGAATTTTTCTTGTTCCATAACTTTTCTATCTCATACCTGTTCTAGTAATCCTGGGGACTCTAATTCCTAAAACTCAGAAGCAGCTTCCGTGAGGGCAGAGATGTAACAGAACCCAGAAAATGAAAAGGCAGTGTGAATGGAAACAGCAACACTGCTCGTGTGATTATCTGGGATGTTTTCCATCCATTATAAACACTGCAGATAACACACTGTCATTGTTATTCCCCTTCTCATGACAGTGCCCCTGCTTAGCCTCAACCTCAGCTCTTACCTGCCGTACACCACCATGGGATCCTCCACCCCTGCTGTGATTGACAACATTCTCAGCTGTGATGGAGTCTGCATCACCTCTGCCTGCTTTGATCTCTACTAAATTTCCAGACAGTATTATGGCAGAAAGTGCCTGCCGTGCTCAAAGCTATGTTCTTCATCTTCTACTCTTTCCTTTCTTTTCCTTGTATTCACTTCTTTTGAGTGTCTAATTCCCCATAGACAAACTGGGTGGTATGGGTCTGACAAATGCATGTCCTATAGGATCTTCAACAGGTGTGCTGTGCACAGATTTTTGGCAGCTCTTTTGTTGTCTGCACAACAGCTCCCTTTGGAAGAAAACTCATTTCCCTCTTCAGAGTCACTAGTGTTACCCGCATCCCAGTTTCAGCCTCCCCACGATCCTTTTCATGGTGGTCTCAGTTTACTAGGAATAAAGGGCAGGCCTGGACTGCAGATGATGCCTCGTGGTGAGGCATAGTGGGAGTCTTTCGTTATGTAGAAAGCATTCATATGGAAGAATTACTACAAGAAAACCATGCATCATCTCCTGTGCTCCTCCCAGCTCTGAGATTTCTGCATGAAGCTTAGGGAAGGGTAGCAGCGTAACAGTACAAATGCATTATACAGAAAGGTCCTACTCTGTGAGGGCCTAACCTGCTGAGAATTTGGACAAAAGACAGAGAACAAAGAAGCAATCCGCATGGGACTGCAAAGCTCAGCTGAGTTTCAGACCAGTTCCTTAAAGCCTTCAGTGCACAGCACAGCACACAAATCACAATGCAGCATGTGTTCTCTGCACTGCCCATGGAAAAACTGTGCTGTCCGGGAGATTAAAGGAAGAAGAGTTCCAGGTCAGGTTCTATTTCAGTACTTTCCATTTGTCTCAAGACACAGACATCAGTGCCTTCTGAAAGAGGATGCCACAGGCCCTGAATCCTCTCCGTCTCATACTCTCAAATCAGTGCCACTGAGGAGATCACACGAAGGTGCCTGTGACATCAGCATATACACTCAACACTCAAGAAGGTGTGCAAGTGGAACCCATAATTCCGTGAGATGCAGAGCAGCACGAGGGACATGTTCCGTGTCAGCAGTATCGGCTCGTGCGCAGCCGGGAGGGGAGAGGCAAACACGGCGGGAGGAGCGGCAGCGCCCCCTGCGAGTCAAGACGGCACTGCGCCCCCACCACGCCCAAAGAGGTTCGTGCCCGGCCGCAGCCTCGGCTTCTCTTCCCGTGTGCCCACGGCGCAGTAATACACCGCCGCATCCCCGAAACGGGGCTGGAAGAGCCACAGGGCGCTGGAGCGACGGTCTTCCGACAGCGACAGCCTCCCCTCCGGGTCCGGCACCTCCTTCGACCCTTTAATGGCACTGACGAGAAATGCGGGACCTCGACCCGGGAGCTGACGGTACCAGTGGATGTACTCTCCGATCTGTATGTTGGGGTGTGAGCAGGTGATGTTGATGCCGGTGCCCTCGCTGGTCTCTGCTGTCGGCTCCTGCTGCACCTGAGCTCTGCTCACAGCCACTGCCGAGAAGAAAAGAGTAAGCAATCTCAGAATATCCATTGCTCCAACAAAAAATAACACATCCCAGCAGCAGAAGCAGCTGAGGGGAAAAGGCCGTGTAGGATGCACCAGTGTGGGAAGGGATGTCTATAGTCAGGAAGGTGGGAAGGGAGGACGGGAGGGAACGGTGGGCTGAGCTCGCCGGAAACAACCGGTCTGAATGCAGCGGAGAGAAGAGGAGGAACACGGAAAGAAGTGGGGCGGATAAAGGCGAGCGCGGCCCCGACCCCGCCGGCGGCAGCCCCGCGTACCCAGGAGTACCGCGGTCAGCCCCGCCCGGCACAGTCGCATCCCGCCGCTCTGCTCCTCCCTGTCTCCGCTGGCGTCACTCGGGGATGCTCCGAGCTGCGAGTGCTGGGCATCTGTGCTCGGGCAGCGGGGTTTGGGCTCTTAGTGTTCCTGCAGAGGAAACCCTGCACGGCCGAGTAGGCGGTGACCTGAGGGACAGCTGCGAAAGCTCCTGCAATACAGAAGAAACCACCTTCCCTCTTGCAGTGTCCCCAGCGAGAGGGGCAGGAGAGAATACGGACCGGACGGGAATGGTCAGGGAGCGCGAAGTGGCCGAGGACTGTTACCCCCGCTGTGCCAGGCGCTGACGCAGATCCCGAAACGCGGCAGCGGAAACGGGTCGTGTGCTGCTGCCCGGAAATGAGGCATCCTGAGATCTCCCCGCGTCCTGCAGGCTGCTGCTGCCCGTGGTGCTGATGTCGGTGATCGAGGAGCCGGAGGAAAGCCGGCAGAGGCGCCCGGGCGGCGGCTGGGAATGTGGAGCACCAGGATCTGAATGCGTAGGAGAGTCTGAGAGGGAGCCTGGAGGCACGGTTACAGATTCCCTAACGGGGTCAGCCGTATCCAAAGCTGAGCACGGATCACAGAATCACAGAATCATAGAATGACCCGGGTTGGAAGGGACCTCAAGGATCATGTAGTTCCAACCCCCCTGCCTAGCAGGGCCACCAAACATACACCTTTACTAGATCAGGTTCTCCAGGGCCCCGTCCAACCTGGCCTTGAACACCTCCAAGGACAGGGCATCCACAACCTCCCTGGGCAGCCTATTCCAGGGCCTAACCACTCTCCTAGTAAAGAACTTCCCCCTAACATCCAACCTAAATCTTCCCTCCTTCAACTTGGATCCATTTCCCCTAGTCCTGCTATTGTCAGCCCTTTCAGAGTTTACTCCCTTCCTGGGTGTAGGTTCCCTTCAGGTATTGAAAGGCTGCAATGAGGTCACCCCGCAGCCTTCTCTTCTCCAGACTGAACAAGCCTAACTCCTTCAGCCTGTCCTCATAGGGGAGGTGCTCCAGCCCCCCGATCATCTTCATGGCCCTCCTCTGGACCCTTTCCAAAATCTCTATGTCCTTCTTGTACTGAGGGCTCCACACCTAGACACAGTACTCCAGATGGGGCCTCACAAGAGCCAAGTAGAGAGGGACAATCACCTCCCTATGCCTGCTGACCACCCCCTCTCCTGATGAAGCCCAGGATCCCATTTGCCTTCTGAGCCACCAGAGCGCTCTGCTGGCTCATGTTGAGTCTCTCGTCCATCTCTGGATGAGACCATCCCCCAGGTCCTTCTTTGCCGAGCTGCTCTTAAGGACTACTCCTACCAGCCTGTACAGGTGCCTGGGGTTCTTCCAGCCCAAGTGCAAAACCTTGCACTTTGCCATGTTGAACCTCATTAGTTTCAACTGAGCCCAACTTTCCAGCCTGTCGAGGTCTGTCGAGGAGATATCCACACTATAAAATCTCCTTTAGGGAGGATTCAGACAATCCATCCCCAACTCCAGCTGCACATGCTAAACCCTACATCTCCCTCAGTACTGGCTGTGCACTCAGGTGTTAATGGGGATAAAAACTGTGCCTGCCACATCTGGTTGGGGTTCAAGACCTGCACGTCTTATATTAGAACTGTGGACCCCTCTTCTTGTAGCAGCACACAGCACATGGCAGGGACATCTTCAGCCCCAGTCTGACTCCACTATTTGGCACCAAAACCTCTCATGCCACCCTCCCTAGTAATTTGTCCATCCAGTATGCACAGGACTGAGATGGTGCAGAGTTAAGAAATGATTCATAAGAGGACAGAACAATCTGTTGGGATCAAACACGTGGCTCAACCAGATCTGAGGGGTGCCTTCTGCATGCCACTCTATCCCACCGCACATGTTCATCCCTTTCTCTATATGTCCCAAGGAGTGATTCTATAGGTCTGTCTCACACCAATCCCTTTCCATGTCCTGATTCACAGCTGCAACTCTTGCAAAGGCCAGGCTTGTCTTCCTGGAGGTTGCCTGGAGATTGCTTGATTCCTCATTAGCTGTTGTGAATGGTGAGATTTATTTCTTCCTATCATTTCCATGCAACCCTTGACTGTCAGTCTCTGTATGCATCTTGATTGGCTCCCATTTTCTCTCATCCTGTTTCATGAGGTCCTGACAACTCTTCCCATTCAGGGGTCCTCTACACATATGCTTAGAGAGCACTTTGTCCAGTCATGGAGAGTATAAATGGAAAAATAAACAGTACTGGTCCAACACTGGTTCCTGAGAGTGAGAAGAACACTCAGAAGAAGCCTCCATGAGGGAATGGGTGTGGCATAATCCAGGAAATGAACAAGCAGCACTAAAAGAAGCAGCCACGCAGCTCATGTCTTTGGCTGTTTTCCATTCATCACAAGCACCTTTCAAAATTGTCACTTCTGTGAAGACTATGCCTTTGCCTGGGGAAGTGCAGGGTCTACATTAAAGGCAGCTTGATTCCTTCACCCTCTAATCAACATCTTTCACCTATTTCTTCCTAGTAACTACATGAGTCTGAAGCCCTTCTCCCAGTTCCTATTCTAAGGCCTCTGTGGGGCTTGGATGAGATGGATTTTCCACTGAGAGAGACAGCTCACCTGTTGCATCTGGCCAGCATTTTCACATCCCATCTGGATTAAGTGAAGACAGTCTTTTACCTATTTGTTAATTATTATGCAGCCATAAACATCTTCCTACAAATGAAATTCCAACAGACCAGGCATTGTTCAGCCTGGAGGAATCTAAGATATGTTCATATCAATGCTTATAATTATTGAAAGGTAAGATGTCAAGAGGATGGGACCAAGATCTTTTCAGTAGTGCTCAGTGTGGTAACAGGCACAAACTCATACACAGGAATATCCATTTAAACATGGGAAAGAACATCTTGCATATGAGCGTGAAGGAGCAATGCACTGGAATAAGCTGCCCATAGAGGTTTGTAATCCACTTCTTGGGAGATACTGAAAACCCACCTGGATGCTTTCCTATTCTGGCTGATCTAGGCAATGTGCTTTACTATGGAAGTTAGACAAGATGATGTCCACATGTCCCTTCCAACCCCTACATTTCTGTGATTCTTTGATTCTACCTGCCAGTTAAAATGGCTCATTGCTGTGTTCCTGGGAGCTTCATGGACTGCTCCTCTTATGTCCCTGTGCTCTGCTTTCTCCTCACCATCTCTCCCAGGTACAGCTTCAGCCCTGATCTATGTACCCCTATGACTAGTGCCCACCATGCCCAATACATGCCATGCAGGACTTCTGGACTCATGCTGCTGGTCAAAAGATGCAGTGATGCAGTGCCTGAACTCCACTGTCACAACTGTAATCCCTTCTGTGATAGTGGTCCAGTCTGACCACATCCACAGCTCCTTCATGCAGAAGACTGCCGTGAGAATCTCCAAGTCTGCTGCTATTGGCAGCATGCTCAGCAGTGATGGAGTCTCCTTCAGTTTTGGGTACAGTGAACTCTCCAGCACTGCCAGGTGCTACTGCATCAGATGGAAGCCTACTGTGCTAAAACCACTAGTGAGGGTCTATTCCAGGTCCACTCAGAATTGGTAAGTTATGCTTATCAACTAAAGGTCAGCCAAGGGATCAGGCCTAGTTAGCATTGGTTTATGAATGGTAGATCCTGTCTGACTAACCTGGTTTCATTCTATGACAAGGTGACCCGCTTCGTAAATGAAGGTAAGGCTGTCAATGTGGTCTACATGGATTTCAGTAACGCCTTTGACACTGTCCCCCATAACATTCTGGTAGAGAAGCTGGCTGCCCATGTGTGAAGGACAGAACTGGTTTTCTTTTGTTGTCTCAAAGCTTGCTTTGTGAAGCTTTTCTGATGATAAGACTCTGACTGGCGACTGCTAACTATCTAGGAGGATGAATGGTGGGTGTTACTGTGCCATCCCTGATTATGACTGCAAAGATAAGCAGAGACAAGACAAGCAGGCTTTTTCAGGAGTGCTGCTTGAAGGAGCTGACCACTGCAGAAGGCGATAATGCTTATGTCTGGCAAACAGAGGCACCACCAACCCCTGCTGGCTTATCTGTGGGCCAAGAATGTCACAAAAGCTGGTTTTAAACCATTTTACAAAGAGTGTTTGCCATCAGAAGATGCTTGTTTAGACGTTCAGTGTTTGTCCGAGATACATTCCCAAAAATGCTGACCTGTAATCCTCAAACTTCAAAGAAGAAAGAAAAACAACCCCACCAAAATGAGGGATAAAAGGCCCTCGCTAAACTGCGGACTTTGGAAACGAACTCCCAAAGACACCTTTGACAGAGAATTCCCTGAGGGGAAAACTTCTTCGGAAAGCTGGATTGCTGCAGAACTTCCTGACTTTCTCCCATCCCCCGCGGTGATCAGACGAGTTCCTGAAATCAACGGACCTACGGTGTACCTCGCTGGACCCACGGTGGTGACTATCTCTTTTGCTCTCTACAGACTCCTTGCTTATTTTTCCTACTTTTCCTATCGCCCACCTTCCTTTCCCCATCTCCCTAAAACTGTTAGGACTTTAATAAACTGGTTGGACCAACATTTGAACCGTTGCTTCTTAATCTCACGCCGGGTATACACATATCACAGAACCTTGCCTCCCTCCTACAAATTGGAGCGAGACACCATGGTCTGGATGAGCGCACACTGGGTGAAGATATGGCAGGACGGCTGGGCCCAGAGAGATTTGGTCAATGGAATGGAATCCAGTTGGTGGCCAGTTATGAGCGGTGTCCCCCAGGGCTCGTTGCTTGGACCGCTTCTGTTTAACATCTTCATTGATGATCTGGATGAGGGCATTGAGGGCACCCTCAGTAAGTTCACAGATGACACTAAGTTGGGAGGGAGTGTTGATCTGCCTGAGGGGAGAAGGGCACTACAGAGGGACCTGGATAGACCTGATCGATGGGCCAAGGTTAATGGCATGAGTTTCAATAGGCCCAAATGTCAGGTCCTGCATTTTGGTCACAACAACCCCAGGCAACCCTATGGGCTGGGGGAGGTGTGGCTGGAAAGCTCCCAGACAGAAAGGGACCTTGGTGTGCTGATGGACAGTTGGTTGATTATGAGCTAGGAGTGTGCTCAGGTGGCCAAGAGGGCCAATGACATCATGGTTTGGATCAGGAATGGTGAGGTGAGCAGGACTAGGGAAGTCATCCAGCCCCTGTATTCGGCATTGGTGAGGCCTCACCTCGAGTACTGTGTCCAGTTTTGGGCATCTCAGCACAGGAAAGACATGGAGGTACTGGAGCAGGTCCAGAGAAGGGCAACGAGGCTCGTGAAGGGCTTGGAGAATCAGCCCTACGAGGAGAGGCTAAGGAAGCTGGGCTGTTTAGTCTGGGGAAAAGGAGGCTGAGGGGAGACCTTATTGCCGTCTTCCAGTACCTGAAAGATTATTACTGTGAGAGTGGGGCAAGTCTCTTCTCACTAGTGACATGTGACAGGATGAGGGGAAATGGCCTCAAGTTGCGCCAGGGCAAGTTTAAGTTGGACATTAGGAAGAACTTCTTTACAGAAAGGGTAGTTAAGTACTGGAATAGGCTCCCCAGGGATGTGGTTGAATCGCCATCCCTGGATGTGTTTGAGAGAGCCGTTTGGATGTGGTGCTCAGGGATATGATTTAGCAGAGGGTTTTTAGAGTTAGGGTACTATGGTTAGGCTGCGGTTAGACTTGATGATCTTCAAGTTCTTTGCCAGCCCGGGTAATTCTATGATTCTATGAACTGAGGACTGAGATCCTGGCCACGCATGTCAGAAAGACTGAGTGTCAAGTACTCTCTTCTAAAAAAAGGGATGCAAGGACACACTGAAGACATTGCTACAACCTCATTTCCCTGTCTTCTACTATCATTTCTCATTCCTTTCTACTATCCTTGAAGACCTGAAGGACTCAAATACTTCCTTGGGTTCTGCTGGCTGTTCTCCCTTGGTGGGATGGTCAGACAGGTTTTCGGTGGAATGTCTGCAATAGATGGTGTGCAGAAATATGTGTCAGTTTCTGTTTACTGCCTGCACTGACAGGGATCTGTCAAAGAGAGATCAGTTGTATCTTCAGAGTCCTTACCGCTGTCTGCATAGCACCCTTCACCTCCACATGATCCTTTGTTGTGGTATTCTCTTTTAGCTAAGGAAGAAAGGCAATGTTTGTTGTCAGGGGATAAGGTGAGAACATGAAGGGGGACTTCCATCCTCTGGAGAGATGTGGATTTGATTGAAGGTGCACTGAGTGGAGAAGCAATGGGTTGGATGGTTGCATTTGAGAGGAACTGTCTACTCTGGCTTCTCTGACAACATGTCCGATGTCTACCATGACTCTCTTCTACTCACTTTTAACATCTGTTCTGTTTACAGTCCCTTTTTCTCAAAGATCTCTTTTAGCCAGATCTACAACGAGTCTGGAATGACATACTTTTGATTTTTTGCACCCTCTTTGATGCAGTCTTAAGGAAACTGTCCTGTGACTGCCAGGCAGATTTATCTTCTGAACAGAAAATGGAAAAGGAACAGTCAAGTCTTCTGGGAGCTGTAGTTCATTCTTCTCTTCTGTGACAGATAACGGAACTATCAACAATCCATGGAACTCCAGAATTAACTCTTTAACTCCCAGTGCACTAGACGATGCTATGATGTGGAACACTGATAACAAAATCCATACAAGCATGACAGCCCCATTACACTGTAACAGACTGACTTTGCTTTCCTCCTCCAGACCTGATCACCACTAGAGCTGAGGCACAGTGTAATTCTGCCCTATAAATCTTTGAGTCTTTAATCACAGCACTTCAAAGAAACCTTCATTAGAGAATGGGCACATCGTAAATTTGGAAATGAAAAGGTAGCACTGCAGGAAACTAACAATCAGCCCATATAATGAGAAGGGATAGCTCACATTCAGGGTTAGCTAGTCAGAAAATTATGGCCTGCAACAACCTTACCTCTGGACCTGCAGCGATGAAGGACCAATATAAAAGACAGCCCAGTTCTCAAATCTGCCATCCACCTATCTTGCCTTCTCATTGGGAACCAAGGTAAGTGTGAAGACCTTTTTCCTATTCTTGCCTCAATAAAATGTTATCAGATAGTTGAGTACTATGCTGTGGGAGACCACGGAGGAGATAACATCTGCACAGAATGCTTGGGATGCAGCTTACATGGCTTTAGATTGACGTACACAAAGAGTCTGTCTGGGTCAGACAGCTCATTGGTAGGACTTGACATAATGAAACTATCTGTCCTTCTCAGCCTTTTCCTCCTTCCTTAGTATTTGCCTTGACTCCTTTGTGAGAGGCTACCCAGACTGTTCCTTATGTACCCTGTTTCTCTACTTCTTCTATCCCTCCCTTCTAGGTTTACCTCCAGTCCCAAGACATGTCTTGCTACACCCAGTGTGTGCCATGCAGGCCCTGCGGCCCGACCCCTCTGGCCAGCAGCTGCAATGAGCCCTGTGTCAGGCAGTGCCAGAACTCCACCATCGTCATTGAGCCCTCTCCCGTGGTGGTGACCCTGCCTGGACCCATCCTCAGCTCCTTCCCACAGAACACCGTTGTGGGATCCTCCACCTCTGCTGCTGTTGGCAGCATCCTCAGCTCTGAGGGAGTGCCCATCACCTCAGGGGGCTTTGACTTGTCTGGCTTTGGCAGCCGGTACTGTGGCAGAAGGTGCCTGCCCTGAAAAAGCCGCTGGAGAAATTTCATCTTGGAGAAATTCTTGAAACCGCAAACATAGTGCTGGATCTAGAAGGAATCTTCAAGACTGCTTTCAGAGTCCTTGACCATCCTTAACTGTTCTGGGAATTGCTGAGAGCAAGGGGCAAGCCTGGATTTTCTGAAATCATAGCTCATTTTTCTTCCAATCCCTTTCAAATTGTTTATTCCTTCCATCCTCTGACATACCCCATTTTAGTTTTTTCTCCCTTCTGCTCCTGTGTGCTATGAGGCTCTGTAAAAATTCATTTCCTCTCTTAAAATTCATTAAATATTTCTGCATCTCATTTGAGCTTTTGATGTTACTTTCCACAGTTAATTGCCTCCAGAAGTGTAGTGGGAGTATGGTTTTTATCTTGATGTGTATTAGATGAGTATTCATTTTGACCCTTTCCCATTTCCAAAAGGACAGGAGGTTGTGACACACTGCTGAGGCTGTTGTCTTGGGCATTGTCCTTTCAGCTGAAGAAGACAGATAGATGTTCTGCCACAAGTCTCTAGAGACCTGTGGCAGAACAATAGACTATCAGCCATTTCCCTGCTACGCTTCTGCCCACAACTACCTCCAAATGCCCAGTCAAGTGAGAACACTACCTCAACTCCAGTTACAGAACAGAAACTATGGTGTTGAAGGCCATGAGAGGAGGCCAGTCTGCTGGGTCATAGAAATAGGGCTCCTCTTGCTCTCATCCATGCTGCACAGGGGAAGTAGGAGAGGATGGCAGATGTAGTAGAATTGTGTGGAGGTCTCTGTGTCCAACACAGGTTGCAATGCCAGTTATGCTATCTTGCTGACATGAAACACAGGTGTGTTTGACTGACATTGGCCTCAGTCAGTGGATGCAATGGCTGCAGTGCTCTTTTCTCTCCAGAACACAGGGAGGTGCACTCTGGTCAGAATGGAGTTTGGTGGCCCTGCAGGCAGCGTCCCCTGGTGGACCGAACGGCACTGTGCACCCACCACGCCCAAAGAGATTCGTGCCCGGCCGCAGCCCCGGCTTCGCTTCCCGTGGGTTCACGGCGCAGTAATACATCGCCGCGTCCGCGAGCCGGGGCTGGGCGAGCCACAGGGTGCTGGAGCGGCGGTCTTCCGATACATGCAGCCGCCCCGCCGGGTCCGGCACTTCCTTGGAGCCTTTAACGGCGCTGACGAGGAATGCGGGGCCTCGGTCCGGCAGCTGACGGTACCAGTGGATGAAATTGGTCTGTATACTGGGGTGTGAGCAGGTGATGTTGATGTCGGTGCCCTCGGTGGTCTCTACCAAAGGCTCCTGCTGCACCTGGGCTCTGCTCACAGTCACTGCTGAGAAGAAAAACAGCAGCAAATTCAGAAAATCCATTTTCTCCCGCTGGAACTTCATGCAGGATGAGAGAGTTGCACCAGGCAGGAGAGATGCTGAAGGGCAAGATTAGTGCCCAGCCCCGTCCTCCCGTAGCTCCCGCAAAGTGCGGTCCCACCTGCAGCTCCCAGGAGCACCGCGGCCAACCCCCCAGCCCCGCGGAAGTCACACCGCATTCCGCCGTTCTGCCGGCCGTACCGCGCTGCCTCCGCCAGCCCCGGCTCTGCTCCTCCCGCGGAACCGCCTCCCCTCCTCCTCCGCCAGCTCCACCAGTGCGCTGCGCTCTGCGCCAGCTTCATTCGGGCTTGATTCGGGCTGCGAGTGCTGAGCGACTGTTCTCTGGTAGCGCTGTTCGGGCTCTGTGTGTCCCGCAGCGTAGCCCGGGGGCGGATGCGTAAGAGGAGAGCTGAGGGACTGCTGTGAATGCTCTTTCGGAGCAGAAGAACCAGCCACCCGTTTACAGAGTCCCCCGCGACATGAGCAGGAGAGAGGAGAGAGAGACGGGAAAAGACGGATAGGCAAGGGCGATGCGGCCGACCCCTGGTGCCCCGCTTGTACCCGGCGCTGCCGCAAATCCGCAAACCTGGCAGCGGGAACGGGTCGTGTGCTGCTGGACGGAAATGCGGCACCCCGAGAGTTTCACGAGCTCCGAGTCCATCAGGCTGTTGCTACTGCCCGTGGTACTGATGTCACTGATCGAGGAGCCAGAGGAAGGCCGGCAGAGGCGCCGGGTCATGCGGCTGGGAATGCGGAGCAACAGGATTTGAATGCGTAGGAGAGTCTGAGAGAGAGCCTGGAGGCACGGTTACAGATTCCCTGACGGGATCAGCCGGATCTAAAGCTAAGCCCGGATCACAGGGATATCCACACCATAAAATCTCATTTCAGGAAAATTCAGAAAATCCATCCCCGACTCCAGCTGCACGTGCTGAACCCTACATCTCACACAGTATTGGCTGTACACCCTGGTGGTTATGGGGATAAAAATTGTGCCTGCCACATCTAGTTGGGGTTCAAGACCTGCATGTATTCCATTAGAATCGTGGACCCCTCTTCTTGTAGCAGCACACAGCACGTGGCAGGGACATCTTCAGCCCCAGTCTGATTCCACTATTTGACACCAAACCACTCATGCCACTCTGCCCAGTAACTGGTAATTTGTCCATCCAGTGTGCACAAGACTGAGTGAGATGGTGCAGAGTTAAGAAATGATTCATAAGAGGAGAGAAAAATCTGTTGGGATCAAATATGTGGTTCAACTTGATGTGCGGGGCACCGGTTGCACAGCACCCTATCACTCCCCAAGTGTTCATCCCTTTCTCTGTATGTCCCAAGGTACGATTCTATAGGCCTGTCTCACACCAGTCCCTGTCTGTGTCCTGATTCACAGCTGCAACTCTTGCAAAGGCCAGGCTTGTCTTCCTGGAGGTTGCCTGGAGATTGCTTGATTCCTCATCAGCTGTTGTGATTGGTGACATTTATTTCTTCCTAACATTTGCATTGCCTTTCTGTACACAGGCTTAAGGAAATACTTCATCTCAATCCTCTTGTGTCCTGGCTCCATTACAACACATTGTTTTTTATGTATTTCATGAAATCTCTTGAAAAATGGGAAATGTGATGTGATGGAAGCACAAGTGGAGAATGCCTTCTGATGAGTGAAAGGAGAGGGAAGAGAAAGAACTATGAAGATGATGCCAGTGTCAGAATATATGATGAAAGGCAGAGCATTTTGGACAACGAGGATCAGAACAATCAAGTTCCTGTCCTAAAGCCTTCACAAGTTCCTGCATCCCAACCTTCACCTCCACATGATCCATTGTTGTGGTAGTCTCGTGTAGCTAAGGAAGAAAGGCAATGTTTGTTGTCAGGGGATAAGGTGAGAACATGAAGGGGGACTTCCATCCTCTGGAGAGATGGAGAGATGTGGATTTGATAGAAGGTGCACTGAGTGGAGAAGCAATTGGTTGGATGGTTACATTTGAGAGGAACTGTCTACTCTGGCTTCTCTGACAACGTCTGGTGTCTACCATGACTCTCTTCTACTCACTTTTAACATCTGTTCTGTTTACAGTCCCTTTTTCTCAAAGATCTCTTTTAGCCAGATCTACAACGAGTCTGGACTGACCTACTTTTGATTTTTTGCACCCTCTTTGATGCAGTCTTAAGGAAACTGTCCTGTGACTGCCAGGCAGATTTATCTTCTGAACAGAAAATGGAAAAGGAACAGTCAAGTCTTCTGGGAGCTGTAGTTCATTCTTCTCTTCTGTGACAGATAACGGAACTATCAACAATCCATGGAACTCCAGAATTAACTCTTTAACTCCCAGTGCACTAGACGATGCTATGATGTGGAACACTGATAACAAAATCCATACAAGCATGACAGCCCCACTACACTGTAACAGACTGACTTTGCTTTCCTCCTCCAGACCTGATCAGCACTTGAGTTGAGTCATTGGCCTCACCAGTGCAATTCTACACAATATGCCGTTGAGTCTTTAATCACAGCACTTCAAAGAAACCTTCATTAGAGAATGGGCACAGTGGAAATCTGGAAATGAAAAGGTAGCACTGCAGGAAACTAAAATCAGCCCATATAATGAGAAGGGATAGCTCACATTCAAGGTTAGCTAGTCAGAGAATTCCGGCCTGCATCAACCTTACCTCTGGAGCTACAGCAGTGTAGGACCAGTATAAAAGACAGCCCAGTTCCCAACTCTGCCATCCACTTCTCTTGCTTTCTCCTCATTGGGAACCAGGTAAGTGTGATGTCCTCTTGTTGGGGTACTAAGTTGTCTTTGTAAGGATTTATGAGTGCATACAGTAGTTCTGAGTAGATGGAGTGTTCTAGGATAGCTGAGTTAGGCCTGTTGGTTTAAGAGTTAGTGGGCAGGGGGTTTAGGTAGGTGTGTGTATAGGTTCTCTCACGTGCATCAGGTTTTGCATAGTGGGTGTACGCGTCTGCACAGGATTTATGATGTTATATAAGAAGTGTGATGCAGCAGTAATTGAGAGAAGACATCAAGGCATCCATTTTTATGTCTCTCTTCCCTGGACGGTCAAGGTCCTGGGATAAGTTGGGTTAATTGTTGGTTGCGTCACCCTCTCTCCTGCTCTTGCCTCAATGAAATGTTATCAGATGGTTGAGTTCTATGCTATGGGAGACCACGGAGGAGATAATGTCAGCTCAGAGTGCTTGGAACACAGCTTACATGGCTTTAGATTGATGCTCACAAAGAGTCTGTCTGGGTCAGACAGCTCATTTCAGGACGTGACATCTGACTTTTTCAGCCTTCTACTTCCTTAGTAGTTGCCATGGCTGCTCCGTGAGAGGCTACCCAGGCTGTTCCTCACATACCATCATGCTCTACTTCCTTCTCTTCCTCTCTCCCAGGTATACCTTCTGTCCCAAGACATGTCCTGCTACACCCAGTGTGTGCCTTGCCGGCCCTGTGGCCCGACCCCTCTGGCCAGCAGCTGCAATGAGCCCTGTGTCAGGCAGTGCCAGAACTCCACCATCGTCATTGAGCCCTCTCCTGTGGTGGTGACCCTGCCCGGACCCATTCTCAGCTCCTTCCCACAGAACACTGTTGTGGGATCCTCCACCTCCGCTGCTGTTGGCAGCATCCTCAGCTCTGAGGGTGTGCCCATCTCCTCTGGAGGCTTTGACTTGTCTGGCTTTGGCAGCCGCTACTGTGGCAGAAGGTGCCTGCCCTGATAAAGCCACTGGCCATGATCCTGGAGAAATTCATCCATAAACGATGAACAAGGTGCTGGATCAAGAAGGAATCTTCAAGCCACTGCTTTCAGAATACCAGAACATACTCAGTTACCCTAGGAAATGCTGGCAGGAGGGGCAATCCTGGACTTTCAGAAAACATGGCTCATGTCTCTTTTTTATTTTTATTTTTATTTTTTTTTTGCCTCATTCTAACACCTTTACTCCTTTTTCTCTTTTCTTATATTATTTTTCCCTTCCATTCTGCTCCTATGTGGATCCATAGAATCATCCCTTTCCTTCCAAAAAGGCAGGTACTAGCTTTGAGGGAGCTCAAACGTGGGACTGGGTGAGTCCTGCACTGTGAAGCCCCTGCCCAGTGTGATCTCATTTTCCTGTAAATATATTCATTAAAGATTTCTGCATCTCATTTGAGCTTTTGATTTTTCTTTCCACCTTGCATGGCTTCTAGAACTGCCCAGGAAATATGGCTTTGCTCTTGGTATATATTAGAGGAGCTTTTATTGAGACCCTTCTCTATTCCCAGATGAATGGGAGATTATGACACACTGCAGAGGCTGCTGTCTTGTGCACTGTTCCTTGCAGCTGGAGATCTCTCTGCCTATGGCAGAACAAGGTCGGACATGTCTTGCAATGTTTCCACCTATAACTCAGCCCAAAGGTTATTTGTAGGGACAACACAACCCCTGCTCTGCTCATATAAAAAGGCACAGCTGTGTGGAAGGCCATAGGTACAAGCCACTCTGCTGGCTCATAGAAACTGGGTTCCTTCTTCTATCATCAGTGTGGCACCAGGTTGGAAAGAGATGATAGCAGATGTAGTAGAACTGTGAGGACATTGCCGTGGTGTACAACAGAGCTTGTATTGTCATTCATGACATCTTGCTCACCTCAAACATAGATGTGTCTGACTGACAATGGCCTCAGTGCATCTCTGCTGTGTGTGCGGTGCTCATTTCTCTCGAGACCTCAGGGAGCTGCACTCTGGTCAGTATTGAGTTTGGTGGCCCTGCAGACAGCGCCCCCTGCGGACCCGGACGGCACTGTGCCCCCGCCACGCCCAAAGCCGTTCATGCCTGGCCACAGCCCTGGAGCTTCTTCCTGTGCTACCAACGCGCAGTAATACACCGCCGCGTCCCCGAGCCGGGGCCGGGCGAGCCACAGGGCGCTGGAGCGGCGGTCTTCCGACACCGACAGACATCCTGCCTGATCCGAAATCTCCCTGGAGCCTTTAAAAGCGCTGACGAGGAATGTGGGGCCTCGGCCCGGGAACTGACGGTACCAGTGGATGTACTCCTGGGTTCCTATGTTATGGTGTGAGCAAGTGATGTTGATGCCGGTGCCCTCGCTGGTCTCTACCAAAGGCTCCTGCTGCACCTGGGCTCTGCTCACAGCGACTGCTGAGAAGAAAAGAGGAAGGAAACTGAGAAAATGCATTTTCTCCGGATGAAATTTCACACTGGGGCAGAGAGATGCACGAGCTGGAAAATCAACCAACGATCCAGAAGCGTTCGCGCCACCCGACTCCGCAGGACCCAAAGTCTGGCTCCGCCTGCGGTAGCTCCGCGCACCCAGGAGCTCAGCGGCCGGCCCCGCCAGCCCCTCCCGGCACCGCCACAGCCCCCTATTCCGCCGCCCGCGCAGCGCTGTCCCCGCCAGCCCTGGCTCTCTGCTCCGCCCGCGGTGCCTCCTCCCCGTCACTGCCCCCAGTTCCGCCCCGCGGTTACTCGGAACTACCTCGCTGTCATTTGGATGTCCAGCAATGACATCTAAAGACATCTGCTATAAAACAGATCGTTGATGAAGGATTGCGTGGAGTGCAGTTGGCCAGTAGTTCCTTGATTTCCCTTTCTCAGTCTAGCTATGACTTCAACTGTCATCACAGAATCACAGAATCACAGAATTGTAGGGGTTGGAAGGGACCTCCAGAGATCACAGAGTCCAACCCCCCTGCTAAAGCAGATTCCCTACACCAGGTCGCACAGGTAGGCGTCCAAGTGGGACTTGAATGTCTACAGAGAAGGAGACTCCACAACCCCCCTGGGCAGTCTGTTCCAGTGCTCCCTCACCCTCACTCTAAAGAAGTTCTTGCGCACATTCACGAGGAACTTCCTGTGTTCCAGCTTAGGTCCGTTTCCCCTTGTCCTGTCCCCACATACCACTGAAAAGAGATTGGCCTTGCCACTATGGCCGTTACACCTCAGATATTTATAAACCTGGATTAGATTCCCTCTCAGTCATCATTTCTCAAGATTAAACAGACCCAGTTCACTTAGCCTTTCTTCACAGGGGAGATACTCCAGTCCCTTCACCACCTGTGGCCCTCTGCTGGACTCATTCCATGAGGTCCCTGTCTTTTTTGTACTGGGGAGCCCAGAACTGGACACAGAATTCCAGATGAGGCCTCACCAGGGCAGAGTAAAAGGGGAGGATCACCTCCCTCGACCTGCTGGCCAAGCTCTTTTTAATGCACCACAGAATGCCTTTTTGGCCACAATGGCACACTGCTGGCTCATGGCCAACCTGTCATACACCAGGATGCCCAGGTCACTCTCTGCAGAGCTCCTCTCCAGCAGGTCATCCCCCAGCCTGTACTGGCGCATGCAATTCTTCCTCCCTAGATATAAGATCCCTGAGGGATGACAGTGCTGCATCACAATGATATTACACAATCAAACGCCCTTGGATGCATTGCTCATCAGCTCAAGGACACAAGTATATCCAAGTTTCATGACTACTCATGAAAATGTAGGAAATAGAAACATTCATTATGTTAGACATTCACTTCTCATTATTTCCCCCATCTCAAGGTCCAGTTGATATACAATCTCCTTAGCTATCTTTTTGCTGCCATGATGGATACTTCTCTCACTATTCTTCCCTGGCAAGTTTTCACTTCAGGAGGAGCTGTGGTCTTCCTGACTGCATCCCTGCATCCTCTTTGCATGTCTGTGATTAAAAATAGAGCCTCTTCCGTGTTGCAGGATATCACCATCTTCCAGCCTCTAACATCTTGACTGCCTCTCTCTATGGCCTGTTTGCAATGGACTTCACCTGCCATGCCTTGGCAGCCAAGAGGTCCAACTGAACTTCAGAATGCATTACAAAGTCCACACCTAATTGGTCAATAAAACATTATTCTCCCACATTAGTTAACCTTGGTGTGTCTTTACCTGGAACATATTTGACTGCTCTGCACTACACAACGAAGGGTGATCAAGGTGCTTTAAAACGGCCAGAGGAGGGCAGCAGAGCTGATAGGGTGGCTGGTAGGCATATCCTTTGAGGAGAGCCTGAGGACACGTGGGCTCTGCAGTTTGGAGAACACAAAGCTTAGGGATGACCTCATTGCTCTCTGCAACTTCCTGAAGAGGGAATACAGAAAGGGAGGTTCTGGTCTCTTCTCCCTGTTATCTGGTGATAGGACATGTGGGGGAATGACACAAAACTGTACCAGGTCAGACAGTAGTGATGCTGTAAATCAGTTGATCATGAAACACTCAGAGATTCAAATTGGAGGGCTAGAAGCCTAGCATTATCTATTTTCTGTGCTGGATGCATGGGGGATAAGCCCCACCTTTCATGTGTATGTTGCATAAAATATCCTCAGCCTATATTCATTACTTCTGTAACATAGGCAAACATTTTCCTGTACAGTACAAAGATATTCCATACTTCCCCATAAAATCATTAATGTAGGGTTCTGCCTTGTTGCACATGTTCAGACATTTTGGGGTGGTGGTCCCACAGCCCTCTGGATGAAGTCAGTACTCTTACTCCCTGTGCCCACTGCTTGAATCACATCTTCCCCTATGCTCAGTTAGCTCTTGGCCTTGATTACGTAATGCTTCCTTACACAAATTGAGCTGGTTCAAAGCAGATCTCCCCTTGTCCACTTGATACAAGCAGTTCAGTATACCATAGTTATCTAGTTGGTACAAGGGCACAGATTTTTTCTGTTTTCTCAGCAAAATCCAGAGTATCCATCAATGAGCATTAGCAAGCTTAACACTACTGCCACAACTGGTATCACTAGGATAAAAAGAGTTTAATGTGAAGATGGTCAAACACTGGAACAGGCTTTCTAAAGATGTGGATGATGCCCCATGCCTATCTGTGTTGACCGACATTTTTATAATGCTTTCATGAATATGCTTTTCCTTGTGGTTAATCACAGATCACAGAATCACAGAATGACCCGGGTTGGAAGGGACCTCAAGGATCATGTAGTTCCAACCCCCCTGCCTAGCAGGGCCACCAAACATACGCCTTTACTAGATCAGGTTGCCCAGAGCCCCGTCCAACCTGGTCTTGAACACCTCCAAGGACGGGGCATCCACAACCTCCCTGGGCAGCCTGTTCCAGGACCTAACCACTCTCCTAGTAAAGAACTTCCCCCTAACATCCAACCTAAATCTTCCCTCTTTTAACTTAAAACCATTTCCCCTAGTTCTGCTATTATCAGCCCTTTCGAAGAGTTTGCTCCCCTCCTGGGAGTAAGTTCCCTTCAGGTATTGAAAGGCTGCAATGAGGTCACCCCGCAACCTTCTCTTCTCCAGGCTGAACAAACCCAACTCCCTCAGCCTGTCCTCATAGGGGAGGTGCTCCAGCCCCCTGATCGTCTTCGTGGCCCTCCTCTGGACCCTTTCCAAAATCTCCATATCTTTTTTGTACTGAGGGCTCCACACCTGGACACAGTACTCCAGATGGGGCCTCACAAGAGCAGAGTAGAGAGGGACAATCACCTCCCTATCCCTGCTGACCACCCCTCTCCTGATGGAGCCCAGGATCCCATTTGCCTTCCGGGCTGCCAGAGCGCACTGCTGGCTCATGTTAAGTTTCTCATCTATTAGGACCCCTAGGTCTTTCTCTGCCGAGCTGCTCTCAAGGACAACTCCTCCCAGCCTGTACAAGTGCCTGGGAATGCTAATGAGGTCTGGTAGTTGAACCTGAAGATGCCTTCCAGGTCATCTTCTCTGCATTAGCTTTGTTAGCAGGAAGACGGAGATTAGCAGAATCTATTGGGATCCTGAATTGCCCCTGATGTGACCAGAACACTTGTTGCTATGTGGGCCACACAAATCACACTACCACTCACCTGCTCATTCACACCCGTGTGGAATCATGCAAACCTCTGTACCCACAGGCATTTGCATAAATCCAGCACACAGTCTCTGTTGTTTCACACCAATACACTAAAAATTACTGCACTGATCTCATTTCCCTTTGCTGGATCTTCCAGTATGTGAATGGAGTGTTCTACCCACACTGATGTGTGTTGCCTGGAAATGCTTGGGTTTTTCATCCTGCCAACTAAAATATGGGAATGGGAATGTCATAAATGTCATTCGTGAGGAATGGGAGTGACATAAATTGGGATATGAAAAGTTCAGGAAACCAATACATAGGTCATATCATTAGCTGGGATGTTTTACATTCAAGAGGAGCTTGTCAGCAAATAATCACTACTGCAAGTTGTGCCTCTGGAAATGGGGCAGCTTCGGTCCATTATAAAATGCAGCCCAGCTCCTTGCTGCCTTATCCACTTCTCTCACCTCCTCCTTCTTGGGAACCAGGTGAGTGTGAAACCCCTTCTTGTACTCTTTGTTCTCCGAACAAAGCTCTGAGCTCAGCAGAACTTTCAGCTTTTATAAACTCTATTCCATGCCTGGTTCTACTTATCATGAGAGAGGAAATTAGGGAGAATGTTTGTCAAGGGAGGACGGTGGGCCTGTAAGGAGGTAACTTGTGGGCTAGGGTCTAGGCAATGCTTGTATAGCTCCCAGAGGCTTTTACTGGGCTCTGTCAGGATGAGAACAAGAATCCCTTGCGCATTCCTGAACTGTCTTCATATCCCACCACTGCATGTGCTTTGATTCCTTCACAGCATGATCATAGGCTGCTCCTCATGTGTGCTCATGTTCTGCTTTCACCCTGCCCCCTCTCCCAGGTGTACCTCCATCCCTGAGACATGTCCTGCTGTGACCAGTGCCAGCCATGCCAGCCCTGCGGCCCGACTCCTCTGGCCAGCAGCTGCAATGAGCCCTGTGTCAGGCAGTGCCAGAACTCCACCATTGTCATCCAGCCCTCTCCTGTGGTGGTGACCCTGCCCGGACCCATCCTCAGCTCCTTCCCACAGAACACCGCTGTCGGATCCTCCACCTCTGCTGCTGTTGGCAGTATCCTCAGCTGTGAGGGAGTGCCCATCACCTCAGGGGGCCTTGACCTCTCCTGCATTTCCAACCGCTACTGTGGCAGAAGGTGCAACCCCTGCTAAAGGTGGTGCAGACAAGGACTCCCAGGAATTCTGAACATGGCAATGGACAGAGGAAGAAATGTGCTGCTGTTTTTGCTCTGCAAGTCAGACATATGGAGGCAGCATTTTGGCTCTCTGTCAACATGGAGAAAGTCTACTGATACTCCTTATTACTCACTCTTTCTATCTAATATCATTTCTGTTCTTTTCCCTTTAGACACCTTTGTTGTAACCCCCTAAAATGAGCCCTGAGTGACCTGCTCATCTCTCAAATAAGCTGGGCTGGAAGATACAGCTCATTGACACTGCGGACATAGGAAATGGGAACAGAATCATGTCTGCTCCTGCTGTTCACCGCCCTCAGATCCTCTGCTTGAAGTGACAACATTTCTCTCTTCAGACTCATTAAACACTTTCTGCATCCCTCAGTGTTTCCTTCTGTGTTGGTGTGGATTTTTTTCCCCTACATCCGTAGAGATGGCCAAAGGATAAAGCAATGCCTTTGGTGATAGCAAGCTTGGGAGACTCCATCACTCCTCAGGTTATTGGAGGTCAGGGCACACTGCAGATGTTCATCTTTCAAGCATACTCTCTTGAAGGAGAGGAAGACATTGCTAGATGATCCTCCACCACCAATTACCATCAGTCCCTGCCTTCCTGTTTTTCTCCCTACACAGATCTCCTTGATCCTTGAGCATGTCAAGTGGATGGAAACCCTGACAAATGACATCTTCATGAGACGATCTCAGTTCATGGGGGAGGCTCAGAGAAGATAGAAGTTCCACAGACTCTGGAGAAATCTGTTCCTCTGGCCTTGGGAGGGGCAGTGCTGATGTTCCCACAAAGCCATCTAGAACTGGGAAGATATCATTTTCATGGGTCTATGTCTCTATTGTACGTTCCCATCACTTTGACTTGCCCATCACTGAGAGTATAGCTTCCCTGTATGGTCCTAGCAGCTGTCGCAGAGTTGCTGTCCCTGCCATACTTTTGCCAAATTGCCTATGCTCAAGGGCTTCCACAGGGTATTACTGCTACGAGCTACAGAGGGCCACACATTGGAGCTCCCAGTCCCTCTAAACTCAACACTGCCATGGTTGCAGGAAGGCCCAGGAGAGTGACTCATGTCCAAACACTCACAGCTTCTCAGTGGTGTCATGTCTTCACAGAATCACAGAATCACAGAATTGTAGGGGTTGGAAGGGACCTCTAGAGTGTGGAAGGGACCTCCAAATATGGAACAGTTCCCCTGGGGCTCAGGGTCTGGAAGACCCTCAAAGTGCCCCAACCTTACCCTTGTCCACTGAAGACTCCATTTGAGAGCAAATATCCCCAACTCCAGTGGGACATGGCAGTGAAAGTGTGACATGTTTCTGGACCCAACGGGATCTTTGTACTTCTCCCAGTCACCCAGGGCATGCACCAGCCAAATCCAGGTCTCACACTGGGGTGTCTTTCCCCAGGCACCAAGATCCTTTGATATTCCCTGAGCCCTGGGGCTGAAATTGTCGTTGTGACCCATGCAGTATCACTGCTCCCCACACAGACGCCTGAGACTTCATACATTAGCACATCCCGGGGATCTGTTTTGTTAGTGCTTTGGTTTCGCACAGATTCTGTTTGATGCCAGCAACATAGCAATGGCATCGAAAATCATTTCTACATAATATGAGGATGGCAGCATCTCTCCTCAGGACAGCTGTTGTGTCAGGCAGTGCTGGCTCAGGTGGGATCACAAGACAACGAGAATGAGAACAAAGCCCACCAGAGTTCATAAAGAATGTAACCATAAAGAATAGCTCTGTCCTGTTCCCCAGTCAGGGGCCTCTACACAGTAGCACGACCCTCCCTTTGCTGTGCTGCAGGTCTATGTCTCTATGGCCCAGCATACTGCACTCGTCCTGCCCTGCCTGGTTCCTTGTAGGTCCAGGGAAGTCAAGGGGTGGAGCTTTCAGGTAGGATAGTGCTGGAAATGGCCTTGGCCTCCAATTGAGGGAACCATGCTAAGATGGGAAGGACGGGAGAAGAATGTCTTCCGGTAAGTGAAATTAGAGGGAATAGAGAGAACAGTAGAGGCGATGCAGTTGTAGGAAACTGTCTTGGAAAGCACAGCATGAGGATAGGAGCCATGGAGCCAGGGGTAAGGGCAGACTGTACCCCAGAAGATGCCCGTCATCCCAGTAGAATCTGACTGTAATATTCCTGGTATTCATTCTGTACCCAGGCAAAAGGGACAATGTTGGAGGACACAAGTTGCTAGGAATGAAGGGCAGCCCTGGACTGCATATGGTATGGTGAGGACTTATGGGAGTCTTTCATCATGTGGAAAACATTCATGTGGAAGAATTACTACTGAAAAACCATGCCTTATCTCCTGTGCCCATCCCAATTCTGAGATTTCCACATAGAGCTGAAGCAGTGTAACAGCAACATTGCTTTCTCCAGGAAGTGTCACAACTGCGATGTTCACCCTGCTGGGAAATTGGGCAAATGTCAGAGAACAAAGAATCAATCTGCATTGGCCTTATGAGGAGCAGCTGAGGGAGCAGGGATTGTTCAGCCTGGAGAAGAGGAGGCTCAGGGGACCTTATTGCTCTCTATAACTTCCTGAAGAGAGGTTGTAGTGAGCTAGGGATTGGCCTCTTCTCTTGTGTAATTAGTGATAGAACTAGAGGCAATAGTTTCAAGCTGCGCCAGGGGAGATTCAGGCTGGACATTAGGAAGTATTACTTCTCAGAAAGGGATGTGAGGCACTGGAATGCACAGCCCAGGGAGGTGGTGGAGTCGCCGACCATGGGGGTGTTCAAGAAATGTTGGGGTGTTGTGTTGAGGGATATGATTTAGCTGGGAAGTATTGGTAAAGTTTGGACTGGATGATCTTCTAGGTTTTTTCCAACCTTGAAAAATTCTGTGATTCTGTGCATCAGACTGCAAAGCTCAGGTGACTTTCAGACCAGCTGCTTATAGCCCTCAGTGCACAGCACACAAATCACAATGCAGCATGTGATCTCTGCACAGCCCATGGAAAAACAGTGTTGTCCAGGAGTGTAAAGGAAGGGGAGTTCCAAGTCAGGACCTCTTCCATCATTTTTCATTCCTCTCAAGAAAAAGACATCAGCGCCTTCTGGAAGAGGATGTTGACCTGCAGATCTCTGTGTGCACAGGGGAAGCAGCACTGCCACGGGAGAGCTGAGGGCCCCTTCCCCAGAACTCCGCCTTGCACAGACTCAGCCCCTCCATCCCCGGGGTTGTTGCACAGCCAAGGAAGCTCCCTGCACCAGGGTGTCCTTCACAGCACAGAGGTACAAGGCGCTGTCAGAGAGCTCGACTTCTGCCAGCTGCAGGAGGCTGTATTTCGTGGTGGTGTTCAGCCACGTGGTGAAACGGCCATTGTGCTTGGGGCCTGGTGCTGCCTGATATGTGACCAGCTGTGGGGCTTGGCCTTTCTTCTGCTGGTACCAAAACAAGCCATAAAAGTTGGAGGTCTGGTATGTGCAGGTGGACTGTAAGGTGTTTCCCTCCTCCACTGTGACTTGTCCTTCTTGCTGGGTGACAATGGTCTGCCCCACGACATCTTGAAGAAGAAATCAAAGGTGAGTAGCTCTGCAGCAAAGGCTCTGGGCTGACAACACTGTGTGGGCACAAAACAGAGAGATAGAAGACTGGCTGTCCTTTTTCCTGCAGAAAAGTATTGAGGCCTAGGCAAGGTGGATTAAATCCAGAAGGAGATTTGAGCTTGTAGGCCAGATCAGGTTCTGTGCTCTGTTCCCGCTGAGAGCAACAGGGAGCAACATGTCCTGGTTCTGCAGGTTGAAGGACCCATGGAGCTACTGGGAAAAGATGCATCCTGCTTCCTCATCCCTATCCTCTTGGAGAGCTCCTAAGTCCCTTATTGTATACAAAGATGAGCCGAAGATTGACAAGTGCGATCTCTGGCTACGTTGGAATCCAAGAGAACACGGAAAGCCATGGTCAGTATGCACCAGGCAACATCCACTTAATGCTGATGGGATTAAATGTTTCATGTTACTCTTGTGACTTTGACAATATCTGCTTCTTTCTATGGAAAAGACTGAAATGTAGGACTAAGGGGATGGCTGCGATCTCTGTGGGTGGCAGGAGGTGGGTCAGAAGAGAAAGGAAGAAAAAGAAAAAAGAGAAGAGAAAAGCAAGAGAGAGTCCTGAGGTCTCACTATCTTCCCTCATCACTTTGGACAACAGCAGAATCTAGAGAGAACTGGTAAAAAACCACAACTGTACATCAATATTTGCCCAAGGTTTTTTGTAAGTGAGGAGCTGTTTACCACAAAGACTTGGTGAGGCTGGTGAGCGCTTCCTGAGGAGAAGATGGATGCCTTGATTAAAAGCCAGCACTTACCCAGCAGTTGTCCCAGGAAGGCAGTGAGGACGAGATAGCTGCGGTACATGCTGAGACCGACCCTCCTGTTTGCTGAGTGAGAAAGAGGCAGAAAACCACCTCCCAGCCCAAGATGACAGAGCTGCCGGAAATGACTCTGCTGGCTCCACAGGCAGGGTGCTCACTGCCATTAGCAACACCCACAGGTAACACCACTATTTCTCTTATAATCCTTAAGCACAGAGCAAAGCCCTATTCCTCCTCTCTGGCTAACGAGGATTGTAGTTCCCCAGTGGAAGTACATACTTTCACCCACTGGCTTCTCAAGGACTCTCACAATCGCACAGCCACATCCAATGCACCTGCCTGGAGCCTGGCTTCTCCTACACTGCTTGTGGCTCTCCTCCTTTGCTTAGGATAGGCCATTCTGTTGTTCACTGGCAATCAGATGTGGGCAGTCACCCACTCCTCTCACACACATCCCCCCATTTCTGCTGATCCCTCAGATATTAAATGGGATCACAGCCTGCCAAACCTCCACTCCCAGGCTTTGTGATTCCTTTCCCAACTCTGTCCCAGACTTTAATACTCTTTCTTCCCAGTCACTGATTTACTCCTGATGTGCTTTGGATGTGGTTTTGCTCTCTGGCAGCCAGATCTCTACTGCAGAGCAGTCTCTGCATCTACTGGCTTAGACCTTGGTGCACTCCCACAGGAGAAAGAGAGCACAGTTTCAACGTTGCAAACAAAAAGTCAGGAATTAAGAAGAAGACAGGATGTACTATGGTGGTCAGTTACAGGGCTTATCCCTGAAGGTGTACTGATTGGAAATTTTTGTTCTCCTTCCTGTGCAGTGCATCTTGTTTTTCCTTCCTACAACCCATTTTGTGACACCTTTGACCTTTCCCTAAACATTCCTTAATATGCATGAATAGCCCCACAAGTCCCTCAAGAGCATTCTCCATCTTTCTTTTCATCTTGTCACTTGTCACTCACAAAACTCAGTCACTCACTTCTAATCTAACAGGAGTGGTTCCCTAATGGCACCAGTTAGGTGCTGAAGAGTTCTGGTCTCCCTCCTTGTCTCCCTTATGCTTACATTTTTGGTTTGCTCTATGCTTTGTCACTGCCCCTTTTAATTGTACTTCCCTTGGAACTGAGAAGGGACTTGACTCTCAGCCAGCATGAACCAGTAGCCCTCACAACCAACACACCTTACAGTAGCCTCTACTGAACCTACACCTCACCTGCAGGGGCCCTAAATCCTGTCACATCATCTGGTGGTTTTAAAGAATAGCCACTGTAGGGACTGCTTGAATGTGTCTGCGACCTCGACATGCTGTACTCATGAAGGTGTGCAGCTGGAAGGCCTTACTCCGGAGGATGCCGAGCAGTGCAAGGGACATGTTCATGTCAGTAATGTCAGCTCGGGAGGCCCCAGCCGGAGGTGCTGCATCGCCCCCTGCGGGCACGGACGGCACTGTGCCCCCGCCATGCACAAAGCGGTTCATGCCCGGCCGCAGCCCCGGCTTCGCTTCCCGTGGGTCCACGGCGCAGTAATACACCGCCGCGTCCCCGAGCCGGGGCCTGGAGAGCCACAGGGCGCTGGAGCGGCGGTCCGCCGACACCGACAGCCGCCCCAACGGGTCCGGCACTTCCTTGGAGCCTGTAACAGCGCTGACGAGGAATGCGGGGCCTCGGCCCGGGAGCTGTCGGTACCAGTGGATGGCTTGGGGCATGTTTGGGTGTGAGCAGGTGATGTTGATGCCGGTGCCCTCGCTGGTCTCTACTGAAGGCTCCTGCTGCACCTGGGCTCTGCACGCAGCCAATGCTGAAAAGAA
Source organism: Excalfactoria chinensis (assembly GCF_039878825.1). NCBI lineage: Eukaryota > Metazoa > Chordata > Aves > Galliformes > Phasianidae > Excalfactoria > Excalfactoria chinensis. The sequence continues at coordinate 4,197,519 of NC_092848.1, read as the reverse complement.
AATAAACACCAAGCTCAGGAAATCCCTTCACTGTAAAAGAAATGTTATGCAGTGGAGAAAATAAAAGTTCACAGAGATGAATATTTTCTGAGTAGATGGAAAATCTCACTAACTTGTTGTCTGGCGAAAAAAAAATAAGCTGAAATATGTTTATAGAGGTTCCAAACCAGAAAGAGCAAGGGGTGAGAGCGGAAGTCGGTGCGGGAAGCAGTAGTGTAGGGAGGGAATTTTTAAGGAGCGCAAGGAGAAAGGGCAGACAGGTGGAAAAGGAGGGCTGCGCTCTCCGGTCTGAATGCAGCCGGGTGGAAAGAGAAGGTCATAATGTCGGAAAGAACATCCCAGCAGTCCCGCGCACCAAGGAGAACCACGGTCAGCCCCGCGGCCCGGCACTGCCACATCCCGCCGCTCCACCGCCCGCTCCGCGCTGCCCAGCCAGCCCCTGCTCAGCTCGACCTGCGGCGCATCTTCACCTCCGCCGCCGCCAGCTCCGCCCTGGGGCTGCGCCCTGCGCCGGCGTCACTCGCGGTTGCTCCGAGCTGCGAGTGTTGGGCTCCTGTTGGTAGCGGGGTTTGGGCTCTGCATGTCCTACAGCGTAGGCTGGGCACTGCGGTGTAGGCGGAGAGCTGAGGAAAGGCTGCGAAAGCTCCTTCGGTACAGGAGGAAGCACCTGCTCGCCTACAGCGTCCCCAGCGAGAAGGGCAGCCGAGAGCTCAGAGGCATGGGACGGCTCGGGGAGCGCGACGCTTCTGAGCCTTTGTGGCCCGTCTGTGCCCGGAGCTGCGGGAATGGTTCGTGTGCTGCTGCCCGGGAACGCGGCACCCCGAGAGCTCCCCGAGCTCCGGGTTCCGCAGGCTGCTGCTTCCACTTGGTGCTGATGTCGCTGCTCGAGGAGGCCCGGAAAAGCCGGCAGTGTCACCGAGACGGGCGGCTGGGAATGTGGAGCAACAGGCTTTGACTTCTGCTTTTCGACCTCTGTTCTGCTAGTGAGACGGGACACTCCATATATCCTATGTGTATGTATGTGTGTGTATATATGCTTATAAGGCACTTCTTCCAGTCATGTAGAGCATTAATGGAAAATCAATGACTACTGGTCCAGCACTCATCCCTGAGAAACCCCTTAATAGATTCCTGTCCCCAGCTGTACTCTGAGTAGCAGTCGCAACAGTTAGAACCCAGCAGATCATCTAGTTTTCCAACTACATTATGCATTAACTCAAGTCATAACTCACCTATTTTTTGTGTGAGGACTATACAACAGGCAGTGATTTCATGCCAAAATATAGGCATATAACATTCAGCATCCTTGATTTTTTCACTGTCTCCTGAGTAGTGTACAAAATGAACTGATGTCACTTAGACATTATTTGCCCTCTGCACAAACATGCTAGCTGGTGCTTATTTCTGTGATGTTTTATGCTTTTAGCAACGGCATCTGGATATATTTCCTCTGAAGCACTGTGGGAGGGAATGAAGGTAATACAGTTGACATGTTGTTGCCTGCATCCTCTTTCTTTCCCCTCTGAAGATGGATGTGATCCCTGTTTTTTGTTACGTTTTGTTTTGTGCTTTTATTTTTTTAGCTAGGACAGCCATTGAGAGGTGACAGAGAGCAGCCTCACAATGGCATCACCCAACCAAACACCACTGGATGCATCCCACCTCATTTCATGGACACTAGTATGTTCAACTGGAACAAGTTTTCCATAAGGATTTCTCCCTTACAGGAAATAGTGTTCCACTCTCCAAAATTCTGTGAAGAAATTCAGGGAACTGGGAGGCCTGAAGACAAGCCTTACCCCTGGGAATGGAGGAAAGGGAAACATTCAGTATTTCATTGCTTTCCATTTAGTTTCTCAGAGAGTCAGTGAAGAGAAGGAAGTGTAGTGGGAGCCTTGCTGCAGATGTTGAAGATGTTGAAGGTGTTGACCATGACTAGAAAAGTCTTCTATGTTGGGCCTTGCATTTTGGAATTGAGAAACCTTTCCTTTATTCCTGACAAAATTCAGGAATGGAATCAGACAGAATGCACCATGCCAGGCTGTGCTCCATGTGCCAGAGGGTATAATGGCAGAAGTAGAGATCCATCAATGAAGGAAAAGATAGAGCTCCATGTGGACAGGTTCTGTGCAGTGTGACTTGGGTAAATTCACTGGCTCTTCCTGAAACTGAAGAAAGATGGGGTTCCCAGCACCAGAAGGAAGTTAGGATGTGTTTGTTGTCTCTAGGCCTCTTCCTACTCTGTCTTAATAAATCCAACACTTAATTTCACACTGTGTTTACGTTCCTTTCTCTGGGGATCAGGAAAAGATCCCGCACTACTCTGCACTACTCTAATCCTACTTTGATCTCTGGGGCAGAAAAGAAAGAGGCAAAAGAGGCCAGAAGGATTGTCCTGGGAACAGTTTGAGGTGGAATAAGGTCACATTCCAGAGCTGTGCCACTTGCCAGAAAGCCCCCAAGGAGTGATTCAGCATGACACCATTTGCCTTTGCAGAATTCTTCCAGCACAAGAGCTGAATCTTCAGTCCAGATGGATTTGTATTGCCCAGAAATACTTGAGTCTCCTTTCTAGCCACTCCTAAGTTGCCTTCAGCAAGGACTGAACATAGCATAAAGCCAGAAATGAAATTGAACAGCATAGGAAAACAACTTGAGGCCTATGTCTGCAATGTTTTGCACTGAAGTGGAGCTTCTCAGAAAATATTATTGCTGTCTTTTCTCCTCAGTGATCTCTGTTAGAACCCCTCAAAACCAGCCTGAAGCGACCTCCTTTCCCCTCTACACTTCTTGGCCAGGAAATGAGGGCCCTGTGGCAACACTGCTGTAGGAATGAATCTTGTTTCTTCCTGCTGCACCCCACACTCTTCGAGTGATTTTATTTCCTTCTTCAGATTCATTGAACATATGCTGTAACCCTTAGTATGTCCTTCCCTTCTTCTGTGGAAGAAGAGTGGCTTCTACTATGTCCGACAATGATGGCAAAAGATAACTGGACATAGCAGTGGTACTCTCTGGATGATAAAAACAAGTACAAGTAATGTATTCAAAGGAAAGCTTAAATTTGGCAACTGCCAAACCATTTTGTCTAGGCATATTTTTTTAATTGAATGATTTCCAAAGGATAGCAAGTGTGCTTTTTGCCCTGTGGGGTGATGTAAATTGTTACTGGAATTTCCCTGCATTCCCATGGGCTACGTGTGTCTGCAACCAGATCTTTTGCACTTCAGCCAAGCCTCAACAGTGCAGAAGGGCTGCTGCTGGAGGGTATCTGGTGGGGTTGAATATGGAAAATGATGGCAGGGCTGGATTTCAACAGTGATGCATGTGAGTGTGCTGCAATCCCAGCACTCTTCAGCACAGTGCCTTTCTTGACCAAGTTGTCCCCAAGATGAGAGAATCCACAGGTTCCCTGTGTCTTGACTTTCTTGCCGTTTTCCACCTCAAAACCTGCACTCACACCTTCAGACAGGCCACTCCTGGTCCTTTTTTTTCGTTAAAAAAGCCACAGTGTCCACAGATCATCTAATCACCTGTGAAATGCAGGGAATTAGGGAATCATAGCATAATCTGAGGTAGAGCAAACACACAAAAGTCTGTGACTCCATCACCTTTCTCCACATAGGCTTAAGGAAAGCTAAATCACAATCCTCTTGAGTCCGATCTCATTTCTAACAGCTTGTTTTTCGTCTCTTTCATTTAACCTACTAAAAAATGGGAATCGTGTTGTGATGCAAGCACAATTGAAAAATATCTTCTGGTGAGTAAAAGGAGAGGGAGCAGGGAGAACTATGAAGATAATGCTGATGTCAGAACATATGATGAAAAGCAGGGCATTTTGTAAAATGAGGATGAGAACAATCAAGTTCCTGTCCTAAAGACCAGGCTACAAACTGACCAGAAATACAGGCGAAATGGACAGTGATATACCTGGAGATACGCAATATATATATGATATATATGTAAATGTGAAGCAAAGAGCAACACTGAGAAGACTAGACATTCCAGATTCCCAGATGACTGTGCATTTCACATGGAAATGATAATTCTCCCATATGACAAAAGAAATTCTCCACTTTTGTGAATAATGTTATACCGGATCTCCATGAAGATGAACTTGCTAAGGGAGATATAGAGTGGGATCCTCAGGTGCCTTTCACTTCACACACTGACAAAGGAGAAGTCGTTCTCATCAAGATTAGGAGAGGCATGGGAAAGATAATGACAAACAGGACCATGTGCCACCTGGGGTGGTCTGTTAAAGCCCAGAAGAATCAATTTGATCACTGATCTCCTGCTCTCTTTTGTCATGGTTCTTTTTCTGGTTCACTGCTGTCTTGTTGAAGCCATTGCACTCAGACACAGCGTCATCACATCCCTCCTACTGGTCTCTCCAGGAATTCCCTTCTCTGCCAATTACTGCAATCTCTGACAAACAGCCCTCTGAAAATAAAGGTTACATCAATGCACTCAAAAAAGTGCAGGCACACATGGAAACAAAAGTGCACGCACAATTTAGGTACATGCATACGCTCATCACTCATGCTCAAGCAGACACAAAGCTGGAGAGGCATGGGCTGAGGCTATGGGGAGCTGACTGAGGAGACACTGGCGACCTTTCTGGCAGGGCAAAGCTGCAGTGCTCTGAGCAGGACAGGGCTCCTGATGAGCTGCCAGCACAATTTGCAGGTGTGCAGGGATGTCTCAGTGAGAGGGCTCCAAAGAGGTAATGCAACTTATCCAGAGGAAAACATAATGAGACAGAGAATTGAAACCCAGCAGTCCAGCCCATGTGCCATAGCATCCAATCACATGAGCCCACTGGAGGAAGATGGAATGGAGGAAAAGAGGAGGACATGGCAAATGCATATGGAGGGTAGCCCCAGAGAGCGTCACTTGACTGAGCGGGATCCATGAGTCCTTTGCCATCACTGATTCAGTCCTGCTCCACAAACACTGAGGTCCTTCTCAATGCCAGTACTCAGAAGAAGCCTCCATGAGGGAATGGGTGTGGCATAATCCAGGAAGTGAACAAGCAGCATTAAGGGAAGGAGTCACACAGCTCATGCCATTGGCTGTTTTCCATTCATCACAAGCACCTTAGAAAATTGTCACTTCCATATAGGCAACACCTGGGGCAGTGCAGGGTTTTGTTTGTGGATGGCACTTCAAAGAAACCTTCATTAGAGAATGGGCTCATCATAAATCTGGAAATGAAAAGGTAGCACTGCAGGAAATCAAAAACCAGACCATATAATGAGAAAGGACAGCTTGCATTCAAGGTTAGCTGGTCAGAAAATTATGACCTGCATCAACCGGATCTCTGGACCTGCAGCGATGAAAGACCAGCATAAAAGGCAGCTGAGTTCCGTACTTTGCCATCCACCTGTCTTGCCTTCTCCTCACTGGGAACCAGGTAAGTGTGAAGCCCTCTCTTCTCCTCTTGCCTGAATAGAAACGTTATGAGATAGTTGAGTTCTATGCTATGGGAGACCATGGAGGAGATGACGTCTGCTCAGAGAGTGCTTGGGACACAGCTTACATGGCTTTAGACTGATACACTCAGAGAGTCTGTCAGGGTTAGACATCTCATTGTTGGGACTTGACATAATGAAGCCATCTGACTTTCTTTCTCAGTCTTCTCCTCCATCCTTAGTAGTTGCCCTGGCTCCTTTGTGAGACGACCCAGGCTGTTCCTCACGTACCATCATGCTCTATTTCCTTCTCTTCCTCTTTCCTAGGTATACCTGCCATCCTAAGACATGTCTTGCTACACCCAGTGTGTGCCATGCCGGCCCTGTGGCCCGACTCCTCTGGCCAGCAGCTGCAATGAGCCCTGTGTCAGGCAGTGCCAGAGTTCCAATGTTGCCATCGAGCCCTCTCCCGTGGTGGTGACCCTGCCTGGACCCATCCTCAGCTCCTTCCCGCAGAACACCGTTGTGGGATCCTCCACCTCCGCTGCTGTTGGCAGCATCCTCAGTTCTGAGGGTGTGCCCATCACCTCAGGGGGCTTTGACTTGTCCGGCTTTGGCAGCCGCTACTGTGGCAGAAGGTACCCTCCCTGCTAAAGCCACTGGCTGTGATCCTGGAGAAATTCGTCCATAAACCAGAAATATGGTGCTGGATCAAGAAGGAATATTCAAGCCACTGCTTTCAGAATTCCAGACCATGCTCAGCTACCTTAGGAACTGCTGGCAGGAGGGGCAATCCTGGGCTTTCTGAAAACATGGCTCATGTCTCTTTTTTGCCTGTACCTCACCCTTTATCTCTGTTTTCTTTTTCTTATATTTTTTACCTTTCACTTCTGCTCCTATGTGGCTCCTAAGGATCATTCCTTCCCTCCCTAAAAGGCAGGCACTAGCCTTGCAGGAGCTCAATCATGGGAATGAGTGAATCCTGCACTGTGAAGTCCCTGCCCAGAGTGATCTCATTTTCCTATAAATATATTCATTAAAGATTTCTGCATCTCATTTGACCTTTTGTTTTTTCTTCCAACTGCTGTGTGGGAGGCCATGGGAACAAGCCACTCTGCTGGTTCCTAGAAACTGGGTTCCTTCTGCTATCATCAGTGTGACACCAGGGAGGAAAGAGAGAATAGCAGATGTAGTAGAACTATGAGGACATCTTCATGGTGTACATGAGGTTGTATTGTCATTTATGCCATCTTGCTCACCTAGGTGAGCATAGGTGTGTATGACTCACATTGGCCTCAGTGAATCACTGCCGTGTGTGTGGTGTTCACTTCTCTCAAGAACTCTGGTCAGGATGGAGTTTGGTTGCCATGTAGGCAGCGTCCCACGCAGGCCCAGACAGCACTATGCCCTCGTCAAGCCCAAAGCGGCCGCAGCCTCGGCTCCTCTCCCCATGCTACCAACGTGCAGTAATACACGGCAGTGTCTGCGAGCCAGGGCTGGGCGAGTCACAGGGCGCTGGAGTGGCAGTCTTCCAACACTGACAGCCATCCCGCCTGATCCAGAATCTCCTTAGTGCCTTTGAAAGTGCTGATGAGGAATGTGGGGCCTTGGCCCAGGAGCTGACTGTACCACTGGATGTAATTGGCCTGTATACTGGGGTGTGAGCAGGAGATGTTGATGCCAGTGCCCTTGCTGGTCTCTGCCAACGACTCCTGCTGCACCTGGGCAGCTTTTCTGGGTGCTCCTAACAGCTTTCTGCAGAGCTCCTGCTCCTGCCATACTTTTGCCAAGCTGCCTGAGTTTGAGGGCTTCCACAGGGCAGTATTGCTTCCAGCTACAGATGGCTACACACTGGACCCCCCAATCCCTCAGAACTCAACACTCCAATGGGTTCAGGAAGGCCCAGGAAAGTGACTCATTCCCAAACACTCACAGCTTCTTGGTGTTGTCACATCTTCCCCAAAATGGAACAATTCTCCCCCGGCTGAGGAATTGAAAGGCCTTCGAAGTGACCCAACACTACCCTTCTCCTTTGAAGGCTTCATGTGAGAGAAGATATCCCAGTCTCCAGTGGGAAACATCAGTGAGAGTGTGACATGTTGCTGGACTCACACTGAGGTGTCTTTCCCCAGGCACCAAGATCCTTTCATAGTCCCTGTGCATTTGGGCTGAAAAAGACCTTGCGCTACATCCCCAGGCAGTGATATCACTGCTCCCCACACACAAACTTCATGCATCAGCACACCCAGGAGATCTGTTTTGTGAGGGATTTACTTTCACACCAATCCTGTGTGATGCCAGCACCACAGCAATGGCATGGAGAATCATTTCTACATAACATGAGGATGACAGCATCTCTCCTCAGTCCAGTTGTTGTGTCAGACAGTGCTAGCTCAGGTGGGATCACAAGACAAGAAGCATCATAACCAAGCCCACCAAAGCCCAGTGTAACCATTAAGAATAGCTCTGGCCTAGTCCTTGTCCAGAGGTCTCTACACAGCATGGCCTTCCCCTTGCTCTGTTGCAGGTCTATGTCTCTATGGCCCAACATACTGCAGTCATCCTGCCCTTCCAGGCTCCTTGAAGGTCCAGGACATTCAAGGGATGGAGTTTTCAGGTAGGCTTTGGTTGGATCTGGACTAGGCCTCTGATACACAGGGAACTGTGCTGGGACAGGAGGGACAGTGAAGATTGCCTTCTGGTAAGTGAAATTTGAGGGAATAGAGAGAATTCTGGAGGTGATGCAGATGTAGGTAACTATCATGCAAGGCATAGCACAGGGATGATGATGATGACAGGAACCAGGGTAAAGTCTGACTTTAGTCCTGCAGGCCAGCCCAAGAAGAGCCCCATCATCCCAGTAGAAACTGACTGTGATATTCCTTATACCTGGTCTGTACCATGGCAACAGGACGATGTTGAGATCCACAGGTACTGATCACACCCTGCTGTGATAAAGGTCAGGCCAGAATTAGGAGAGACATGGAGTAGATAACGACAAACAGGACATTCTCAGCTGTGATGGAGTCTGCATCACCTCTGGGTGCTTTGATTTGATTTGTTTCCAGATAGTACAATGGCAGAAAGCACCAGCCATGCTCAAAGCTATGTTCTTCATCATCTACTCTTTCCTCTCTTTCCCTTGTATTCACTTCTTTTGAGTGTCTAATTCCCCATAGACAAACTGGGTGGTATGGAACTGACATATGCATGTCCTATAGGATCTTCAACAGGTGTGTTGCGCACAGATTTTTGGTAGCTCTGTTGCTGCCTGCACAACAGCTCCCTTTGGAAGAAAACTCATTTCCCTCTTCAGAGTCACTAATGTTAACTGCATCCCAGCCTCAGCCTGCACACGATCCTTTTCATGGTGGTTTCAATTTACTAGGAATAAAGGGCAGACCTGGACTGCAAATGATGCCTCATGGTGAGGCATAGTGGAAATCTTTCATTATGTAGAAAGCATTCATGTGGAAGAATTACTACAAGAAAACCATGCATCATCTCCTGTGCTCCCCCCAGCTCTGAGATTTCTGCATGAAGGTTAGGGCAGGAAGCAGCGTAACAGTACAAATGCATTATACAGAAAGGTCCACTCTGTGAAGGCCCAACCTGCTGAGAATTTGGACAAAAGAAGCAATCTGCACGGGACTGCAAAGCTCAGGTAAGTTTCAGACCAGTCCCTTAAAGCCCTCAGGGCACAGCACAGCACAGCACAGAAATCACAATGCAGCATGTGTTCTCTGCACTGCCCATGGAAAAACTGTGTTGTCTGGGACAGCAAAGGAAGAGGTATTCTAGGTCAGGTTCTCTTGCAACACTTTTCATTCCTCTCAAGACACAGACCTCAGTGCCTCCTGGAAGAGGATGCCACAGGATCTGAGTCCTCTCAGTCTCGTACTCTCAAATCAGTGCCACTGAGGAGATCACATGAAGGTGTCTGTGACATCAGCACATACATTCAACACTCAAGATGACGTGAAGCTGGGAACCGTAACTGGGATGCCGAGCAGGGCAAGGGACATGTTCAGCTCGTGCGCATCAAACACGGCGTGAGGAGCGGCAGCGCCCCCTGCGAGTCAAGACGGCAGTGTGCCCCCGCCACGCCCAAAGAGGTTCGTGTCCGGCCGCAGCCCCGGCTTCGCTTCCCGTGGGTTCACGGCGCAGTAATACACCGCCGCGTCACCGAGCCGGGGCCGGGCGAGCCACAGGGCGCTGGAGCGTCGGTCTTCCGACACCGACAGCCACCCCAACGGGTCCGCCACCTCCTTGGAGCCTTTGAAAGCGCTGACGAGGAATGCGGGGCCTTTGCCCGGGAGCTGACGATACCAGTGGATGTTCTCGTCGACCTGTATACTGGGATGTGAGCAGGTGATGTTGATGCCGGTGCCCTCGCTGGTCTCTGCCGTCGGCTCCTGCTGCACCTGGGCTCTGCTCACAACCACTGCCGAGAAGAAAAGAAGATGCAATCTCAGAATATCCATTGCTCCTACAAAAAATATCACATACCAGCAGCAAAAGCAGCTGAGGGGAAAAGGCCGTGCAGGATGCACCAGTATGGGAAGGGATATCTATAGTCAGGAACGTGGGGAGGAAGGGAGAGAACGGTGGGCTGAGCTCGCCGGAAACAACCGGTCTGAATGCAGCGGAGAGAAGAGGAGGAAGACGGAAAGAAGTGGGGCGGATAAAGGCGAGCGCGGCTCCGGCCCCGCCGGCAGCAGCCCCGCGTACCCAGGAGTACCGCGGTCAGCCCCGCCCGGCACAGCCGCATCCCGCCGCCCTGCTCCGCCCTGCTCCTCCCTGTCTCCGCTGGCGTCACTCGGGGTTGCTCCGGGCTGCGTGTGCTGGGCACCTGTGCTCGGGCAGCGGGGTTTGGGCTCTTCCTGCAGAGGAAACCCTGCACGGCCAAGTAGGCAGCGAGCTGAGGGACAGCTGCGAAAGCTCCTGCAGTATAGAAGAAACCACCTTCCCGCCTGCAGTGTCCCCTGCGAGAGGGGCAGGAGAGAATACGGACGGGACGGGAATGGTCAGGGAGCGCGAAGTGGCCGAGGACTGTTACCCCCGCTGTGCCAGGCGCTGACGCAGATCCCGAAATCCGGGTCGTGTGCTGCTGCCCGGAAACGCGGCAACCTGGGATCTCCCCGAGCCCCGGGTCCTGCAGGCTGCTGCTGCCCGTGGTGCTGATGTCGGTGATTGAGGAGCACCAGAAAAGCCGGCAAAGGCGCTGGGACGACGGCTGGGAATGTGTAGCTTCAGGATTTGAATGCGTAGGAGAGTCTGAGAGGGAGCCTGGAGGCACGGTTACAGATTCCCTGACGGGATCAACCGCATCCAAAGCTGAGCCCGGATCACAGAGATATCCACACTACAAAATCTCTTCTAGGGAGGATCTGGGCAATCCATCCCTGACTCCAGCTGTACGTGGTAAACCCCACATCTCTCTCAGTATTGGCTGTACAACCGGGTAGTTATGTGGATAAAATCTGTCCCTGCCACATCTGGTTGGGGTACAAGACCTGCATGTGTTCCATCAGAGAATTGTGGACCCCTCTTCTTGTAGAAGCACACAGCACATGGCAGCGCCATCTTCAGTCCCAGTCTGATTCCTCCATTTGCAGCCAAGCCACTCATGCCACTCTCCCCAGTAACTGGTAATTTGTCCATCCGGTGTGCAGAAGACTGAGTGAGATGGTTTTCCACCTCGAAGCATACAGTCACACCTTCAGCCAGGCCACTCTTCACCACGGTACCTTTCTTGATCCAGTAGTCACCAAGATGAGAGAATCCACAGGTTCCCTGTACATTGACTTTCTTGCTGTTTTCCACCTCAAAACCTGCAGTCAAACCTTCAGCCAGGACACTCTTGGTCCATTATTTTTTTGTTACAAAAAACCCACAGTGTCCACAGATCATCTCATCACCTGTGAAATGCAGGGAATCAGGGAATCATAGCATACCCTGAGGTAGAATAGGCAAACAGACAAAAGTCAGTGACTCCATTACCTTTCTCCACACAGGCTTAAGAAAAGGTAAACCACAATCCTCTTCTGTGCTGTGTCCTTTGAAACACATTGTCTTGTGTCTATTTCAAGAAATCTACTAAAAATGGGAATCGTGGCGTGATGGAAGCTCAAGTGGAGAATGCCTTCTGGTGAGTGAAAGGATAGGGAGTAGGGAGAACTATGAATATGATGCAGGTGTCAAAAACAACCATAAAAAGCAGAGCACTTTAGACAGGAAGGAAGGAACCAAGAAATTCCTTTCCCAGAGTCAAGGGTAAGAACAGTCCCAGCAACCCAGCCAAAATGCACAATGATACTTGTGCTGTATTTCAGAATACTGTGTATGTCAATCAAGAGTCAACACTGAGAAAACTAGACATTTAGTGATACTCAGGTGACTACCTTTCACCTGAAAACAGAAGTGTTTCTTCTGATGACACAGAAATTCTCCACTTTTGAAAACAATGCTATACCAGATCTCAAGAATATGAACTAAGGAAGACATACAAGGGGATTCTTTGGCGCCTTTCACTTCCCACAGAGACAAAGGGGAGGCCATTCCCATCAAGATTTGGAGACACATGGATAAGATAATGAAAACAAGCCCACGTGTCAACTGGTGTGATCTGTTTAAGCCCAGAAGAATCAGTTTGGTCACCTATGTCCTGCTCTCCTTTGCCATGGCTCTAAAATTTGCAGTGTCACTGCTGTTTTGTTGAAGCCATTGTCTTCAGACGAAGTGTCACTACATCCCTCCTCCTGGTCTCTCTAGGTATTCCCTTCTCTCCCAGTTGCTGCATCCTCTGACAAACAGCCCTCTGAAAATAGGGACTACTTCATCTCAAAGGAACCAGCAGATTCTCATAGAAACTTCTTTCCACCTGGGTCGAGAGGTGGGATGACCTTGTGGAAGCAGGTGGTTGTTGGGAGATGCTAGGGGGCACCAGGGAAAGACTAGATCTAGGCTGCAGGCAGTAATTAGATAAACACAAACATTCCAGACTTCTCTAGATTCGTTTAGACTTTGAGGTATCCAAGCTGCACCAGCACCTGATACCAGAGCACGGAGGGAACACTGTAGGCCTTGGGACCTGCTGGACTTGTGCACGGGGTCAGACTAATTCTGCAGAAGCACATATCATGTGTGGATACATATAAACACACCCGTGCCTGCACACCGGTGTTGTTACTTCAATGCCATGGCAAAAAAAAAATATTCAAGCAATGCAGGCACAGAAACAGAAGCTCATGCACACTTCAGGTACAAGTGTGCACTCAACACCCATGCACAGGCACACACATGGCTGGATAGGGTCATGCTGAGTATATGGGAAGCTGACTGAGGATACACTGGGGGCCTCTCTAGCAGGGCAAGGCTGCAGTGCTCTGAGCAGGACAGGGCTCCAGATGAGCTGCCAGCACAGTCTGCAGATGTGCAGGGACAGCCCAGTGAGTGGAGCTCAAGGAAGTCACACAGTTTCTCCATAGGTAGTGGGTTCTCTTCCATCACTGACTCATTCCTGTCCCAGAAGTACTGGGGCCTCTCAATTTCAACACTCAGAAGAAACCTCCATGAGGGAATGGGTGCGGCATAAGCCAGGAAATGAACAAACAGAATTAAGAGAAGCAGCCACACATCTCATGTCATTGTCTGTTTTCCATTCATCACAAGCACTTTAGAAAATTGTCACTTCCATGAAAGCTATGCCTGGGCTTGGGGCAGTGCAGGGTCTGCATTAAAGTCAGCCTGATTCCTTCAGCCTCTAATCAACATCTCTCATCTCTTTCTTCTTGGTAGCCACATGAGTCTGAAGCACTACTCCCACTTCCTTTTCTGATCATGTCTGCCTTGGGCTTGGCTGGGATGGATTTTCCACTAAGAGAAAGACAGCAGCCCTGTTGCATCTGGCCATCTTTTTATTATAATCACTGGATAAAGTGCAGACCACATTTTGCTCCCCTTTGAAATTTTACAGGGTGACAAACATCTTCCTCTGGATGAAAGGCTGAGAGTCCTGGGACCTGAGAAGACCAAGTGCTTATAAATATCTAATCAGCAAGTGTCAAGTGGGGACCAGGCTCTTTTTGGTGCTTCCCTGTGACAGGGCATGTGGGAATAGGCACAAACTCGTACACAGCAATCTCCATCCAAATAAGGGGAAGAACTCATTTACTTTGAGCTTGAAAAGCAGAACAGTGGAACAAACTGCTCAGAGAGGTTTTGGAATCTCCTTCTCTAGAAATACTCAAAACCCACTAGTATGCTTTCCTGTCTGATGTGAACATGCTTTAGCATGACAGTTGGTCTTGATGATGTCCAGATGTCCTTCCCAACCTCTACAGTTCTGTCATTCCATGATTCTAGCAATGAACAAGGATGGCTCATTGTCTATCTACTGGGAGTTTCATGGACTGCTCTTCACACGTCCCTGTGCTCTGCTTTCTCCACCGTGTCTCTCCTGGGTACAATTTCAGCCCTTATCCATGTCCTGCCACACCCAGAACCTGTCTTGCCTGCCTCGTGGCTTGACTCTGCTCACCAAAAGCTGCAATGACACACTGCCAGAACTCCTTTGTGATAACAGTGCCCCCTCCTGCAATACTGTGCAATAGTCTGCCCACATTCACAGCTCCTTCATGCAGAACACCATTGTGAGATCTGCCACCTTTGCTGATGTTGCTAGTATCCTCAGCAGAGATAGAGTTCCCATCAGCTCCAGGTGCTCTGATCTGTCCTGCATTTACAGATGCTACTGACTGCAGCACACAGGTCCCCATGGTGATAAAGCCAAAGATGAGAGCCCAGGCCAGGTACTCTCTGAACACAGAAGTTGATGCCTGACAGATGCCTGAGATCCTGGCCATTGATGTCAGGAAGGATGGCCTCTCTTCTAAAAGAGGTCAGCTACAGCTCTCTGAAAACATGTCTAAAGCATAATTTCCTTGCCTTTTCCTCTGCCTTCTGTCTTCCCTGTCTTCTGTCCTTGTAGACCTGAGGACCCCAAAAGACTCTGGGGGATCTGCTATCCTTGTTGACTGGCTAAATGGGGAATGATGAGGGATTTTCATCCTCTGGAGAGACGAAGAGATGTGGATTTGATTGTTGGCCTTCTTATTGGAGAAGCAATGGGTTAGGTGGTTTTACATGTGGGGAAGTGTCTACTCTGGCTTCTCTGACAACATGAACAATGTCTACCATTACTCTCTTCCACTCACACATTCTCACTTTTCTTTACATTCTCCTTTTTCTTTTTTTCCTCTAAGAACACTTTTAGATACACCTACAAATGATCTGGACTGATGTACAACATGCCTCTCTCCAGTTTTGTGCGTGGTAAATGGATGAGCATTGAAACACCTCGGTTCGTAGTGTAACAGTGTCTTCTTCTCCTGATACTTTCAACACTCCATGCTTTCATTTTGTTGCATTCTTGAGTGTTTCTCTGTGTGATGTTTACATCTGCACAGAGCTGGCCTTAGGAGAAAACCATTGCTTTGGTGGGAATTTGCAGAGGTCACTCTATCACCCCTCTATGCATTGGAGGGTGGGATGTCCATCTCTCATGCTCTGTTACTTAAAGCTGAAAAAGAAATCCATAGTTAGTCTAAAAAGAAAAACAATCAGTCTTTGCCGTGCTGTGTCATGTGAAAAGAAACATCTTTATGCAAGACACTTTCTCGTCAGCCAGGAGGGTTTTGTTGGAACTGCGAAGGTCAAAGACACCCTTAGCTGCAGGGACTATGAAATTATAGAACCATGAAATTCCTTGTGTTGGAAGGGACCTCAAAGTTCATCAAGTTTCAAATGCCATACTGCGTAAAGTTGTGACAACTGCTAAATCAAGCACAAGAAGTTGCCAGGCCTCCATCCAACTTAGCCCATAACATCTCCAGGGGTAGGGCACCCACAAATCCTTTAGATTGCCTGTTCCAGCACTTCACCACACACTCAGTAAAAGGGTATATGTGCGGCTGCAGATCCAGATGCAGTACTCCAGATGGGGCTGACAATCACTTCCCTTGTTCTGCTGGGCACCTCTCTTTTGATCCATGGATACTTTTGGCCTTCTGGGATGCAAGTGCATGCAGCTGGCTCATGTGAAGTTTTTCATCTACCATGATCCCAAAGTTCTACTTTCCAAGGCTGCTCCCAAGCCATCCTCCCCTCTGTCAGTATAGATATCTGGGATTTCCCCAACTATTGTGCAACACCTTGCTCTTGGCCTTATTCAACCTCATTATGTTCATAAGGGTTCATCCTTCATGTTTGTGCAGGTCCCTTAAAATGGCATCCCTTTATTCTGTTATATCAACTGCATCACTGAGCTTGCTGTCATCCAGAAACTTGCTGAGGATAGATTCGATCCAAATATCTATGTTATTATTAAACAGCTTCTCAGTGCACTGACACTGACATCTCCCACAGTAACTATGAGAGAATATCTGAAGAAATGCAACCAGAAGATCAAGGCTGGATTGGACTCCAAGACATCTGATCTAGTGGAAAGTATCCCTGCTTGTGAAGGAAATGGATCTAGATGGTCAGTCAGGTTCCATCCAACACAAACAGTTCTTTACTTCTTTGTGTGTGTACATGAACTGTCAGATTGCACAAAGCTGGGACAAGCCAAGACAATCAAGAACTAATTTCCAGAGACCAGTGTTACATGGGATAGAGTTAAATCCTATCAGAGGATCCACACACATGGCAAGGTCAAAAAAAGTGCCCATGATAGTAAGCTGAGAAGGCAAGGAAAGAGAATCACAAGTCACATCATCATGTTCAGGAAACTTTGGGGAACCAGTTGATGCTTGCTGGAGCTCCATTGTGAGGGAGGCACTTCCTACAGCCCCACTGCAGTAAACCAGGCTGAAGTCACTTGCCTGCTCTGGATCCATGCAGCACTTGAGCTGTGTCATCAGCCGCACCACTGCAATCATGAACTACAAATCTTTGGCTATTTCATTGCAGCACTTCAAAGAGTCCTTCATTAGAGAATGGGCAGGGCAAAACACCTGGAAATGAATAGGAAGCAGCACAGGAAATCAAAAGAGAGCCCATATGATGAGAAGGGAAGGCATGTATTCCAGGTTAGCTTGTCAGAAAATTACTGCCTGTATCAAGGGTGTCTCTTAGCCTGAAGCAATACAGAACCAGTATAAAAGGCAGCCCAGATTCCAGCTTTTCCAATCCTCTTCTCTTGTCTCCTTGTTGGGAACCAGGTAAGTGTGAAGCCCTCTGCTGTACTCTTGAAAAGTGAGATTTTGCTTCAATAGAAATGTTACCAGATAGTGATAGTAGATAGTGGTGGTGGAGACTGTAGAAGGGATAATGTCTGTGCAGAGTGTGTTTGTGACACAGATTACATGGCTTCAGATTTATATAGTCAGTGAGAGTCTCGCTGAGGGCTACACTGTTCTGTGTAGGGCCCTGGCACAATGAAGGTATGTGGCACCATATTACAGCTCTCACGACCATCCATAGTAGCTGCCTTGGTTCCCTTGTGAGAGGCTACCCAGGCTGTCCCTCACATATCCTTGTGCTTTGCATCCTTCTATCTCTCTCCCACAGGTGTACCTCCAGCCCCAGGAGATGTCCTGCTACACCCAGTGTGTGCCATGCCGGCCCTGTGGCCCAACTCCTCTGGCCAGCAGCTGCAATGAGCCCTGTGTCAGGCAGTGCCAGAGTTCCAATGTTGCCATTGAGCCCTCTCCTGTGGTGGTGACCCTGCCCGGACCCATCCTCAGCTCCTTCCCGCAGAACACCGTTGTGGGATCCTCCACCTCTGCTGCTGTTGGCAGCATTCTCAGCTCTGAGGGAGTGCCCATCACCTCGGGGGGCTTTGACTTGTCCGGCATCGGCAGCCGCTACTGTGGCAGAAGGTACCCACTCTACTAAAGCTGCTGGCCATGATCCTGGAGAAATACACCAATAAACCCTGAACGTGGTGCTGGATGAAGAAGGAATCTTTAAGCCACTGCTTTCAGAAGACCTCACCATCCTCATCTACTCTGGGATATGCTGAGTGGAAGGGGCATTCCTGGGGTTTCTGACAGCCTGCTTCATGTCTCACCTTCCATTCCTCATTTCACCTGCCTAACACTTTCTCCACTTATTCTCCAATCCTTTTTTTCCTATGATCCCTGAGATGTGAGGTTCCTCAGAACCAATCCAAATGTAATACAAAATAATGCACATTCCCTGCATGAACTTAAACGAGGGATTGTGTGAATCCTGTACTGCAGAGCCTCTGCTCAAAGTGATCTCATTTTCCTTTTGAGACATTCATTAAAGATTTCTGCATCTTAATTTATGTCTGTGATATTATTTCCCACTCTGAGTGACCTCCAGATCGGCCCAGAGAGAATGGCTTTACTCCTGGTGGGTATAGGATGAATGTTTATGGAGATCCAATAGAATGAGAGGGTGTGACAGACTGCAGAGGCTGCTCTCTTCATCATTGTCCCTTGCAGATGAAGAAGATATTCCTGGAAATGGCAGAAAAAGAAGTAATTTGTTTTTGACTATAGTGTTTATGCCTACAACTACCAACACAGATCCTGCAGAGAGAACACAACCTTTGCAATGCTCACAGAAAATGTTCTGACTGCGTGTAAGGCCATGGGAACAAGCAACCCTGCAGGCTCTTAGCAACAGGGCTCCTCCTGCTCTCATATATACTGCAATGGGGAAAGACAAGAGAGTAGAAGATGGAGTAGATTGGTGTGGATGTCTTACTGATGCCAAACACAGCTTATGTTGACAGTTTTGCCGTCCTGCCCACCTCAAACGGATCTCTGTCTGACTGACATTGGCTCCAGGCAATGTCAGCTATGGGGGCGGTGCTCATTTCTCTCGAGAACTCAGGGAGTTGCGCTCTGGTCAGGATGGAGTTTGACGGCCCTTACAGGCAGCGCCCCCTGCGGGCCCAGACGGCACTGTGCCCCCGCCACGCCCAAAGCGGTTTATGCCCGGCCGCAGCTCCGTCTCGTCTCCCCGTGCTACCAACGCGCAGTAATACACCGCCGAGTCCCCGAGCCGGGGCCGGGCGAGCCAGAGGGCGCTGGAGCGGCGGTCTTCCGACACCGACAGCCTCCCCGCCGGGTCCGTAACCTCCTTGGAGCCTTTAGCAGCGCTGACGAGGAATGCGGGGCCTCGGCCCGGGAGCTGACGGTACCAGTGGATGTAGTCGTAGGACTGTATGTTGTGGTGTGAGCAGGTGATGTTGATGTCGGTGCCCTCGCTGGTCTCTGCCGACGGCTCCTGCAGCACCTGAGCTCTGCTCACAGCCACTACAGAGAAGAAAAGAAGCAGCAAACTCAGACAATGCATTTTTTCACACTGACACTAAATGAAGGAGGAGAGAGTGTTGCACGAGGTCGAAAAGATGCCGGACTGACAGAAAAGGAACCCGGCCCAAGCCCCACACAGCCCTTTTCCCGGCCCCGCCGGAGGCAGTCCCACGCACCCAGGAACACCGCGGCCAGTCCCGCAAGCCCCGCCGCCCGGCACTGCCGCATCCCGGCTCTCCGCCTCCGGCTCCGTTCTACCACGGCCAGCTCCGCTTCTGCTCCGCCCGCGGTGCCTCCTCCCACCGCCGTAGCCAGCTCCGCCCCGGGGCTGTCTTCCGGATGGAATCTACAGAGGTCTGCTCCAAAACACGTCGTTGAGAAAGGGTTGAGTGGAGTACATTTGTTTAGTAATTCCCTTAGTTCCCCTTCTCAGTCCTTCTGAATGTTTTTGATGCATGTTTTTTTGTCCTTGCTACGAACTCCATCCCTCCCATGAAGGCCTCCTGAGAGGTGATAGAAAGCTGCACCACAATGACAGCATCCTGTCAAACACCTTTGGATGCATCCCACATCATCTCAAGGGCACAAGTATGTCCAACTGGATTAAGTTCTCCATTAGGTTTCCTTTCTTTATAGGGAGTGCTTCTTCACTTCCTTGAATTCTGGGAATGAAGCTCAGGGGCTTTGTAGATTTGTCTAAAAGAATAATCATGAAAATGGTGGAAAATGAAGCCATCATTTTATTACAAGTTTACTTCCCACTGTTTCTGACATCTCATTGTCCAATGGAAATACAGCCTCCTTAGCTTCCCTTTTGCTGCCACAGTGAACTTAAGGATACTTTTCTAACTATTCTTCTCTGGCAAGTTGTCATGTCAGGCTGGCCAGCGGTGTTCTTGACTGCATCTCTGCATGGGCAGCAATGTCTCAGGGTTGCTCACAGTTGGACTGCTCCTTTTCAAATTCAGAAATCTCCAGAATTCCTGATGTGCAGCCATATTGCTAACCCAGCCTTTGCTGGGGTCATTAAAGTCACCACTGTCTGGAAGATTCACATGGAAGAGTTGTAAGGGACTGTACACTGATATGCATACAATCTTTTGAAGTCCTTCTGCAGCATTGGAGTTACCAATTTTTACCAAGAAAATCTAACTGCCAAGATTTCATAAAATTACAGAATCCACTGCAAAGGGGAGGGGTCTCTTTCAAGTCTCACTTGCCTTTTCTTCTTCCTACAGTGATAATATGAGGGGCCATATGAGGAGAGGCTGAAGGAGCTGGGGATGTTCAGCCTGGAGAAGAGGAGGCTCAGGGAAGACCTTATTGCTCTCTATAACTTCCTGAAGGGAGGTTGTGGTGAGCTGGGGGCCAGCCTCTTCTCTCATGTTCATGAGTTCATGGGCATAGTAGTGGAGGTTTCCCTGATGTGACCAGAACATGTGGGACATGCAAGTCACACAAACACTCACCTGCTCATGAACCTGTGTGTGGAATCATGCAAACCTCTCTACCCATAGGCACCTGCTTATATCCAGCATGCAGGCTTTAGCTGTTTCACACCACTGGCCTTTAAAGCATGCTTTTATCGTTTACCGTTGCTGGATTCCTCCAGCATGTGAACTGAGTGCTTTGCCCACACTGACATATGCTTCCTGGCTAAACTCAGATCTTTCTTCCTGCCACTCAGCAGATGCCTTCAGTGAGGAATGGGAGTGACATAAATCAGGATGTGAAAAACAGCAGCACAGGAAACCAACACACAGCCCATATCATTAGCTGGGATGTTTTGCATTCATGAGGATCTTCTCAGAAAATAATCACTGCTGCAAGGAATGCATCTGGAATCGGGGCAGCTTGGGTCCATTATAAAAGCCAGCCCATCTCATTGCTGCTTCATCCACTTCTCTCACCTCCATCATCTTGGGAACCAGGTGAGTGGGAAGCCTGTTCTTGTTCTCTTCATTCTGCAAGAAGTGTTCTGAGCCCAATGGAAGTCTTAGCTGCTATTAGCTCTGCTCAGTGCCTGGCTCCATTTATCATGAGAGAGGGAAGTGGGGTGAACATTTGTCATGGGAGGAGGGTGGGCCTGTAAGGAAGTAACTTGTGTGCTAGGGTATAGGCAGTAGCTGTACAGGACCCAGTGGCTTTTATTGCACTCTGTCAGGATGAGACCAAGAATCTCTTGCCCATCTTCCATGAACTGTCTTCAGCTCCCAGAACTGCTTTGATTCCCTCATAGCGTGATGATAGGCTGTTCCTCATGTGTGCTCATGTTCTGCTTTCACCGTGCCCCCTCTCCCAGGTGTACCTCCATCCCTGAGACATGTCCTGCTGTGACCAGTGCCAGCCATGCCAGCCCTGTGGCCCCACCCCTCTGGCCAGCAGCTGCAATGAGCCCTGTGTCAGGCAGTGCCAGAACTCCACCATTGTCATCCAGCCCTCTCCTGTGGTGGTGACCCTGCCCGGACCCATCCTCAGCTCCTTCCCGCAGAACACCGCTGTCGGATCCTCCACCTCCGCTGCTGTTGGCAGCATCCTCAGCTGCCAGGGAGTGCCCATCTCCTCTGGGGGCCTTGATCTCTCCTGCATTTCCAACCGCTACTGTAGCAGAAGGTGCAACCCCTGCTAAAGAAGCTGGACACTGCTCCAGAGAAGGACCCCCAGGATTGCTGAACATGGCAATGGACAGAAGAAAAAATTTTGTGGTGCTGCCGTGCGTAATAGACATGCACAGGCCCACCTGGTGCCTCTAACAACATGGAGAGCATCTACTGATACTGTCTTCCACTTACTCTTCCTATCTCATGTCACTACTATGTTTTCCCATTAGAGATCTCTGTATCCCCAAAATGAACCCTGAGTGAACTGCTCATCTCCCTAAATCTCTGGGCTAGGAGACGGTCCTCTGCAGCAATGCTGCCATAGGAAAGGGAAACAGATTCTTGATTGTTCCTGCTGCTCTCTGCACACAGGGCCTCTGCTTGGTGTGACATCATTTCTCAGACTCATTAAACACTTTCTGCATCCCTAATTAGTGTTTCTTTTTGTGGTTCTTATTTATTTATTTATTTTGTTTTTTGTTTTGTTTTTTATATATATTTATATACGTATTGCACAGAGATGGACTTATGACAAAACAATTGCTTTGGTGGGAATCAGCTGAAGGCACTCTATCAGTCCTGTAAGCACTGGAGGAAGAGGAACATGAAAGAGAGTAATCTTTCGTGTACTGTCACTTGAAGTTGAGAAAGAAATACTTAGTTACATCATAAGGAAATGCCATCAGTGCTAACCTTGCTGTATTACTTGAATGGAAATATCCTTGTGAAGGACACATACTCATCAGCAAGGATGGATTTGTTAGAAATGTGAATGTCAAAGACAGCCTTGACTGCAGTGATCAAGAAATCACAGAATCGTGGAAGTCCTTGTGTTGGAAGAGATCCTCATGGTCACCTAGTTTCAAAAACCATGCTGAGGGTAGGGATGAGAAATGTTATGTCAGGCAGGAGTAGAAGTTGTTCGGGCACCCTCCCACCTAGCTTTGAATGTCTCCAGAGATAGGGCAAGCACAAATCCTCTGGATTGCTGTTCCAGCAACTTTTGGCTGGTGCCCACTCAGTGAGAGGGTATATCTGTGGCTGTAGATCCAGATCCAGTACTCCAGATGGGGCTGACTAACCCTGCCCAGCTGGGTACCCCTCTTTTGATCCAGTCATGGATACTTTTGGCCTTCTGGGATGCAAATGCATGCTGCTGGCTCATGTGAAGTTTTTCATCTACCAGGATCCCCAGGTCCTACTTTACAGGGCTGCTCTCAAACCATCCTGTTCTCAGTCTGTATAGATGCCTGGTGTTTCCCTAACACAAATGCAACCCCGTGCACTCTGCCTTATTGAATTTCATTATGTTCATAAGGTCTCATCCTTCAAGCTTGTGCACGTCCCTTAGGATTGCAACTCAATTTCAGTTATATCAGCTGCACCACTGAGCTTGCTGTCATCCACAAACTTGATGAGAATGCGCACAATCCCAATATCTATGTTATTATTAAAAATTTAAAAGTTAAAATTAATTAAATTTTTAATTAAATTAACTAAATTAAATTAAAAATGGTTGTCTCTGGGCCTGCAGCAATAAATTGACATGGGCACTGGGATTGACATCACCCACAGAAACTACGTGAGAATATCTTAAGAAACGTAACCAGGAGATCATGGATTGTGATTTTACCCCTCTGTTCTTGTGAGAACCAACAGGGAGTACAGCATTCAGCTGTGCATCTTCAAGCCTAAGAAAGACACTGACCTGTTGGAGTGGTTCCAGAGAAGGGCCATGAATGACAGCTGGAGAACTCCTGCTATGAGAGATTTGTTGTTTATCCTAGAGAGGAGGAGGCTCTGGGGAGACTTAGGAGCAGTATTCCATTATGTAAAGAGTGCTCACTAGAGAGATGGAAAGGGATTCTTAATCGGTGATAGTAATGATAGGACAAGATGTACTGTCTTTCAAGTAAAACCAAGCAGAATTAGGTGAGATATTAGAAAGAAGTTCTTACCTATGAGGATGTTGAGGCACTGGAGCTGTTTGCCCAGAGATTTTGTGGATGCCCCATCCTGGGAAGTGTTCAGGGCCAAGATGGATGGGACTCCAAGACATCTGAGTCATCTGCCTCAAAAATGAAATCCTGCAGCACAGATCTTTGGACATTTCATCACAGCATTTCAAAGAATCCTTCATTAGAGAATGGACAGGGCAAAAAATCTGGAAATGAATAGGTAGGACCGAGGGAAATCAAAACACAGCCCACATAATGAGAAGGGGTGGCATATATTCCAGGTTAGCATGTCAAAAAATTATTGCCTGTATCAAGAGTGTCTCTGGGCCTGCAGCAATAAGGGACCAGTATAAAAGGCATCCCAGATTCCAGCTCTCCTATCCTCTTCTCTTCCTCCATCTTGTTGGGAAACAGGTAAGTGCTAAGTCCTCCGTCTTACTCTTCAGAAGTGATATTTTTCCTCAA
Source organism: Excalfactoria chinensis (assembly GCF_039878825.1). NCBI lineage: Eukaryota > Metazoa > Chordata > Aves > Galliformes > Phasianidae > Excalfactoria > Excalfactoria chinensis. Next base: position 4,173,787 of record NC_092848.1, on the reverse strand, counting down.
TAGAAATGTTATCAGATAGTGTTGCTCCATCCTGTGGGAGACCATAGAAGGGATATTGTCTGTGCAGAGTGTGTTAGTGACACAGCTTACATGGCTTCAGATTTATATGGTCAGTGAGAGTCTCCGTGGGCCACACTGCTCTTTGTAGTGTCCTGGCACAAGCAAGAGATGTGAGCTCCTGTTACAGCCTCCTCCTTCTTCCTTAGTAGCTACTTTGGCACTTTTGTGAGAGGCTACCCAGTCTGCCCCTCACATATCTTTGTGCTTTACTTCCTTGTATCTCTCTCCCCCAGGTGTATCGCCAACCCCAAGACATGTCCTGCTACACCCAGTGCCGGCCATGCCGGCCCTGTGGCCCAACTCCTCTGGCCAGCAGCTGCAATGAGCCCTGTGTCAGGCAGTGCCAGAGTTCCAATGTTGCCATCGAGCCCTCTCCCGTGGTGGTGATCCTGCCCGGACCCATCCTCAGCTCCTTCCCGCAGAACACCGTTGTGGGATCCTCCACCTCTGCTGCTGTTGGCAGCATCCTCAGCTCTGAGGGCGTGCCCATCACCTCTGGGGGCTTTGACTTGTCCGGCTTCGGTAGCCGCTACTATGGCAGAAGGTACCAGCCCTGCTAAATTCGCTGGCCGTGGTCCTGAGTGGAAGGAGCAATCCTGGTCTTTCTTAAGACGTCTCATGTTTCCTTTTCTTTTCCTCTACCGACGCATTTCTCTCCATTTTCATTTCCCCCCACCCATCCCCCACACTCTGAACTTCCCCCCCCCCCCCTGCTTCTGTGCATTCTGTGCTTCCCGAGAATCATCCTGTTCCTTTGCAAAAAGACAGGCACTAGTGTTGTGTGTGCTCAAACATGGGATTGAATTATTTTGTACTGTGAAACCTCTGCTACCTGTGACCTCGTTTTTCTCTGCAAACTTTCATTAAATATTTCTGCATCTCATTTGAGCTTTTGAGTTTTCTATCCACCATTTATGGCCTCTAGAACCGCCCAGGGAAAATGGCTTTGCTCTTGGTGTATATTGTATGAGTGATATTTGAGACCCTTCTCCATTCCCAGAAGAACAGGAGGTTGTGACACACTGCAGAGGCTTTCACAGGGAATTTTCTCCTGAATTGCATGGGAGTATGGCTTTGTAGTCAGTGATCATGAGTTCTTAAAGAAACACTTCTCCATTTGAAGGAGAATGGGAGGTTGTGAAGCAGCGCAGTGACTCTTGAGCACTGTCCCTAGCAGTCCATAGGAGATACGCCTGTCTAAGGCCGAACTAGTGGCTACTGCCCTTTGACTTGCAGTATTTCTGTCTACAACTGTCTACACAGGCGCAGCAGAGAGAGAACACAGCCTCTTCAGTGCTCACAGGAAAAGCTGTAGGCCATAATAACAATCAGCCCCACTGTCAAACACAGCTTACGTTGACAGTTTTGCCTTCCTGCTCACCTCATGCCAGCTATGGCGGCGGTGCTCATTTCTCTAGAGAACTCAGGGAGGTGCCCGCTGGTCAGGATGGAGTTTGGCGGCTCTGCAGGCAGCGCCCCCGCGTGCACGAAAGGCACCGTGCATCCGCCACGCCCAATGCGGTTCGTGCCCGGCCGCAGCCCCGGCTTCGCTTCCCGTGGGCTCACGGCGCAGTAATACACCGCCGCGTCCCCGAGCCGGGGCCTGGCGAGCCACAGGGCGCTGGAGCGTCGGTCTTCCGACACCGACAGCCTCCCCGCCGGTTCCGGCACCTCCTTGGAGCCTTTAAAAGCGCTGACGAGGAATGTGGGGCCTCGGCCCGGGAGCTGACGGTACCAGTGGATGTTGTCGCTACCCTGTATACTGGGGTGTGAGCAGGTGACGTTGATGCCGGTGCCCTCGCTGGTCTCTGCCGTCGGCTCCTGCTGCACCTGAGCTCTGCTCACGGCTACTGCCGAGAAGATAAGAAACAGCACAGTCAAAAATTCCATGTATCCAACAGAAATTTCAGGCCAGAAGAGAGAGAGGCACAGCTTTGGAGAAAAGTCGGGCAGACACAGGCGTGCGCGGCCGTGGCCCCGTCCCCAAACGGCTCCCGCATTCCGGCCCGGCCGCGTCAGCGCCGTTCACCCAGGAGCACCGCGGCCAGTCCCACCGGCACTGCCGCATCCCGCCTCCCCGCAGCCCGCGCCAGGCTCTGCTCCGCCCGCGGCGACTCCTCCCCGTCGCCGACTCCAGGTCCGCCCCCGGGCTGCGCCCTGAACTCGCGTCACTCGGGGTTGCTCCGAGCTGCGAGAGTTGAGCGCCTTTGCTCGGTTTTGGTTCTGCGTGTCCTGCAGCGTAGCCCGGGTGCGGACGCGAATGCGAAGAGATGAGGGACTGCTGCGAAAACACCTCGGGCGTAGAGGTGTTGCCTGCTTGCCCACTTGCATTGTCACCAGCCGCATGGGCAAGAGAGAGCTCAGTAAGACGGGAAGAGACGGATAGTAGAACCCGACGTGGCCGAGCCCTGGTACAATTCGTCTCCATTTCAGCAGGCTATAGCTCAAATCTCTCATGCTTGGCTGTATGCTCGTTTTGGTTATGGGGATAAAATCTCCCCTAGCCACACTTTGTTGAGTGCCAAGACCTGCCCCTGTTCCATTAGACACATAAGGACCCCACCTTGTCACAGCAGCAGAGCCCCATACAGCAGAAATCTTGGGTAAATGTCAATGGACAGCAAAGTCCAAAGTGTGTTCCTGATATTGTGTGTTACTCAGAGAGCTTGTGGAGAGAGGGGAAGTGTAGTGAGAGCCTTGACAAAGACTGATGCTGTTGACGCTGGCTAGATGAGTCAGTCCTTTTGGGCCTTGCATTTAGGGCTTGAGAATCCCTTCCCTTATCCCTGACAAAATGCTGTAATGGAATCAGCAGGGGTGCACCATGCCTGGTTGCGCTCTATATGCTGGAAAAACAGTGATCCATTGTATGAGGAGAAGATAGAGCTCTCTATGGAAGAGTGACTTGTTTATGTCTCTCTAAACAATCTGAGTTGATTATGTCTGATGCTCTGATGCTGAAGACAGATGGTGTTCCCACTACCATAACGGAGTTGGGATGTATTTGCTGTCTCTAGACCCCTTCCTATTGTGTCTTACTAAATCCAACACTTGATTTCACACTTTATTGATGGGCCTTTCTTTGGGAAAGCATCCTGCACTACTTCTGTTCCCGTACTCTCATCCCTGGGGCAGAACAAAAGGATGCAAAAGTGGCAGGCAGAATTTTCCTGAGAGCAGTTTGAGGTAGGATAAGACTCAGAAGCTGGGCCACTTCTTACCAGAAGGGGAATGGAGACCCTAAGGAGCTACCCAACATGACATCAATTGCCTTTGCAGGACTCTTCCAGCACAAGAGCTGAATCTTAGGTCCAAATGCATGTGTATTGCCCAAAAATGCTTGAGTGTCTCTTCCAGCCATTCCTAAGGTGCCTTCATCTAGGGCTAAACATAGCATAAAGCCAGGAATAAAATTGAACAGCATTGGAAAATAATATGGGGTCTATATTGGCAATGTTTTGCATTTAAGTGGAGCTTCTCAGAAAATATTATTTCTGTCTTTTCCCCTCAGAGATCTCTCTTGGTAACCCTCCAAATCATCCACAAGTTACCTGCTTACCGCTCTATAGTATTTGGCCAGGAAATGAGGGCCATGTGGCAATGCTGCCGTAGGAATGGTTCTCATCTGTTCCTGTTGCACCCCACAGTCGGTGTCCATTCTTGGAGTGATTTGATTTCCTTCTTCAGTCACATTAAGCATTTGCTGCATCCTTGAGTGTGTCCTTCCCTGCTTGTGTGGAAGAAGAGTGGCTTCTACTAAATCCAGCAATGGTTGCAAAAGCTAATTGGGCATAGCTGTGGTTCTCTTTAGATGCTAAAAACAAGTACATGTAATGTAGCCAAAGGAAAGATTAAATCTGGCATCTGCCAAAACATTGTGTCTAGGCATATTCTTTCATGGAAAATTTTTCATATTATTACAAGTGTTTTTTTCATCCGGGTGGGTTGATGTAAATTGATACTGGAATTCCCCTGCATTCCCCGGGCTATATTCACCTGCAACCAGATCTTCTGCACTTCAGCCAAGCCTCAGTAGTATGGAAGGGCAGCTGCTGGGAGTCTCAGGTGAGGTTGAATTTGGGGGATGATGGCAGGGCTGGATTTGAATGCTGTTGAATGTGAGGGTGCCGCAATCACAGCACTCTTCAGCACAGTGTCTTGCTTGGCCCAGTTGTCTCCAAGATGAGAGAATCCACAGGTTCCCTGTGCCTTGACTTTCTTGCTGTTTTCCACCTCAAAACCTGCAGTCACACCTTCAGCCAGACCATTCCTGGTCCTTTTTATTTATTTTTTGTTATAAAATACTCAGTGTCCTCAGATTATCTTGCCATCTGTGAAAGGCAGGGAATCAGGGAATCATAGCATACACTGGGGTAGAATAGGCAAATAGACAAAAGTCAGTGACTTCATCACCTTTCTCCACACAGGCTTAAGAAAATGTAAACCACAATCCTCTTGAGTCCTGTCTCCTTTGTAACACATTGTCTTGTGTCTATTCCAAGAAATCTACTTAAAAATGGGAGTCGTGTTGTGACGAAAGCACAAGTGAAGAATGCCTTCTGGTGAGTGAGAGGAGAGGGAGCAGGGAGAACTATGAAGATGATGCAGGTGTCAGATACAACCATAAAAAGCAGAGCAATTTGCTCAATAAGGAAGGAACCATGAAATTCATCTCCCAGAGGCCAGGGTAAGAAGAATCCCAGCACCCCAGCAGAAGTGTACAATGGTACTACTGCTGTATTTCAGTATATTGTGTATGACAATCAAGGAGCAACACTGAGAAAACTAGACATTCAGTGATACTCAGATGTCTGTCCTTCACCTGAAAACAGAAGTGTTTCTTCTGATGACACAGAAATTCTCCACTATTGAAAACAATGCTATACCAGATCTCAAGAATATGAACTAAGGAAGACATACAAGGGGATTCTTTGGCGCCTTTCACTTCCCACAGTGACAAAGGGGAGGCCATTCCCATCAAGATTTGGAGACATGTGGAAAAGATAATGAAAACAAGCCCACGTGTCAACCGGTGTGGTCTGTTTAAGCCCAGAAGAATCAGTTTGGTCACCTATGTCCTGCTCTCCTTTGCCATGGCTCTAAAATTTGCAGTGTCACTGCTGTTTTGTTGATGCCATTGTCCCCAGACGAAGTGTCACTATATCCCTTCTCCTGGTTTCTCTAGGTATTCCCTTCTCTCCCAGTTGCTGCATCCTCTGACAAACGGCCCTCTGAAAATAAGGACTACTTCATCTTAAAGTAGCCAGCAGATTCCCATGGAAACTTCTTACGCCTGGGTCGAGAGATGGGATGACTTTACGGAAGCAGGTGTGTGTTGGGAGATGCTAGGGGGCACCAGGGAAAGACTAGATCTAGGCTGCAGGCAGTAATCAGATAAACACAAACATTCCAGACTTCTCTGGATTTGTTCAGACTTTGAGGTATCCAGGCTGCACCAGCACCTGATGCCAGGGAACACTGTAGGCCCTGGGACCTGCTGGACTTGTGCACGGGGTCAGGCTAATTCTGCAGAAGCACATATCATGTGTGCATGCACTAAAACACACCCGTGCCTGCACACAGGTGTTGTTACTTCAATGCCCTGCAAAAATAAATAAATAAATAAATAATTGAAAAAAATCAATCAATGCCGTCACACAAACAGAAGCTTGTGCACACTTCGGGTACATGTGTGTACTCAACACCAATGCACATGCTCACATATGGCTGGATAGGGTCAGGCTGAGTATATGGGATGCTGACTGAGGAGACACTGGGGGCCTTTCTGGCAGGGCAAGGCTGCAGTGCTCTGAGCAGGATAGGGCTCCAGATGAGATGACAGCACAGTCTGCAGATGTGCAGGGACAGCCCAGTGAGTGGAGCCCAAGGAAGTCACACAGTTTCTCTGTAGTTCAGTGGGTTGAGAAAGAGAACTGAAACCCAGCAGTCCAAGCCATCTGCCTTGGTATCGGAACTCATAAGACCATTGGACCAAGTTGGGTTGGAGAAAAAGAGGATGACAAGGCAAATGTGCATGCTGGGTAGCCCCAGCCAGTATCACTTGCCTGAGCTGGATCCATCTCAGCACTTGAGATGAGTTCTCTGCCATCACTGACTCATTCCTGTCCCAGAAGTACCGGGTCCTCTCAACGTCAGCTCTCAGAAGAAGCCTTCATGAGAGAATGGGTGAGGCATAAGCCAGGAAATGAACAAGCAGCATTAAGAGAAGCAGCTCATGTCATTTTCTGTTTTCCATTCATCACAAGCACCTTAGAAAATTGTCACTTCCATGAAAGCTATGCCTGGGCCTGAGGCAGTGCTGGGTCTACATTAAAGGCAGCTTGATTCCTTCACCCTCTCATCAACATCTCTCACCTCTTTCTTCTTGGTAACCACATGAGTCTGAAGCCCTTCTCCCACATCCTTTTCTGATCATGACTGCCTTGGGCTTGGCTGGGATGGATTTTCCACTAAGAGAAAGACAGCAGCCCTCTTGCATCTGGCCAGCCTTTTAATATAATCTCTGGATAAAGTGAAGACGGTCTTTTGATTCCCTGTGTAGTTTTACAGGGTGACAAACATCGTCCTTTGGTTGAAATGCTGAGAGTCTTGGGACTTGAGAACATCAAGGAGATCTTACTAGTTCTTAAAAATAACAAATTGGAAGGTGCTAAAACTGCTAAATCAAGCACAGGAATGAGTTGACAAAGGTCTCATCCTGCCTAGACTATGAACATCTCTAGGGGTAGGGCACCACAAATCCTCTGGGTTGCCGGTTCCAGCACTTTACCACACACTCAGTGAAAAGATATATCTGGAGATGAAGATCGGGATGCAGAACTCCAGATGGGGCTGACAGTCACCTCCCTTGTCCTGCTGGGAACCTCTCTTTTGATCCAGTCACAGATACTTCTGGCTTTCTGGGATGCAAGTGCACACTGCTGGTGTGCAAATACACAAACAAACATAAAAACAAAAACTTAACAACATATTAAGTTTTTCATCCCTAAGTCCTACTTTACAGGGCTGCTCTCAATGCATCCTAGCCTCTGTCAGTATAGATATCTGGGGTTTCCCCAACACAAGTGCAACACCTTGCACTCAGCATCGTTGAACCTCATATGTTCATAAGGGTTCATCCTTCAAGCTCGTGCAGTTCTCTTAAAATGGCATCTCTTTATTCTGATATAACAACTGCACCACTGAGCTTGGTGTCATTCGCAAACTTGCTGAGGATGCATTAAATCCCAATATCTATGTTACTATTAAACAGATTCTCAGTGACATGGGCAATGGGATTGAGTGCACCAGGGTAGCTATGAGAGAAAATCTGAAGAAACGTGTCTGGGAGATCAGGGGATGTGAATTTCCTCCTCTGTTCTTGTGAGACCCCACAGGGAGTACAGCGTTCAGCTGTGCAACCACCATCATCCGAAAGACACTGACCTGTTGGACTGATTCCAGAGAAGGGCCATGAATGTGATCTGACAGCTGGAGCATTCCTGCTATGAGAGATTTGTTGTTGTTGTTTATCCTGGAGAAGAGAAGGCTCTGGGGGGACTTTAGAACAGCATTCCATTATGTAAGAGTGCTCATAAGAGAGATGGGGAGGCATTCTTAATCAGTGATAGTAAGGATAGGACAAGGTGTACTGGCTTTCAAGTAAAACCAAGTAGAATTAGGTGAGATATTAGGAAGAAGTTCTGGCCTATGAAGATGGTGAGGCACTGGAACAGGCTGCCCAGAGATGTTGTGGTTGCCCCATCCATTGAAGTGTTCAGGGACAGGTTGGATTAGACTTCAAGGCATAAAATCTAGTGGAATGTATCCCTGCTAGTGGTGGAAATGGATCTAGAAGATGTTCCAGGTTCCTTTCAACACTAACTCTTCTGTTTTTGTGTGTGTGTATGTGAACTGTCAGATTGCACAGAGCAGGGACAAGCCAAAACAATCAAGAACAGAATTCCAGAGATCAGTGTTACATGGGATAGAGTTAAATCCTAGCAGAGAATCTACACACATGGCAAGGTCAAGAAATGTGTTCATGATAGTAAGCTGAGAAGTTAGGGGAAGAGAATCACAAGTCACATTATCATGTACAGGAAACATTGGGTAACCAGTTGATGCTTGCTGGAGCTCCATTGTGAGGGAGGCACTTCCTACAGCCCACTGCAGTAAACCAGGCTAAAGTCACTTGTCTTGCTTTGTATCCATGCAGCACTTGAGCTGTGTCATCTGCCTCAACACTGCAATCATGCACTACAAATCTTTGGGCATTTCATTGCAGCACTTCAAAGAGTCCTTCATTAGAGAATGGGCAGGGCAAAACACCTGGAAATGAATAGGAAGCACCACAGGAAATCAAAAGAGAGCCCATATGATGAGAAGGGAAGGCATGTATTCCAGGTTAGCTTGTCAGAAAATTATTGCCTGTATCAAGGGTGTCTCTTAGCCTGAAGCAATACAGAACCAGTATAAAAGGCAGCCCAGATTCCAGCTTTTCCAATCCTCTTCTCTTGTCTCCTTGTTGGGAACCAGGTAAGTGTGAAGCCCTCTGCTGTACTCTTGAAAAGTGAGATTTCGCTTCAATAGAAACGTTACCAGATAGTGATAGTAAATAGTGGTGGTGGAGACTGTAGAAAGGATAATGTCTGTGCAGAGTGTGTTTGTGACACAGCTTACATGGCTTCAGACTTACATAGTCAGTGAGAGTCTCGCTGGGCTACACTGTTCTGTGTAGGGCCCTGGCACAACGCAGGAACGTGGCACCCTATCACAGCTTTCACGTCCATCCATAGTAGCTCCCTTGATTCCCTTATGAGAGGCTACCCAGACTGTCCCTCACATATCCTTGTGATTTACATCCTTGTATCTCTCTTCCACAGGTGTACCTCCAGCCCCAGGAGATGTCCTGCTACACCCAGTGTGTGCCATGCCGGCCCTGTGGCCCAACTCCTCTGGCCAGCAGCTGCAATGAGCCCTGTGTCAGGCAGTGCCAGAGTTCCAATGTTGCCATTGAGCCCTCTCCTGTGGTGGTGACCCTGCCCGGACCCATCCTCAGCTCCTTCCCGCAGAACACCGTTGTGGGATCCTCCACCTCTGCTGCTGTTGGCAGCATTCTCAGCTCTGAGGGAGTGCCCATCACCTCGGGGGGCTTTGACTTGTCCGGCATCGGCAGCCGCTACTGTGGCAGAAGGTACCCACTCTACTAAATTCGCTGGCCATGATCCTGGAGAAATACACCAATAAACCCTGAACATGGTGCTGGATGAAGAAGGAATCTTTAAGCCACTGCTTTCAGAAGACCTCACCATCCTCATCTACTCTGGGATATGCTGAGTGGAAGGGGCATTCCTGGGGTTTCTGACAGCCTGCTTCATGTCTCACCTTCCATTCCTCATTTCACCTGCCTAACACTTTCTCCACTTATTCTCCAATCCTTTTTTTCCTATGATCCCTGAGATGTGAGGTTCCTCAGAACCAATCCAAATGTAATACAAAATAATGCACATTCCCTGCATGAACTTAAACGAGGGATTGTGTGAATCCTGTACTGCAGAGCCTCTGCTCAAAGTGATCTCATTTTCCTTTTGAGACATTCATTAAAGATTTCTGCATCTTAGTTTAAGTCTTTGATATTATTTCCCATCCTGTGTGACCTTCAGATCAGCCCAGAGAGATTGGGTTTACTCCTGGTGGTTATGGGGTGAATGTTTATGGAGATCCTTCTCCATTCCCATTAGAATGAGAGTGTGTGACAGACTGCAGAGGCTGCTCTCTTCATCATTGTCCCTTGCAGATGAAGAAGATATTCCTGGCAACGGCAGAGAAAGCAGCAATTGGTTTTTGACTATAATGCTTATGCCTACAACTACCAACACAGATCCTGCAGAGAGAACACAACCTCTGCACTGCTGAAGGGAAATGTTCTGACTGCGTGTAAGGCCATGGGAACATGCAACCCTGCAGGCTCTTAGCAACAGGGCTCCTCCTGCTCTCATATATACTGCAATGGGGAAAGACAAGAGAGTAGAAGATGGAGTAGATTGGTGTGGATGTCTTACTGATGCCAAACACAGCTTATGTTGACAGTTTTGCCGTCCTGCCCACCTCAAACGGATCTCTGTCTGACTGACATTGGCTCCAGGCAATGTCAGCTATGGGGGCGGTGCTCATTTCTCTCGAGAACTCAGGGAGTTGCGCTCTGGTCAGGATGGAGTTTGACGGCCCTTACAGGCAGCGCCCCCTGCGGGCCCAGACGGCACTGTGCCCCCGCCACGCCCAAAGCGGTTTATGCCCGGCCGCAGCTCCGTCTCGTCTCCCCGTGCTACCAACGCGCAGTAATACACCGCCGAGTCCCCGAGCCGGGGCCGGGCGAGCCAGAGGGCGCTGGAGCGGCGGTCTTCCGACACCGACAGCCTCCCCGCCGGGTCCGTAACCTCCTTGGAGCCTTTAGCAGCGCTGACGAGGAATGCGGGGCCTCGGCCCGGGAGCTGACGGTACCAGTGGATGTAGTCGTAGGACTGTATGTTGTGGTGTGAGCAGGTGATGTTGATGTCGGTGCCCTCGCTGGTCTCTGCCGACGGCTCCTGCAGCACCTGAGCTCTGCTCACAGCCACTACAGAGAAGAAAAGAAGCAGCAAACTCAGACAATGCATTTTTTCACACTGACACTAAATGAAGGAGGAGAGAGTGTTGCACGAGGTCGAAAAGATGCCGGACTGACAGAAAAGGAACCCGGCCCAAGCCCCACACAGCCCTTTTCCCGGCCCCGCCGGAGGCAGTCCCACGCACCCAGGAACACCGCGGCCAGTCCCGCAAGCCCCGCCGCCCGGCACTGCCGCATCCCGGCTCTCCGCCTCCGGCTCCGTTCTACCACGGCCAGCTCCGCTTCTGCTCCGCCCGCGGTGCCTCCTCCCACCGCCGTAGCCAGCTCCGCCCCGGGGCTGTCTTCCGGATGGAATCTACAGAGGTCTGCTCCAAAACACGTCGTTGAGAAAGGGTTGAGTGGAGTACATTTGTTTAGTAATTCCCTTAGTTCCCCTTCTCAGTCCTTCTGAATGTTTTTGATGCATGTTTTTTTGTCCTTGCTACGAACTCCATCCCTCCCATGAAGGCCTCCTGAGAGGTGATAGAAAGCTGCACCACAATGACAGCATCCTGTCAAACACCTTTGGATGCATCCCACATCATCTCAAGGGCACAAGTATGTCCAACTGGATTAAGTTCTCCATTAGGTTTCCTTTCTTTATAGGGAGTGCTTCTTCACTTCCTTGAATTCTGGGAATGAAGCTCAGGGGCTTTGTAGATTTGTCTAAAAGAATAATCATGAAAATGGTGGAAAATGAAGCCATCATTTTATTACAAGTTTACTTCCCACTGTTTCTGACATCTCATTGTCCAATGGAAATACAGCCTCCTTAGCTTCCCTTTTGCTGCCACAGTGAACTTAAGGATACTTTTCTAACTATTCTTCTCTGGCAAGTTGTCATGTCAGGCTGGCCAGCGGTGTTCTTGACTGCATCTCTGCATGGGCAGCAATGTCTCAGGGTTGCTCACAGTTGGACTGCTCCTTTTCAAATTCAGAAATCTCCAGAATTCCTGATGTGCAGCCATATTGCTAACCCAGCCTTTGCTGGGGTCATTAAAGTCACCACTGTCTGGAAGATTCACATGGAAGAGTTGTAAGGGACTGTACACTGATATGCATACAATCTTTTGAAGTCCTTCTGCAGCATTGGAGTTACCAATTTTTACCAAGAAAATCTAACTGCCAAGATTTCATAAAATTACAGAATCCACTGCAAAGGGGAGGGGTCTCTTTCAAGTCTCACTTGCCTTTTCTTCTTCCTACAGTGATAATATGAGGGGCCATATGAGGAGAGGCTGAAGGAGCTGGGGATGTTCAGCCTGGAGAAGAGGAGGCTCAGGGAAGACCTTATTGCTCTCTATAACTTCCTGAAGGGAGGTTGTGGTGAGCTGGGGGCCAGCCTCTTCTCTCATGTTCATGAGTTCATGGGCATAGTAGTGGAGGTTTCCCTGATGTGACCAGAACATGTGGGACATGCAAGTCACACAAACACTCACCTGCTCATGAACCTGTGTGTGGAATCATGCAAACCTCTCTACCCATAGGCACCTGCTTATATCCAGCATGCAGGCTTTAGCTGTTTCACACCACTGGCCTTTAAAGCATGCTTTTATCGTTTACCGTTGCTGGATTCCTCCAGCATGTGAACTGAGTGCTTTGCCCACACTGACATATGCTTCCTGGCTAAACTCAGATCTTTCTTCCTGCCACTCAGCAGATGCCTTCAGTGAGGAATGGGAGTGACATAAATCAGGATGTGAAAAACAGCAGCACAGGAAACCAACACACAGCCCATATCATTAGCTGGGATGTTTTGCATTCATGAGGATCTTCTCAGAAAATAATCACTGCTGCAAGGAATGCATCTGGAATCGGGGCAGCTTGGGTCCATTATAAAAGCCAGCCCATCTCATTGCTGCTTCACCCACTTCTCTCACCTCCATCATCTTGGGAACCAGGTGAGTGGGAAGCCTGTTCTTGTTCTCTTCATTCTACAAGAAGTGTTCTGAGCCCAATGGAAGTCTTAGCTGCTATTAGCTCTGCTCAGTGCCTGGCTCCGTTTATCATGAGAGAGGGAAGTGGGGTGAACATTTGCCATGGGAGGAGGGTGGGCCTGTAAGGAAGTAACTTGTGTGCTAGGGTGTAGGCAGTAGCTGTACAGGACCCAGTGGCTTTTATTGCGCTCTGTCAGGATGAGACCAAGAATCTCTTGCCCATCTTCCATGAACTGTCTTCAGCTCCCAGAACAGCATGTGTTTTGATTCCCTCATAGCGTGATGATAGGCTGTTCCTCATGTGTGCTCATGTTCTGCTTTCACCGTGCCCCCTCTCCCAGGTGTACCTCCATCCCTGAGACATGTCCTGCTGTGACCAGTGCCAGCCATGCCAGCCCTGCGGCCCCACCCCTCTGGCCAGCAGCTGCAATGAGCCCTGTGTCAGGCAGTGCCAGAACTCCACCATTGTCATCCAGCCCTCTCCTGTGGTGGTGACCCTGCCCGGACCCATCCTCAGCTCCTTCCCGCAGAACACCGCTGTCGGATCCTCCACCTCCGCTGCTGTTGGCAGCATCCTCAGCTGCCAGGGAGTGCCCATCTCCTCTGGGGGCCTTGATCTCTCCTGCATTTCCAACCGCTACTGTAGCAGAAGGTGCAACCCCTGCTAAAGAAGCTGGACACTGCTCCAGAGAAGGACCCCCAGGATTGCTGAACATGGCAATGGACAGAAGAAAAAATTTTGTGGTGCTGCTGTGCGTAATAGACATGCACAGGCCCACCTGGTGCCTCTAACAACATGGAGAGCATCTACTGATACTGTCTTCCACTTACTCTTCCTATCTCATGTCACTACTATGTTTTCCCATTAGAGATCTCTGTTTGTATCCCCAAAATGAACCCTGAGTGACCTGCTCATCTCCCTAAATCTCTGGGCTAGGAGACGGTCCTCTGCAGCAATGCTGCCATAGGAAAGGGAAACAGATTCTTGATTGTTCCTGCTGCTCTCTGCACACAGGGCCTCTGCTTGGTGTGACATCATTTCTCAGACTCATTAAACACTTCCTGCATCCCTAAGTGGTGTTTCCTTTTGTGGTTTTTATTTATTTATTTATTTATTTATTTATTTTGCTTTGTTTTTTATTTTTAATATATATTTATATATGTATTGCACAGAGATGGACTTATTACAAAACAATTGCTTTGGTGGGAATCAGCTGAAGGCACTCTGTCAGTCCTGTAAGCACTGGAGGGAGAGGAACATGGAAGAGAATAATCTTTCATGCACTGTCACTTGAAGTTGAGAAAGAAATAGATACATCATAAGGAAAAGCCATCAGTGCTTACCTTGCTGTATTACTTGAATGGAAATATCCTTGTGAAGGACACATACTCATCAGCAAGGATGGGTTTGTTAGAAACGTGAATGTCAAAGACAGCCTTGACTGCAGTGATCAAGAAATCACAGAACCGTGGAAGTCCTTGTGTTGGAAGAGATCCTCATGGTCACCTAGTTTCAAAAACCATGCTGAGGGTAGGGATGAGAAATGTTATGTCAGGCAGGAGTAGAAGTTGTTCGGGCACCCTCCCACCTAGCTTTGAATGTCTCCAGAGATAGGGCAAGCACAAATCCTCTGGATTGCTGTTCCAGCACCTTTTGGCTGGTGCCCACTCAGTGAGAGGGTATATCTGTGGCTGTAGATCCAGATCCAGTACTCCAGATGGGGCTGACTAACCCTGCCCAGCTGGGCACCCCTCTTTTGATCCAGTCATGGATACTTTTGGCCTTCTGGGATGCAAATGCACGCTGCTGGCTCATGTGAAGTTTTTCATCTACCAGGATCCCCAGGTCCTAATTTACAGGGCTGCTCTCAAACCATCCTGTTCTCAGTCTGTATAGATGCCTGGTGTTTCCCTAACACAAATGCAACCCCGTGCACTCTGCCTTATTGAATTTCATTATGTTCATAAGGGCTCATCCTTCAAGCTTGTGCAGGTCCCTTAGGATTGCAACTCAATTTCAGTTATATCAACTGCACCACTGAGCTTGCTGTCATCCACAAACTTGATGAGAATGCATGCAATCCTAATATCTATGTTATTATTAAAAATTTAAAAATTAAAATTAATTAAATTAATTAAATTAAATTAAAAATGGTTGTCTCTGGGCCTGCAGCAATAAATTGACATGGGCACTGGGACTGACATCACCCACAGAAACTACGTGAGAATATCTTAAGAAACGTAACCAGGAGATCATGGATTGTGATTTTACCCCTCTGTTCTTGTGAGAACCAACAGGGAGTACAGCATTCAGCTGTGTATCTTCAAGCCTAAGAAAGACACTGACCTGTGTGAGTGGTTCCAGAGAAGGGCCATGAATGACAGCTGGAGAACTCCTGCTATGAGAGATTTGTTGTTTATCCTAGAGAGGAGGAGGCTCTGGGGAGACTTAGGAGCAGTATTCCATTATGTAAAGAGTGCTCACTAGAGAGATGGAAAGGGATTCTTAATCGGTGATAGTAATGATAGGACAAGATGTACTGTCTTTCAAGTAAAACCAAGCAGAATTAGGTGAGATATTAGAAAGAAGTTCTTACCTATGAGGATGTTGAGGCACTGGAGCTGTTTGCCCAGAGATTTTGTGGATGCCCCATCCTGGGAAGTGTTCAGGGCCAAGATGGATGGGACTCCAAGACATCTGAGTCATCTGCCTCAAAAATGAAATCCTGCAGCACAGATCTTTGGACATTTCATCACAGCATTTCAAAGAATCCTTCATTAGAGAATGGACAGGGCAAAAAATCTGGAAATGAATAGGTAGGACCGAGGGAAATCAAAACACAGCCCACATAATGAGAAGGGGTGGCATATATTCCAGGTTAGCATGTCAAAAAATTATTGCCTGTATCAAGAGTGTCTCTGGGCCTGCAGCAATAAGGGACCAGTATAAAAGGCATCCCAGATTCCAGCTCTCCTATCCTCTTCTCTTCCTCCATCTTGTTGGGAAACAGGTAAGTGCTAAGTCCTCCGTCTTACTCTTCAGAAGTGATATTTTTCCTCAATAGAAATGTTATCAGATAGTGTTGCTCCATCCTGTGGGAGACCATAGAAGGGATATTGTCTGTGCAGAGTGTGTTAGTGACACAGCTTACATGGCTTCAGATTTATATGGTCAGTGAGAGTCTCCGTGGGCCACACTGCTCTTTGTAGTGTCCTGGCACAAGCAAGAGATGTGAGCTCCTGTTACAGCCTCCTCCTTCTTCCTTAGTAGCTACTTTGGCACTTTTGTGAGAGGCTACCCAGTCTGCCCCTCACATATTTTTGTGCTTTACTTCCTTGTATCTCTCTCCCCCAGGTTTATCGCCAACCCGAAGGCATGTCCTGCTACACCCAGAGCCAGCCATGCCGGCCCTGTGGCCCAACTCCTCTGGCCAGCAGCTGCAATGAGCCCTGTGTCAGGCAGTGCCAGAGTTCCAATGTTGCCATCGAGCCCTCTCCTGTTGTGGTGATCCTGCCCGGACCCATCCTCAGCTCCTTCCCGCAGAACACCGTTGTGGGATCCTCCACCTCCGCTGCTGTTGGCAGCATCCTCAGCTCTGAGGGAGTGCCCATCACCTCTGGGGGCTTTGACTTGTCCGGCTTCGGTAGCCGCTACTATGGCAGAAGGTACCAGCCCTGCTAAATTCGCTGGCCGTGGTCCTGAGTGGAAGGAGCAATCCTGGTCTTTCTTAAGACATGTCTCATGTCTCCTTTTCTTTTCCTCTACCGACGCATTTCTCTCCATTTTCATTTCCCCCCACCCATCCCCCACACTCTGAACTTCCCCCCCCCCCCCTCCCCCTCTGCTTCTGTGCATTCTGTGCTTCCCGAGAATCATCCTGTTCCTTTGCAAAAAGACAGGCACTAGTGTTGTGTGTGCTCAAACATGGGATTGAATTAATTTTGTACTGTGAAACTTCTGCTACCTGTGACCTCGTTTTTCTCTGCAAACTTTCATTAAATATTTTTGCATCACATTTGAGCTTTTGAGTTTTCTATCCACCATTTATGGCCTCTAGAACCGCCCGGGGAAAATGGCTTTGCTCTTGGTGTATATTGTATGAGTGATATTTGAGACCCTCCTCCATTCCCAGAAGAACAGGAGGTTGTGACACACTGCAGAGGCTTTCACAGGGAATTTTCTCCTGAATTGCATGGGAGTATGGCTTTGTAGTCAGTGATCATGAGTTCTTAAAGAAACACTTCTCCATTTGAAGGAGAATGGGAGGTTGTGAAGCAGCGCAGTGACTCTTGAGCACTGTCCCTAGCAGTGCATAGGAGATACGCCTGTCTAAGGCCAAACTAGTGGCTACTGCCCTTTGACTTGCAGTATTTCTGTCTACAACTGTCTACACAGGCGCAGCAGAGAGAGAACACAGCCTCTTCAGTGCTCACAGGAAAAGCTGTAGGCCATAAGAACAATCAACCCCACAGGCTTTTAGGAACAGGATGCCTCCTGCTCCCATATGTACTGCCTTGGGGTAAGACGAGAGTAGGAGATGGAACAGAACGGCATGGATGTCTCTCTGATGTCAAACACAGCTTATGTTGACAGTTTTGCCTTCCTGCTCACCTCATGCCAGCTATGGCGGCGGTGCTCATTTCTCTAGAGAACTCAGGGAGGTGCCCGCTGGTCAGGATGGAGTTTGGCGGCTCTGCAGGCAGCGCCCCCGCGTGCACGAAAGGCACCGTGCATCCGCCACGCCCAATGCGGTTCGTGCCCGGCCGCAGCCCCGGCTTCGCTTCCCGTGGGCTCACGGCGCAGTAATACACCGCCGCGTCCCCGAGCCGGGGCCTGGCGAGCCACAGGGCGCTGAAGCGTCGGTCTTCCGACACCGACAGCCGCCCCGCCGGTTCCGGCACCTCCTTGGAGCCTTTAAAAGCGCTGACGAGGAATGTGGGGCCTCGGCCCGGGAGCTGACGGTACCAGTGGATGTTGTCGCTACCCTGTATACTGGGGTGTGAGCAGGTGACGTTGATGCCGGTGCCCTCGCTGGTCTCTGCCGTCGGCTCCTGCTGCACCTGAGCTCTGCTCACGGCTACTGCCGAGAAGATCAGAAACAGCACAGTCAAACATTCCATGTCTCCAACAGAAATTTCAGGCCAGAAGAGAGAGAGGCACAGCTTTGGAGAAAAGTCGGGCAGACACAGGCGTGCGCGGCCGTGGCCCCGTCCCCAAACGGCTCCCGCATTCCGGCCCGGCCGCGGCAGCGCCGTTCACCCAGGAGCACCGCGGCCAGTCCCACCGGCACTGCCGCATCCCGCCTCCCCGCAGCCCGCGCCACTCTGCGTCCTCCAGCCCCGGCTCTGCTCCGCCCGCGGCGACTCCTCCCCGTCGCCGACTCCATGTCCGCCACTGGGCTGCGCCCTGGACCCGCGTCACTCGGGGTTGCTCCGAGCTGCGAGAGTTGAGCGCCTTTGCTCGGTTTTGGTTCTGCGTGTCCTGCAGCGCAGCCCGGGTGCGGACGCGAATGCGAAGAGATGAGGGACTGCTGCGAAAACACCTCGGGCGTAAAGGTGTTGCCCGCTTGCCCACTTGCATTGTCACCAGCCGCATGGGCAAGAGAGAGCTCAGTAAGACGGGAAGAGACGGATAGTAGAACCCGACGTGGCCGAGCCCTGGTACAATTCGTCTCCATTTCAGCAGGCTATAGCTCAAATCTCTCATGCTTGGCTGTATGCCCGTTTTGGTTATGGCGATAAAGTCTCCCCTAGCCACACTTTGTTGAGTGCCAAGACCTGCCCCTGTTCCATTAGACACATAAGGACCCCACCTTGTCACAGCAGCAGAGCCCCATACAGCAGAAATCTTGGGTAAATGTCAATGGACAGCAAAGTCCAAAGTGTGTTCCTGATACTGTGTGTTACTCAGAGAACTTGTGGAGAGAGGGGAAGTGTAGTGAGAGCCTTGACAAAGACTGATGCTGTTGACGCTGGCTAGACGAGTCAGACCTTTTGGGCCTTGCATTTAGGGCTTGAGAATCCCTTCCCTTATCCCTGACAAAATGCTGTAATGGAATCAGCAGGAGTGCACCATGCCTGGTTGCGCTCTATATGCTGGAAAAACAGTGATCCATTGTATGAGGAGAAGATAGAGCTCTCTATGGAAGAGTGACTTGTTTATGTCTCTCTAAACAATCTGAGTTGATTATGTCTGATGATGAAGACAGATGGTGTTCCCACTACCATAACGGAGTTGGGATGTATTTGCTGTCTCTAGACCTCTTCCTACTGTGTCTTACTAAATCCAACACTTGATTTCACACTTTATTGATGGGCCTTTCTTTGGGAAAGCATCCTGCACTACTTCTGTTCCCGTACTCTCATCCCTGGGGCAGAACAAAAGGATGCAAAAGTGGCAGGCAGAATTTTCCTGAGAGCAGTTTGAGGTAGGATAAGACTCAGAAGCTGGGCCACTTCTTACCAGAAGGGGAATGGAGACCCTAAGGAGCTACCCAACATGACATCAATTGCCTTTGCAGGACTCTTCCAGCACAAGAGCTGAATCTTAGGTCCAAATGCATGTGTATTGCCCAAAAATGCTTGAGTGACTCTTCCAGCCACTCCTAAGGTGCCTTCATCTAGGGCTAAACATAGCATAAAGCCAGGAATAAAATTGAACAGCATTGGAAAATAATATGGGGTCTATGTTGGCAATGTTTTGCATTCAAGTGGAACTTCTCAGAAGATATTACTGCTGTCTTTTCCCCTCAGAGATCTCTCTTGGTAACCCTCCAAATCATCCACAAGTTACCTGCTTACCTCTCTATAGTATTTGGCCAGGAAATGAGGGCCATGTGGCAATGCTGCCGTAGGAATGGTTCTCATCTGTTCCTGTTGCACCCCACAGTCGGTGTCCATTCTTGGAGTGATTTGATTTCCATCTTCAGTCTCATTAAGCATTTGCTGCATCCTTGAGTGTGTCCTTCCCTGCTTGTGTGGAAGAAGAGTGGCTTCTACTAAATCCAGCAATGTTGGTAAAAGCTTAGTGAACATAGCTGTGGTTCTCTTTAGATGCTAAAAACAAGTACATGTAATGTAGCTGAAGGAAAGATTAAATCTGGCATCTGCCAAAACATTGTGTCTAGGCATATTATTTCAGTGAAAGTTTTCATATTACAACAAGTGTGTTTTCATCCGTGTGGGTTGATGTAAATTGATACTGGAATTCCCCTGCATTCCCTGGGCTATATTCACCTGCAACCAGATCTTTTGCACTTCAGCCAAGCCTCAGTAGTATGGAAGAGCAGCTGCTGGGAGTCTCAGGTGAGGTTGAATTTGGGGGATGATGGCAGGGCTGGATTTGAATGCTGTTGAATGTGAGGGTACCACAATCACAGCACTCTTCAGCACAGTGTCTTGCTTGGCCCAGTTGTCTCCAAGATGAGAGAATCCACAGGTTCCCTTGACTTTCTTGCTGTTTTCCACCTCAAAACCTGCAGTCACACCTTCAGCCAGACAATTCCTGGTCCTTTTTATTTCTTTTTTGTTATAAAATACTCAGTGTCCACAGATTATCATGCCATCTGTGAAAGGCAGGGAATCAGGGAATCATAGCATACACTGGGGTAGAATAAGCAAACAGAGAAAAGTCAGTGACTTCATCACCTTTCTCCACACAGACTTAAGAAAATGTAAACCACAATCCTCTTGAGTCCTGTGTCCTTTGTAACACGTTGTTTTGTGTCTATTCCAAGAAATCTACTAAAAAATGGGAGTCGTGGTGTGATGAAAGCACAAGTGGAGAATGCCTTCTGGTGAGTGAGAGGAGAGGGAGCAGGGGGAACTATGAAGATGATGCAGGTGTCAGAAACAACCATAAAAAGCAGAGCAATTTGCTCAATAAGGAAGGAACCATGAAATTCATCTCCCAGAGGCCAGGGTAAGAAGAATCCCAGCACCCCAGCAGAAGTGTACAATGGTACTACTGCTGTATTTCAGTATATTGTGTATGACAATCAAGGAGCAACACTGAGAAAACTAGACATTCAGTGATACTCAGATGTCTGTCCTTCACCTGAAAACAGAAGTGTTTCTTCTGATGACACAGAAATTCTCCACTTTTGAAAACAATGCTATACCAGATCTCAAGAATATGAACTAAGGAAGACATACAAGGGGATTCTTTGGCGCCTTTCACTTCCCACAGTGACAAAGGGGAGGCCATTCCCATCAAGATTTGGAGACATGTGGAAAAGATAATGAAAACAAGCCCACGTGTCAACCGGTGTGGTCTGTTTAAGCCCAGAAGAATCAGTTTGGTCACCTATGTCCTGCTCTCCTTTGCCATGGCTCTAAAATTTGCAGTGTCACTGCTGTTTTGTTGATGCCATTGTCCCCAGACGAAGTGTCACTATATCCCTTCTCCTGGTTTCTCTAGGTATTCCCTTCTCTCCCAGTTGCTGCATCCTCTGACAAACGGCCCTCTGAAAATAAGGACTACTTCATCTCAAAGTAGCCAGCAGATTCCCATGGAAACTTCTTTACGCCTGGGTCGAGAGATGGGATGACTTTACGGAAGCAGGTGTGTGTTGGGAGATGCTAGGGGGCACCAGGGAAAGACTAGATCTAGGCTGCAGGCAGTAATCAGATTAACACAAACATTTCAGACTATTCTAGATTTGCTCAAATTTTGAGGTATCCAGGCTGCACCAGCACCTGATGCCAGGGAACACTGTAGGCCTTGGGACCTGCTGGACTTGTGCACGGGGTCAGGCTAATTCTGCAGAGGCACATATCATGTGTGCATGCACTAAAAGACACCCGTGCCTGCGCACCAGTGTTGTTACTTCAATGCCCTGCAAAAATAAATAAATAAATAAATAATTGAAAAAAATCAAGCAATGCAGTCACTCAAACAGAAGCTTGTGCACACTTCGGGTACATGTGTGTACTCAACACCCATGCACGTGTACACATATGGCTGGATAGGGTCAGGCTGAGAATATAGGAAGCCGACTGAGGAGACACTGGGGGCCTCTCTGGTAGGTCAAGGCTGCAGTGCTCTGAGCAGGATAGGGCTCCAGACGAGATGACAGCACAGTCTGCAGATGTGCAGGGACAGCCCAGTGAGTGGAGCCCAAGGAAGTCACACAGTTTCTCTGTAGTTCAGTGGGTTGAGAAAGAGAACTGAAACCCAGCAGTCCAAGCCATCTGCCTTGGTATCGGAACTCATAAGACCATTGGACCAAGTTGGGTTGGAGAAAAAGAGGATGACAAGGCAAATGTGCATGCAGGGTAGCCCCAGCCAGTATCACTTGCCTGAGCTGGATCCATCTCAGCACTTGAGCTGAGTCCTCTGCCATCACTGACTCATTCCTGTCCCAGAAGTACCAGGGCCTCTCAACGTCAGCTCTCAGAAGAAGCCTGCATGAGGGAATGGGTGAGGCATAAGCCAGGAAATGAACAAGCAGCATTAAGAGAAGCAGCTCATGTCATTTTCTGTTTTCCATTCATCACAAGCACCATAGAAAATTGTCACTTCCATGAAAGCTATGCCTGGGCCTGAGGCAGTGCTGGGTCTACATTAAAGGCAGCTTGATTCCTTCACCCTCTCATCAACATCTCTCACCTCTTTCTTCTTGGTAACCACATGAGTCTGAAGCCCTTCTCCCACATCCTTTTCTGATCATGACTGCCTTGGGCTTGGCTGGGATGGATTTTCCACTAAGAGAAAGACAGCAGCCCTCTTGCATCTGGCCAGCCTTTTAATATAATCTCTGGATAAAGTGAAGACGGTCTTTTGATTCCCTGTGTAGTTTTACAGGGTGACAAACATCGTCCTTTGGTTGAAATGCTGAGAGTCTTGGGACTTGAGAACATCAAGGAGATCTTACTAGTTCTTAAAAATAACAAATTGGAAGGTGCTAAAACTGCTAAATCAAGCACAGGAATGAGTTGACAAAGGTCTCATCCTGCCTAGACTATGAACATCTCTAGGGGTAGGGCACCACAAATCCTCTGGGTTGCCGGTTCCAGCACTTTACCACACACTCAGTGAAAAGATATATCTGGAGATGAAGATCGGGATGCAGAACTCCAGATGGGGCTGACAGTCACCTCCCTTGTCCTGCTGGGAACCTCTCTTTTGATCCAGTCACAGATACTTCTGGCTTTCTGGGATGCAAGTGCACACTGCTGGTGTGCAAATACACAAACAAACATAAAAACAAAAACTTAACAACATATTAAGTTTTTCATCCCTAAGTCCTACTTTACAGGGCTGCTCTCAATGCATCCTAGCCTCTGTCAGTATAGATATCTGGGGTTTCCCCAACACAAGTGCAACACCTTGCACTCAGCATCGTTGAACCTCATATGTTCATAAGGGTTCATCCTTCAAGCTCGTGCAGTTCTCTTAAAATGGCATCTCTTTATTCTGATATAACAACTGCACCACTGAGCTTGGTGTCATTCGCAAACTTGCTGAGGATGCATTAAATCCCAATATCTATGTTACTATTAAACAGATTCTCAGTGACATGGGCAATGGGATTGAGTGCACCAGAGTAGCTATGAGAGAAAATCTGAAGAAACGTGACCAGGAGATCAAGGGATGTGAATTTCCTCCTCTGTTCTTGTGAGACCCCACAGGGAGTACAGCGTTCAGCTGTGCAACCACCATCATCCGAAAGACACTGACCTGTTGGACTGATTCCAGAGAAAGGCCATGAATGTGATCAGACAGCTGGAGCATTCCTGCTATGAGAGATTTGTTGTTGTTGTTTATCCTGGAGAAGAGAAGGCTCTGGGGGGACTTTAGAACAGCATTCCATTATGTAAGAGTGCTCATAAGAGAGATGGGGAGGCATTCTTAATCAGTGATAGTAAGGATAGGACAAGGTGTACTGGCTTTCAAGTAAAACCAAGTAGAGTTAGGTGAGATATTAGGAAGAAGTTCTGTCCAATGAAGATGGTGAGGCACTGGAACAGGCTGCCCAGAGATGTTGTGGGTACCCCATCCTGTGAAGTGTTCAGGGCCAGGTTGGATTAGACTTCAAGGCATAAAATCTAGTGGAATGTATCCCTGCTAGTGGAGGAAATGGATCTAGAAGATGTTCCAGGTTCCTTTCAACACTAACTCTTCTATTTTTGTGTGTGTGCATGTGAACTGTCAGATTGCACAGAGCAGGGACAAGCCAAAACAATCAAGAACTGAATTCCAGAGATCAGTGTTACATGGGATAGAGTTAAATCCTAGCAGAGAATCTACACACATGGCAAGGTCAAGAAATGTGTTCATGATAGTAAGCTGAGAAGTCAGGGGAAGAGAATCACAAGTCACATCATAATGTTCAGGAAACTTTGGGTAACCAGTTGATGCTTGCTGGAGCTCCATTGTGAGGGAGGCACTTCCTACAGCCCACTGCAGTAAACCAGGCTGAAGTCACTTGCCTGCTTTGGATCCATGCAGCACTTGAGCTGCGTCATCTGCCTCAACACTGCAATCATGCACTACAAATCTTTGAGCATTTCATTGCAGCACTTCAAAGAGTCCTTCATTAGAGAATGGGCAGGGCAAAACACCTGGAAATGAATAGGAAGCAGCACAGGAAATCAAAAGAGAGCCCATATGATGAGAAGGGAAGGCATGTATTCCAGGTTAGCTTGTCAGAAAATTATTGCCTGTATCAAGGGTGTCTCTTAGCCTGAAGCAATACAGAACCAGTATAAAAGGCAGCCCAGATTCCAGCTTTTCCATCCTCTTCTCTTGTCTCCTTGTTGGGAACCAGGTAAGTGTGAAGCCCTCTGCTGTACTCTTGAAAAGTGAGATTTCGCTTCAATAGAAACGTTACCAGATAGTGATAGTAAATAGTGGTGGTGGAGACTGTAGAAAGGATAATGTCTGTGCAGAGTGTGTTTGTGACACAGCTTACATGGCTTCAGACTTACATAGTCAGTGAGAGTCTCGCTGGGCTACACTGTTCTGTGTAGGGCCCTGGCACAACGCAGGTACGTGGCACCCTATCACAGCTTTCACGTCCATCCATAGTAGCTCCATTGATTCCCTTATGAGAGGCTACCCAGGCTGTCCCTCACATATCCTTGTTCTTTACATCCTTCTATCTCTCTCCCACAGGTGTACTTCCAGCCCCAAGAGATGTCCTGCTACACCCAGTGCCAGCCATGCCGGCCCTGTGGCCCAACTCCTCTGGCCAGCAGCTGCAATGAGCCCTGTGTCAGGCAGTGCCAGAGTTCCAATGTTGCCATTGAGCCCTCTCCTGTGGTGGTGACCCTGCCCGGACCCATCCTCAGCTCCTTCCCACAGAACACCGTTGTGGGATCGTCCACCTCCGCTGCTGTTGGCAGCATCCTCAGCTCTGAGGGCGTGCCCATCACCTCGGGGGGCTTTGACTTGTCCGGCATCGGCAGCCGCTACTGTGGCAGAAGGTACCCACTCTACTAAATTCGCTGGCCATGATCCTGGAGAAATACAGTAATAAACCTTGAACGTGGTGCTGGATGAAGAAGGAATCTTTAAGCCACTGCTTTCAGAAGACCTCACCATCCTCATCTACTCTGGGATATGCTGAGTGGAAGGGGCATTCCTGGGGTTTCTGACAGCCTGCTTCATGTCTCACCTTCCATTCCTCATTTCACCTGCCTAACACTTTCTCCACTTATTCTCCAATTCCTTTTATTCCTATGATCCCTGAGATGTGAGGTTCCTCAGAACCAATCCAAAATGTAATACGAAATAATGCACATTCCCTGCATGAACTTAAACGAGGGATTGTGTGAATCCTGTACTGCAGAGCCTCTGCTCAAAGTGATCTCATTTTCCTTTTGAGACATTCATTAAAGATTTCTGCATCTTAGTTTAAGTCTTTGATATTATTTCCCATCCTGTGTGACCTTCAGATCAGCCCAGAGAGATTGGGTTTACTCCTGGTGGTTATGGGGTGAATGTTTATGGAGATCCTTCTCCATTCCCATTAGAATGAGAGTGTGTGACAGACTGCAGAGGCTGCTCTCTTCATCATTGTCCCTTGCAGATGAAGAAGATATTCCTGGCAACGGCAGAGAAAGCAGCAATTGGTTTTTGACTATAATGCTTATGCCTACAACTACCAACACAGATCCTGCAGAGAGAACACAACCTCTGCACTGCTGAAGGGAAATGTTCTGACTGCGTGTAAGGCCATGGGAACAAGCAACCCTCCAGGCTCTTAGCAACAGGGTTCCTCCTGCTCTCATATGTACTGCACTGGGGAAAGTCAAGAGAGTAAGAGATGGAGTAGAACGGTGTGTATGTCTTTACACAGCTTATGTTGACAGTTTTGCCGTCCTGCCCACCTCAAACTTAACTGTCTGGCTGACATTGGCTCCAGGCAATGTCAGCTATGGGGGTGGTGCTCATTTCTCTCGAGAACACAGGGAGGTGCGCCCTGGTCAGGATGGAGTTTGACGGCCCATACAGGCAGCGCCCCCTTCGGGTCCCGACGGCACTGTGCCCCCGCCACGCCCAAAGCGGTTCATGCCCGGCCGCTGCTCCGTCTCGTCTCCCCGTGCTACCAACGCGCAGTAATACACCGCCGCGTCCTCGAGCCGGGGCCGGGCGAGCCAGAGGGCGCTGGAGCGGCGGTCTTCCGACACCGACAGCCGCCCCGCCGGGTCCGTCACCTCCTTGGAGCCTTTAGCAGCGCTGACGAGGAATGCGGGGCCTCGGCCCGGGAGCTGACGGTACCAGTGGATGTAGTCGTAGGACTGTATGTTGTGGTGTGATCAGGTGATGTTGATGCCGGTGCCCTCGCTGGTCTCTGCCGACGGCTCCTGCAGCACCTGAGCTCTGCTCACAGCCACTACAGAGAAGAAAAGAAGCAGCAAACTCAGACAATCCATTTTTTCACACTGACACTAAATGAAGGAGGAGAGAGTGTTGCACGAGGTCGAAAAGATGCCGGACTGACAGAAAAGGAACCCGGCCCAAGCCCCACACAGCCCTTTTCCCGGCCCCGCCGGAGGCAGTCCCACGCACCCAGGAACACCGCGGCCAGTCCCGCAATCCCCGCCGCCCGGCACTGCCGCATCCCGGCTCTCCGCCGCCGGCTCCGTTCTACCACGGCCAGCTCCGCTTCTGCTCCGCCCGCGGTGCCTCCTCCCACCGCCGTAGCCAGCTCCGCCCCGGGGCTGTCTTCCGGGTGCTGTGTCTGTTCTGAATCTGCATGTCTGTAACTAAATCAAGAGCATTTTTCTTGTTCCCAGATATCACCATCTTCTAGCCTTAGTCTATGTCGTATTTTCTATGGCCACCAAATTCTGTGCCTTCCTTGCTTTGTATTGTTCAGGCTTTAGTCTTAAACTGGGGACACCCTTGAAGTGCAGCTGAACACCTGAGAAGCATAGACATCCTGAAGGGATCTGCTTGTGCTGGCTGACATTGGGCTCAACAAGAGATACAACTGAATTTTACAATGCTTTACACACTCCATAGCCTAGTGGTCAAAAAAGCTTATTCTCCCACACTAGTTAGCCTTGGTGTGTTCTCGTGTGGAATATGCTTTTCAGTTCTGGGCAACATTACATAACAAGTTTGTTAAGGTGTTTAAAGTGGCCAGAGGAGGGCAGCAGAGCTGACAGGGGGGCTGAAAGGCATATCCTGTGTGGAGAGCCTGAGGACAAACGGCTTGTCCAGTTTGGAGAAGCCAAAGCTAAGGGACAGCACCAGTGCTCTCTACAACTTCCTGAAGTGGGAACGCAGAGAGAGAGGTGCTGGTCTCTTCTCCCTGTTATCTGATGGCAGGAAATGTAGGGGAATGGCACAAAACTGCACCAGGAGATGTTCAGGCCTGATACCTGTGATACTGTAAATCATATAATCATGAAGCTCTCTAAGACTCAAATTGGAGTGTAAGACAGCAGGCATTCTTTATTTTCGGTTCTGGAAGCACGGGGGAGAAGCTCCACCTATCATGCATATGTTGCACTAAACATCTTCAACCTATATTCACATGACTTATGTTAAATATGCAAACATTTTTCCAGACAGTACGTAGATATTCCATACTTTCCCATAAAATCATTAATGTTGGGTTCTGCCTCATCGTGCACGTTCAGACTTTTTTGGTGGTGGTGATCCCACAGCCCTCTGGATGAAGTCACAGTGATTTTCCTTCCTGTGTTCACAGGATGAACCCCATTTTCAACAATGCTCAGTTGGCTCTTTGTCTTGATAGCACAAGAACTGCATTCACAGTATTTGCTGAATCGAAGTAGAACTTCCCTTATCTACTCAGTGTAATCTACTTGGTGCAAGAGCACAGATTCTTCCTGTTTTGTAAACAAACTCCAGAGTATCCATCAAGGAGCATTAGTAGTTTAAACAATATTACCACAACTGGTAATACTAGGGAAAATTAGTTGAATGTGTAGGTGGTCAAACAGTGGAACACGCTTCCTAGTGAGTGACACCCCATGCCTGTCAATGTTGACAGATGTTTGGACAGGGCTTTCATCCAAATGCTTTTCCTTGCGGTCAGCGCTAATGAACCTGATGACATTTGAAGTGCCCTTCCACTTCCTCTCTTCTCCTCTCATCTAACTGGATTAGCAGATGGACAGAGATTAACAGAATCTATTGGTTACCAGAAGTGGTGATGATGTCCTATACCCATTTACACAACGGTGATATAAATAGCACTTGAACTTTGCAGAAATGGAGACACTTTCTCTTATTTACTTCCAACACTGAGTATGCTTCTACCTCTACTGTTTGTTTGCTTCTTTCTTTACCCCTTTTTTTCTCCTTAAATAAGAAGAAGATTCACTCAAACATTGAGTTAACTCCACAATGCTATGATATCAACTCCTGAACCCTGCGGTAATCTACAGACCATAACAGAGATCAGCTTTGTGAAGAGAATCTGTTCATTCCTTTTATTTCCTTCTGGTCTCATTCCTGGGTGTAGCTGGTCTCTCCTGTGATCAGTTTATAGGTACTTTTAAGGTCAGTCACTTTGATGTCAGTTTCTAAACATCACCCATTGATGTTGGTCTGACCAGGGCTATGCTTCTGAGATCACTTTGAATCTCCAGTGCAATTTTGTATATGTATTGGTATATATACTGTTATTGATAAGTTTGTTAAACACAACTGTATCAGCATAAACATGTTGTTAGATTAGCTCAGAGTGCCTTTATACTACTTGTACGTGTTGCTACGATTAATTCCTTAATGAATATAGCCTCTGTGTTTAACTGTATTATGAAAGGCTAAAGATTTACTACTAAGATTTCTACTTACTCCTGGGCTGGGAACCCCCTGCTTTTGCACTGTGATACGATGGTCAGCCATACCTGTGACCTCACCAGACAGCTGTCTGGGAACAACCATTCCACAGTCACCCAGCAGAAGGGGTCATTCCTTGGCTGTGCTGTCTTTGATTTGGACCTGCACCCAAGGAGACAAAGTTGAGGGTGATGGCACACACTCTGGAACTTCTCACACTTCCCAGTAGCCTTCTCAGAAAGACAGCCTCCTCCTGATGCTGCTGGGGGATATCAGAAGGCTTTGGGCTATGTGCCATGAATTGGGTTTCCCTTGCAATCCAGGAGCACTTCCTGGGCAGTCACACTCAAATATCAGTGAAAGCCATGAAGGTGCTGTTGGCTGATGACCAAATAACTCTTCACCAGTTTGACATGAAATCAATCCTTCCTCCCATGGCCCATCAACCCCAGGACCCATGCTCCTCTGGTTTAATGTTGCAACTGCCCAAGTGTTCATCCCTGGCATGAATTCACACCAGGCCCATGAGTTGCAGAAGTATACTTGTGATTGGTTTAGTATGGAGGAGACGTGTCCTGTCTTATACGGAACAGAGAATGCAATGGAAGCATGCCTAATCAGCAGTGGGTTCACACATGGTAGGCAGGATTTCTCAGCCTTTCTCCCTGTGCATTAAGCTGACCCCACACTTTTGAACTTCTTAGTCTTGGAGAGAGCTGCTCCGTCCTAACCTGGAGAGGTCGGGATGTGGGATAGGGGGAGAAGGTTAACCCCCATGGGACTGCATTCATTTATTCCCAGTACTATGATGGGGAACTAAGCTCAGGATACAAACTGATGTGAGGCAGTCCTTGTTGAAGCCTAAGACATTCAGTATTGGAGGGTGAACACTGCAGGCATAGAGAAAGAGGACTGAAGATACGGAAGTTTGCTTTTTTGTGCCTGGGCTGGGAAACATCTCTGCCAGGTTTGCTCTGAGGTTGTTCAGCTATGCTCAGGCCCTTTCTGGCCATGGCTTCTCTCTGGAGTTCATGGGCATAACAGTGGAGGTTTCCCTGATGTGACCAGAATATGTGAGACACACAAGTCACACAAACACTCACCTGCTCATGAACATGTGTGTGGAATCATGCAAACCTCTCTACCCATAGGCACCTGCTTATATCCAGCATGCAGGCTTTAGCTGTTTCACACCACTGGCCTTTTAAGCATGCCGATATCATTTACCTATGCTGGATTCTTTCAGCATGTGAACTGAGTGTTCTGCCCACACTGACATGTGCTGCCTGGCTAAACTTGGGTCTTTCTTTCTGCCACTCAGCAGATGCCTTCAGTGAGGAATGGGAGTGACATAAATCAGGATGTGAAAAACAGCAGCACAGGAAACCAACACACAGCCCATATTATTAGCTGGGATGTTTTGCATTCATGAGGATCTTCTCAGAAAATAATCACTGCTGTAAGGGATGCATCTGAAACTGGAGCAGCTTGGGTCCATTATAAAAGCCAGCCCATCTCTTTGCTGCTTCATCCACTTCTCTCACCTCCATCATCTTGGGAACCAGGTGAGTGGGAAGCCTGTTCTTGTTCTCTTCATTCTGCAAGAAGTTTTCTGAGCCCAATGGAAGTCTTAGCTGCTATTAGGTCTGCTCAGTGCCTGGCTCCATTTATCATGAGAGAGGGAAGTGGGGTGAACATTTGTCATGGGAGGGAGGTGAGCCTGTAAGGAAGTAACTTGTGGGCTAGGGTCTAGAGTGTAGCTATACAGGACCCAGTGGCTTTTATTGTGCTCTGTCAGGATGAGACCAAGAATCTCTTGCCCATCTTCCATGAACTGTCTTCAGCTCCCAGAACTGCTTTGATTCCATCATAGCGTGATGATAGGCTGTTCCTCATGTGTGCTCATGTTCTGCTTTCACCGTGCCCCCTCTCCCAGGTGTACCTCCATCCCTGAGACATGTCCTGCTGTGACCAGTGCCAGCCATGCCAGCCCTGCGGCCCCACCCCTCTGGCCAGCAGCTGCAATGAGCCCTGTGTCAGGCAGTGCCAGAACTCCACCATTGTCATCCAGCCCTCTCCTGTGGTGGTGACTCTGCCTGGACCCATCCTCAGCTCCTTCCCACAGAACACCGCCGTGGGATCTTCCACCTCTGCTGCTGTTGGCAGCATCCTCAGCTGTCAGGGAGTGCCCATCTCCTCTGGGGGCCTTGACCTCTCCTGCATTTCCAACCGCTACTGTAGCAGAAGGTGCAACCCCTGCTAAAGAAGCTGGACACTGCTCCAGAGAAGGACCCCCAGGAATGCTGAACATGGCAATGGACAGAAGAGAAAATTTTGTGGTGCTGCCGTGCGTAATAGACATGTACAGGCCCACCTGGTGCCTCCAACAACATGGAGAGCATCTACTGATACTGTCTTCTACTTACTCTTCCTATCTCATGTCACTACTATGTTTTCCCATTAGAGATCTCTGTTTGTATCCCCAAAATGAACCCTGAGTGTACTGCTCATCTCCCTAAATCTCTGGGCTAGGAGACAGGCCTCTGTGGCAATGCTGCCATAGGAAAGAGGTACAGATTCTTGTCTGTTCCTGCTGCTGTCTGCACACAGGGCCTCTGCTTGATGTGACATCATTTCTCAGACTCATTAAACACTTTCTGCATCCCTAGATGGTGTTTCATTTTGTGTTTTTTATATATTTATTTATTTATTTATTTATTTATTTTGTTTTTTTGTTTTTAATATATATTTATATATGTATTGCACAGAGATGGACTTATGACAAAACAATTGCTTTGGTGGGAATCAGCTGAAGGCACTCTGTCAGTCCTGTAAGCACTGGAGGGAGAGGAACATGGAAGAGAATAATCTTTCATGCACCGTCACTTGAAGTTGAGAAAGAAATACTTAGTTACATCATAAGGAAAAGCCATCAGTGCTTACCTTGCTGTATTACTTGAAAGGAAATATCCTTGTGAAGGACACATACTCATCAGCAAGGATGGGTTTGACATGGGCACTGGGATTGACATCACCCACAGAAACTACATGAGAATATCTTAAGAAACGTAACCAGGAGATCATGGATTGTGATTTTACCCCTCTGTTCTTGTGAGAACCCACAGGGAGTACAGCATTCAGCTGTGCATCTTCAAGCCTAAGAAAGACACTGACCTGTGTGAGTGGTTCCAGAGAAGGGCCATGAATGACAGCTGGAGAACTCCTGCTATGCGAGATTTGTTGTTTATCCTAGAGAGGAGGAGGCTCTGGGGAGACTTAGGAGCAGTATTCCATTATGTAAAGAGTGCTCACTAGAGAGATGGAAAGGGATTCTTAATCAGTGATAGTAATGATAGGACAAGATGTACTGTCTTTCAAGTAAAACCAAGCAGAATTAGGTGAGATATTAGAAAGAAGTTCTTACCTATGAGGATGTTGAGGCACTGGAGCTGTTTGCCCAGAGATTTTGTGGATGCCCCATCCTGGGAAGTGTTCAGGGCCAAGATGGATGGGACTCCAAGACATCTGAGTCATCTGCCTCAAAAATGCAATCCTGCAGCACAGATCTTTGGACATTTCATCACAGCATTTCAAAGAGTCCTTCATTAGAGAATGGACAGGGCAAAACACCTGGAAATGAATAGGTAGGACCGAGGGAAATCAAAACACAGCCCACATAATGAGAAGGGGTGGCATATATTCCAGGTTAGCATGTCAAAAAAGTTTGCCTGCATCAAGAGTGTCTCTGGGCCTGCAGCAATAAAGGACCAGTATAAAAGGCATCCCAGATTCCAGCTCTCCTATCCTCTTCTCTTCCTCCATCTTGTTGGGAACCAGGTAGGTGCTAAGTCCTCCGTCTTACTCTTCAGAAGTGATATTTTGCCTCAATAGAAATGTTATCAGATAGTGTTGCTCCATCCTGTGGGAGACCATAGAAGGGATATTGCCTGTGCAGAGTGTGTTTGTGACACAGCTTACATGGCTTCAGATTTATATGGTCAGTGAGAGTCTCCGTGGGCCACACCGCTCTTTGTAGTGTCCCGGCACAAGCAAGAGATGTGAGCTCCTGTTACAGTCTCCTCCTTCTTCCTTAGTAGCTACTTTGGCACTTTTGTGAGAGGCTACCCAGTCTGCCCCTCACATATCTTTGTGCTTTACTTCCTTGTATCTCTCTCCCCCAGGTGTATCGCCAACCCCAAGACATGTCCTGCTACACCCAGTGCCAGCCATGCCGGCCCTGTGGCCCAACTCCTCTGGCCAGCAGCTGCAATGAGCCCTGTGTCAGGCAGTGCCAGAGTTCCAATGTTGCCATTGAGCCCTCTCCTGTTGTGGTGATCCTGCCCGGACCCATCCTCAGCTCCTTCCCGCAGAACACCGTTGTGGGATCGTCCACCTCCGCTGCTGTTGGCAGCATCCTCAGCTCTGAGGGCGTGCCCATCACCTCTGGGGGCTTTGACTTGTCTAGCTTCGGTAGCCGCTACTATGGCAGAAGGTACCAGCCCTGCTAAATTCGCTGGCCGTGGTCCTGAGTGGAAGGAGCAATCCTGGTCTTTCTTAAGACATGTCTCATGTCTCCTTTTATTTTCCCTCTACCGACACATTTCTCTCCATTTTCATTTCCCCCCGCCCATCCCCCCACACTCTTTTTTTTTTTTTTTTTTTTTTTTTTTTCTTTTCCTCCCTCTCTGCTTCTGTGCATTCTGTGCTTCCCGAGAATCATCCTGTTCCTTTGCAAAAAGACAGGCACTAGTGTTGTGTGTGCTCAAACATGGGATTGAATTAATTTTGTACTGTGAAACTTCTGCTACCTGTGACCTCGTTTTTCTCTGCAAACTTTCATTAAATATTTCTGCATCTCATTTGAGCTTTTGAGTTTTCTATCCACCATTTATGGCCTCTAGAACCGCCCGGGGAAAATGGCTTTGCTCTTGGTGTATATTGTATGAGTGATATTTGAGACCCTCCTCCATTCCCAGAAGAACAGGAGGTTGTGACACACTGCAGAGGCTTTCACAGGGAATTTTCTCCTGAATTGCATGGGAGTATGGCTTTGTAGTCAGTGATCATGAGTTCTTAAAGAAACACTTCTCCATTTGAAGGAGAATGGGAGGTTGTGAAGCAGCGCAGTGACTCTTGAGCACTGTCCCTAGCAGTCCATAGGAGATACGCCTGTCTAAGGCCAAACTAGTGGCTACTGCCCTTTGACTTGCAGTATTTCTGTCTACAACTGTCTACACAGGCGCAGCAGAGAGAGAACACAGCCTCTTCAGTGCTCACAGGAAAAGCTGTAGGCCATAATAACAATCAGCCCCACAGGCTTTTAGGAACAGGATGCCTCCTGCTCTCATATGTACTGCCTTGGGGTAAGACGAGAGTAGGAGATGGAACAGAACGGCATGGATGTCTCTCTGATGTTAAACACAGCTTATGTTGTCAGTTTTGCCTTCCTGCTCACCTCATGCCAGCTATGGCGGCGGTGCTCATTTCTCTAGAGAACTCAGGGAGGTGCACGCTGGTCAGGATGGAGTTTGGCGGCTCTGCAGGCAGCGCCCCCGCGTGCACGAAAGGCACCGTGCATCCGCCACGCCCAATGCAGTTCGTGCCCGGCCGCAGCCCCGGCTTCGCTTCCCGTGGGCTCACGGCGCAGTAATACACCGCCGCGTCGCCGAGCCGGGGCCTGGCGAGCCACAGGGCGCTGGAGCGTCGGTCTTCCGACACCGACAGCCGCCCCGCCGGTTCCGGCACCTCCTTGGAGCCTTTAAAAGCGCTGACGAGGAATGTGGGGCCTCGGCCCGGGAGCTGACGGTACCAGTGGATGTTGTAACTCTGTATACTGGGGTGTGAGCAGGTGACGTTGATGCCGGTGCCCTCGCTGGTCTCTGCCGTCGGCTCCTGCTGCACCTGAGCTCTGCTCACGGCTACTGCCGAGAAGATAAGAAACAGCACAGTCAGAAATTCCATGTGCTCCAACAGAAATTTCAGGCCAGAAGAGAGAGAGGCACAGCATTGGAGAAAAGTCGGGCAGACACAGGCGTGCGCGGCCGTGGCCCCGTCCCCAAACGGCTCCCGCATTCCGGCCCGGCTGCGGCAGCGCCGCTCACCCAGGAGCACCGCGGCCAGTCCCACCGGCACTGCCGCATCCCGCCTCCCCGCAGCCCGCGCCAGGCTCTGCTCCACCCGCGGCGACTCCTCCCCGTCGCCGACTCCAGGTCCGCCCCCGGGCTGCGCCCTGAACTCGCGTCACTCGGGGTTGCTCCGAGCTGCGAGAGTTGAGCGCCTTTGCTCGGTTTTGGTTCTGCGTGTCCTGCAGCGTAGCCCGGGTGCGGACGCGAATGCGAAGAGATGAGGGACTGCTGCGAAAACACCTCGGGCGTAGAGGTGTTGCCTGCTTGCCCACTTGCATTGTCATAAGCCGCATGGGCAAGAGAGAGCTCAGTAAGACGGGAAGAGACGGATAGTAGAACCCGACGCGGCCGAGCCCTGCTACAATTCGTCTCCATTTCAGCAGGCTATAGCTCAAATCTCTCATGCTTGGCTGTATGCCCAATTTGGTTATGGGGATAAAGTCTCCCCTAGCCACACTTTGTTGAGTGCCAAGACCTGCCCCTGTTCCATTAGACACATAAGGACCCCACCTTGTCACAGCAGCAGAGCCCCATACAGCAGAAATCTTGGGTAAATGTCAATGGACAGCAAAGTCCAAAGTGTGTTCCTGATATTGTGTGTTACTCAGAGAGCTTGTGGAGAGAGGGGAAGTATAGTCAGAGCCTTGACAAAGACTGATGCTGTTGACGCTGGCTAGACGAGTCAGACCTTTTGGGCCTTGCATTTAGGGCTTGAGAATCCCTTCCCTTATCCCTGACAAAATGCTGTAATGGAATCAGCAGGGGTGCACCATGCCTGGTTGCGCTCTATATGCTGGAAAAACAGTGATCCATTGTATGAGGAGAAGATAGAGCTCTCTATGGAAGAGTGACTTGTTTATGTCTCTCTAAATAATCTGAGTTGATTATGTCTGATGATGAAGACAGATGGTGTTCCCACTACCATAACGGAGTTGGGATGTATTTGCTGTCTCTAGACCCCTTCCTATTGTGTCTTACTAAATCCAACACTTGATTTCACACTTTATTGATGGGCCTTTCTTTGGGAAAGCATCCTGCACTACTTCTGTTCCCGTACTCTCATCCCTGGGGCAGAACAAAAGGATGCAAAAGTGGCAGGCAGAATTTTCCTGAGAGCAGTTTGAGGTAGGATAAGACTCAGAAGCTGGGCCACTTCTTACCAGAAGGGGAATGGAGACCCTAAGGGGCTACCCAACATGACATCAATTGCCTTTGCAGGACTCTTCCAGCACAAGAGCTGAATCTTAGGTCCACATGCATGTGTATTGCCCAAAAATGCTTGAGTGTCTCTTCCAGCCACTCCTAAGGTGCCTTCATCTAGGGCTAAACATAGCATAAAGCCAGGAATAAAATTGAACAGCATTGGAAAATAACATGGGGTCTATACTGGCAATGTTTGGCATTCAAGTGGAGCTTCTCAGAAAATATTATTGCTGTCTTTTCCCCTCAGAGATCTCTCTTGATAACCCTCCAAATCATCCACAAGTTACCTGCTTACCGCTCTATAGTATTTGTCCAGGAAATGAGTGCCCTGTGGCAATGCTGCCGTAGGAATGGTTCTCATCTGTTCCTGTTGCACCCCACAGTTGGTGTCCATTCTTGGAGTGATTTGATTTCCATCTTCAGACTCGTTAAGCATTTGCTGCATCCTTGAGTGTGTCCTTCCCTGCCTGTGTGGAAGAAGAGTGGCTTCTACTAAATCCAGCAATGTTGGTAAAAGCTTAGTGGACATAGATGTGGTTCTCTTTAGACGCTAAAAACAAGTACATGTAATGTAGCCAAAGGAAAGATTAAATCTGGCATCTGCCAAAATATTGTGTCTAGGCATATTATTTCAGGGAAAGTTTTCATATTACAACAAGTGTGTTTTCATCCGTGGGGGTTGATGTAAATTGATACTGGAATTCCCCTGCATTCCCCGGGCTATATTCACCTGCATCCAGATCTTTTGCACTTCAGCCAAGCCTCAGTAGTATGGAAGAGCAGCTGCTGGGAGTCTCAGGTGAGGTTCAATTTGGGGTATGATGGCAGGGCTGGATTTGAATGCTGTTGAATGTGAGGGTACCGCAATCACAGCACTCTTCAGCACAGTGTCTTGCTTGGCCCAGTTGTCTCCAAGATGAGAGAATCCACAGGTTTCCTTGACTTTCTTGCTGTTTTCCACCTCAAAACCTGCAGTCACACCTTCAGCCAGACCATTCCTGGTCCTTTTTATTTCTTTTTTGTTATAAAATACTCAGTGTCCACAGATTATCATGCCATCTGTGAAAGGCAGGGAATCAGGGAATCATAGCATACACTGGGGTAGAATAGGCAAACAGATAAAAGTCAGTGACTTCATCACCTTTCTCCACACAGGCTTAAGAAAATGTAAACCACAATCCTCTTGAGTCCTGTGTCCTTTGTAACACGTTGTTTTGTGTCTATTCCAAGAAATCTACTAAAAAATGGGAGTCGTGGTGTGACGAAAGCACAAGTGGAGAATGCCTTCTGGTGAGTGAGAGGAGAGGGAGCAGGGAGAACTATGAAGATGATGCAGGTGTCAGAAACAACCATAAAAAGCAGAGCAATTTGCTCAATAAGGAAGAAACCATGAAATTCATTTCCCAGAGTCAAGGGTAAGAACAGTCCCAGCAACCCAGCCGAAGTGCACAACGGTACTGCTGCTGTATTTCAGAATACTGTGTATGTCAATCAAGGAGCAACACTGAGAAAACTAGACATTCAGTGATACTCAGATGTCTGTCCTTCACCTGGAAACAGAAGTTTCTTCTGATGACACAGAAATTCTCCACTTTTGAAAACAATGCTATACCAGATCTCAAGAATATGAACTAAGGAAGACATACAAGGGGATTCTTTGGCGCCTTTCACTTCCCACAGTGACAAAGGGGAGGCCATTCCCATCAAGATTTGGAGACACGTGGAAAAGATAATGAAAACAAGCCCACGTGTCAACTGGTGTGGTCTGTTTAAGCCCAGAAGAATCAGTTTGGTCACCTATGTCCTGCTCTCCTTTGCCATGGCTCTAAAATTTGCAGTGTCACTGCTGTTTTGTTGAAGCCATTGTCCCCAGACCAAGTGTCACTATATCCCTTCTCCTGGTCTCTCTAGGTATTCCCTTCTCTCCCAGTTGCTGCATCCTGTGGCAAACAGCCCTCTGAAAATAAGGACTACTTCATCTCAAAGTAGCCAGCAGATTCCCATGGAAACTTCTTTATGCCTGGGTCGAGAGATGGGATGACTTTACGGAAGCAGGTGGGTGTTGGGAGATGTTAGGGGCACCAAGGGAAGACTAGATCTAGGCTGCAGGCACTAATCAGATAAACACAAACATTCCAGACTTCTCTAGATTTGCTCAAATTTTGAGGTATCCAGGCTGCACCAGCACCTGATGCCAGGGAACACTGTAGGCCCTGGGACCTGCTGGACTTGTGCACGGGGTCAGGCTAATTCTGCAGAAGCACATATCATGTGTGCATGCACTAAAACACACCCGTGCCTGCACACCAGTGTTGTTACTTCAATGCCCTGCAAAAATAAATAAATAAATAAATAATTGAAAAAAATCAATCAATGCAGTCACACAAACAGAAGCTTGTGCACACTTCGGGTACATGTGTGTACTCAACACCAATGCACATGCTCACATATGGCTGGATAGGGTCAGGCTGAGTATATGGGATGCTGACTGAGGAGACACTGGGGGCCTTTCTGGCAGGGCAAGGCTGCAGTGCTCTGAGCAGGATAGGGCTCCAGATGAGATGACAGCACAGACTGTAGATGTGCAGGGACAGCCCAGTGAGTGGAGCCCAAGGAAGTCACACAGTTTCTTTGTAGGTCATTGGTTTGAGAAAGAGAACTGAAACCCAGCAGTCCAAGCCATCTGCCTTGGTATCGGAACTCATAAGACCATTGGACCAAGTTGGGTTGGAGAAAAAGAGGATGACAAGGCAAATGTGCGTGCAGGGTAGCCCCAGCCAGTATCACTTGCCTGAGCTGGATCCATCTCAGCACTTGAGCTGAGTTCTCTTCCAAGACTGACTCATTCCTGTCCCAGAAGTACCGGGTCCTCTCAATGTCAGCTCTCAGAAGAAGCCTGCATGAGAGAATGGGTGAGGCATAAGCCAGGAAATGAACAAGCAGCATTAAGAGAAGCAGCTCATGTCATTTTCTGTTTTCCATTCACCACAAGCACCTTAGAAAATTGTCACTTCCATGAAAGCTATGCCTGGGCCTGAGGCAGTGCAGGGTCTACATTAAAGACAGCCTGATTTCTGATTCATCAACATCTCTCACCTCTTTCTTCTTGGTAGCCACATGAGTCTGAAGCCCTTCTCCTACATCCTTTTCTGATCATGACTGCCTTGGGCTTGGCTGGGATGGATTTTCCACTAAGAGAAAGACAGCAGCCCTCTTGCATCTGGCCAGCCTTTCATTATAATCTCTGGATTAAGTGAAGACCGTCTTTTGGTCCCCTGTGTAGTTTTACAGGGTGACAAACATCTTCCTTTGGATGAAAGGCTGAGAGTCCTGGGACTTGAGAACATCAGGGAGATCTTTCTAGTTCTTAAAAATAACAAATTGGCAGGTGCTAAAACTGCTAAATCAAGCACAGGAATGAGTTGCCAAAGGCCCCATCCTACCTAGCCTGTGAACATCTCCAGGAGTAGGGCACCCACAAATCCTCTGGGTTGCTGGTTCCAGCACTTTACCACACACTCAGTGAAAAGATATACCTGGAGATGAAGATTGGGATGCAGAACTCCAGATGGAGCTGACAGTCACCTCCCTTGTCCTGCTGGGAACTTTACTTTTGATCCAGTCACAGATACTTCTGGCTTTCTGGGATGCAAGTGAACGCTGATGGCTCATGTGAAGCTTTTCATCCCAATTTCTACTTTACAGGGCTGCTCTCAAGCCATCCTTCTCTCTGTCGGTATAGATATCTGGGGTTTCCCCAACACAAATGGAACACCTTGCACTCAGCATCGTTGAACCTCATATGTGCATAAGGGTTCATCCTTCAAGCTTGTGCAGTTCTCTTAAAATGGCATCTCTTTATTCTGTTATATCAACTGCACCACTGAGCTTGGTGTCATCCCCAAACTTGCTGAGGATGCAGTTGACCCCAATATCCATGTTATTATTAAACAGCTTCTCAGTGACATGGGCACTGGTATTGAGTGCACCAAAGTAGCTATGAGAGAAAATCTGAAGAATCGTGACCAGGAGATCAAGGGATGTGAATTTCCTCCTCTGTTCTTGTGAGACCCCACAGGGAGTACAGCGTTCAGCTGTGCAACCACCATCATCCGAAAGACACTGACGTGTTGGACTGATTCCAGAGAAAGGCCATGAATGTGATCTGACAGCTGGAGCATTCCTGCTATGAGAGATTTGTTGTTGTTGTTTATCCTGGAGAAGAGAAGGCTCTGGGGGGACTTTAGAACAGCATTCCATTATGTAAGAGTGCTCATAAGAGAGATGGGGAGGCATTCTTAATCAGTGATAGTAAGGATAGGACAAGGTGTACTGGCTTTCAAGTAAAACCAAGTAGAGTTAGGTGAGATATTAGGAAGAAGTTCTGTCCAATGAAGATGGTGAGGCACTGGAACAGGCTGCCCAGAGATGTTGTGGGTACCCCATCCTGTGAAGTGTTCAGGGCCGGGTTGGATTAGACTTCAAGGCATAAAATCTAGTGGAATGTATCCCTGCTAGTGGAGGAAATGGATCTAGAAGATGTTCCAGGTTCCTTCCAACACTAACTCTTCTATTTTTGTGTGTGTGTATGTGAACTGTCAGATTGCACAGAGCAGGGACAAGCCAAGACAATCAAGAACTGACTTCCAGAGACCAGTGTTTCATGGGATAGAGTTAAATCCTAGCAGAGAATCTACACACATGGCAAAGTCAAGAAATGTGTCCGTGATAGTAAGCTGAGAAGTCAGGGAAAGAGAATCACAACTCACATCATCATGTACAGGAAACATTGGGTAACCAGCTGATGCTTGCTGGAGCTCCATTGTGAGGGAGGCACTTCCTACAGCCCACTGCAGTAAACCAGGCTGAAGTCACTTGCCTGCTTTGGATCCATGCAGCACATGAGCTGTGTCATCTGCCTCAACACTGCAATCATGCACTACAAATCTTTGGGTATTTCATTGCAGCACTTCAAAGAGTCCTTCATTAGAGAATGGGCAGGGCAAAACACCTGGAAATGAATAGGAAGCAGCACAGGAAATCAAAAGAGAGCCCATATGATGAGAAGGGAAGGCATGTATTCCAGGTTAGCTTGTCAGAAAATTATTGCCTGTATCAAGGGTGTCTCTTAGCCTGAAGCAATACAGAACCAGTATAAAAGGCAGCCCAGATTCCAGCTTTTCCATCCTCTTCTCTTGTCTCCTTGTTGGGAACCAGGTAAGTGTGAAGCCCTCTGCTGTACTCTTGAAAAGTGAGATTTTGCTTCAATAGAAACGTTACCAGATAGTGATAGTAGATAGTGGTGGTGGAGAGTGTAGAACGGATAATGTCTGTGCAGAGTGTGTTTGTGACACAGATTACATGGCTTCAGATTTATATGGTCAGTGAGAGTCTCCCTGGGCCACACTGTTCTGTATAGGGCCCTGGCACAACGAAGGGATGTGGCACCATATTACAGCTCTCACGACCATCCATAGTAGCTGCCTTGGTTCTCTTATGAGAGGCTACCCAGGCTGTCCCTCACATATCCTTGTGATTTACATCCTTGTATCTCTCTCTCCCAAGTGATGTCCTGCTACACCCAGTGCCAGCCATGCCGGCCCTGTGGCCCAACTCCTCTGGCCAGCAGCTGCAATGAGCCCTGTGTCAGGCAGTGCCAGAGTTCCAATGTTGCCATTGAGCCCTCTCCTGTGGTGGTGACCCTGCCCGGACCCATCCTCAGCTCCTTCCCTCAGAACACCGTTGTGGGATCCTCCACCTCTGCTGCTGTTGGCAGCATCCTCAGCTCTGAGGGTGTGCCCATCACCTCGGGGGGCTTTGACTTGTCCGGCATCGGTAGCCGCTACTGTGGCAGAAGGTACCAGCCCTGCTAAATTCGCTGGCCATGATCCTGGAGAAATACAATAATAAACCTTGAATGTGGTGCTGGATGAAGAAGGAATCTTCAAGCCCCTGCTTTTAGAAGCCCTCACCATCCTCATCTACTCTGGGAAATGCTGAGGAATGGGGTTTCTGACAGCCTGCTTCATGTCTCACCTTCCATTCCTCATTTCACCTACCTAACACTTTCTCCACTTATTCTCCAATCCTTTTTTTTCCTATGATCCCTGAGATTTGAGGTTCCTCAGAACCAATCCAAAATGTAATACAAAATAATGCACATTCCCTGCATGAACTCAAATGAGGGATTGTGTGAATCCTGTACTGCAGAGCCTCTGCTCAAAGTGATCTCATTTTCCTTTTTAGACATTCATTAAAGATTTCTGCATCTTAATTTATGTCTGTGATATTATTTCCACTCTGAGTGACCTCGAGATCGGCCCAGAGAGAATGGCTTTACTCCTGGTGGGTATAGGATGAATGTTTATGGAGATCCTTCTCCATTCCCATTAGAATGAGAGGGTGTGACAGACTGCAGAGGCTGCTCTCTTCATCATTGTCCCTTGCAGATGTAGAAGATATTCCTGGGAACGGCAGAGGAAGCAGCTATTGGCCTTTGACTATAATTTTTATGCCTACAACTATACAGGTCCAACATAGAGAGAACACAACCTCTGCAGCACTCACAGAAAATGTTCTGACTGTGTGTAAGGCCATGGGAATAAACAACCATGCAGGCTCTTAGGAACAGGACTCCTACCGCTCTTGTATGTACTCTGGGGAAATATGAAAGTAGGAGATGGAATAGAACTGTTTGGACATCTCTCTGATGTCAAACACAGCTTAAATTGACAGTTTTGCCGTCCTGTCCACCACAAACGGAACTCTGACTGACACTGGTGTCAGTCAGTGGTTGCAATGTCTGCAGTGCTCACTTCTCTCGAGAACTCAGGGAGGTGCACCCTGGTCAGGATGGAGTTTGGCGGCCCTAACATGCAGCACTCCCCGCAGGCACGGACGGCACTGTGCCCCCGCCACGTCCAAAGCGGTTCATGCCCGGCTGCAGCTCCGGCTTCATTTCCCGTGGGTTTACGGCGCAGTAATACACCGCCGCGTCCGCGAGCCGGGGCCGGGCGAGCCAGAGGGCGCTGGAGAGGCGGTCTTCCGACACCGACAGCCGCCCCGCCGGGTCCGGCACCTCCTTGGAACCTTTAAAAACGTTCACAATGAATGCGGGGCCTCTGCCCGGGAATTGACGATACCAGTAAATGTCCTGAGTGGACTGTATGTTGGGGTGTGAGCAGGTGATGTTGATGCCGGTGCCCTCTCTGGTCTCTGCCGACGGCTCCTGTTGCACCTGCGCTCTGCTCACAACCACTGCAGAGAAGAAAAGAAGCAGCAAGCTGAGAAAATCCATTTTCTCCTACTGACATTTCATGAAGGAGGAGAGAGTGTTGCACGAAGTCGAAAAGATGTCGGAAGGACAGAAAAGGTGCCCGGCCCCGGCCTCAGGCAGCCATCTTCCCGGCCCCGCCGACGACAGTTCCACGCACCCAGGAGCACAGCGGCCAGCCCCGCCAGCCCCTCAGCCCGGCACTGCCGCATCCCGCTGCTCCGCCGCACGCGCCGCTCTACCCCCACCTGCCCCGGCTCTGCTCCGCCCGCGGAGCCTCCACCCCGCAGCCGCCACCAGCTCCACCTCGCGGCTGCTCGGAACCATCTCGTTGTCTTTCTGGAATCTCGTAATGGCATCTAATTATATGTGCTCCGAAACACGTCGTTGAGGAAGGATTGAATTAAATGCAGTTGGCCAGTAATTCCCCGAGTTCCTTTTCTTAGCTCTTCTGAATGTTCTTGATGCATGTTGTTTTTTCCTATCTATGACCTCCATCCGTCCAATGTCATGACTCCTGAGAGATGACAGAAAGCTGCGTCACAATGACAGCACCCTATCAAACACCCTTGGATACATCCCACACCATCTCAAGTTCACAAGTATGTCCAACTGGATTAAGTCCTCCATTTGGTTTTCTTTCTTCATAGGGAGTGTTTCTTCAATTCCTTGAATTTTGTGAATGAATCTCAGGGGCCTTGTAGGTCTGTCTAAAAGAATTATAATGAAAATGGTGGAAGAAGAAGCAATCATTTTATTAGCCTTATAGTTCTCACTGTTTCTGACATCTCATGGTCCCATGGAAATACAACCTCCTTAGCTTCCTTTTTTGCTGCCACATTGGACTTAAGGACCCCTTTCTGACTATTCTT
This sequence comes from Excalfactoria chinensis, assembly GCF_039878825.1. NCBI lineage: Eukaryota > Metazoa > Chordata > Aves > Galliformes > Phasianidae > Excalfactoria > Excalfactoria chinensis. Next base: position 4,129,402 of record NC_092848.1, on the reverse strand, counting down.
CCCTGGCAAGTTGTCATGTCAGGCTGGCCAGCAGTGTTCTTGACTGCATCTCTGCATGGGCAGCAATGTCTCAGGGCTGCTCACAGTTGGACTGCCACTTTTAAATTCAGAAATCTCCAGAATTCCTGATGTGCAGCCATAGTGCTAATCCAGCATTTGTTGGGGTGGTGAACTGGAAGACACACATGGAAGAGTTGTAAGGGATTGCACACTGATATGCAGACAAACATTTGAGGTCCTTTTGCAGCATTGGAGTTGCCATTCCTTGCCAAGGAAATCAAACAGCCAAGACTTCATCAAATTGCAGAATCCACTATGAAGGGGAGATGTCTCTTTTAAGTCTCACTCACCTTTTCTTCTTCCTACAGTGATAATGTTCCAGTTCAGCCTCTTCTGATGAGCCCCCTCAATGGATTTCATATTTTCTTTCAGGGTCTAGAGGGCTGTGTCTCTTCTGAATCTGCATTTATGTAACTAAATCAAGAGCATTTTTCTTGTTCCAGGATATCATCATCTTCCAGCCTTAATCATCCCGACTACCTTAATCTATAGTGTGTTTGCCATGGCCACCAATTTCTGTGCCTTCCTTGCTTTGTGTTGTTCAGCCTCTGGTCTTAGACTGGGGAAACCCTTGAAGTGCAGCTGAGCATCTGAGTAGCACAGACATCCTGAAGGGTTCTGGGTGTGCTGGCTGACACTGGGCTAAACAAGAGACGACTTTGTGCCCTGGCAGCCAAGGGGTCCAACTGAATTTTTGAATGTACTAAGCACTCCATAGCCTACTGATCAATAAAGGTTATTCGCTCACCATTGTTTGTCTTGGTATGCCCACCTGGTATGTATTTTGCAGTACTGGGCTCAAAAACATAGCAGGTTTTTAAGGTGCTTAAAGCGGCCAGAGGAGGGCAGCAGAACTGATAGGGGGACTGGAAGGCATATCCTGTGAGGAGAGTTTGAGGACATGTGGGCTGTAAAGCTCTGAGGTGACCTCATCACTCTCTACAACTTCCCAAAGAGGGAGAGCAGAGAGGGAAGTGCTGGTCTCTTCTCCCTGTTATCTGCTGACAGGACATGTGGGGGAATGGCACAAAACTGTACCAGGAGATGTTCAGGTCAGACAGTAGCGATACTGTAAATCAGTTGATCATGAAACACACAACAACTCAAAACGGAGTACTAGAAGCTAAGCATTCTTTATTTTCAGTGCTGGATGTGTGGGGGATAAGCTCCACCTATCATGTGTATGTTGCACAAAATATCTTCAGCTTTTATTCTTTGCTTATGCAACATATGAAAACATTTTCCTGTACAGTAAATAGATATTCCATACTTCCCATTAATGTTGTTGGGTATTGGGTAGTTGGTGCCTGCGTGCACCTGGGGTGGAGTCAGGGAGGTCACAAGTGTCTGACAGGGGCAGTCACCTGTACCACTATATAGGGTTTGTTGCAAGGCATTAAACTTGTACTTTCGGCGTTACGCACTGTGTGTGAGTCCCGTCTGTTCCCCGTGTGCTGAGGCACGGTACTTTCACATGGCAGCCTTAACTTGTCGCTGGATCGGGAGGTGACAAACGTAGGGCTCTGTGTCATCACACATGTTCAGACATTTTGTGGTGGTGATCCCACAGCCCTCTGGATGAAGTCATAGTGATTTTCCTTCCTGTGCTCACTGCTTGAACCCCATTTCACCAGTGCTCAGTTGGCTTTTTGACTTGATAGCACAAGAACTGCATTCACAATATTTGCTGAATCAAAGTAGAACTTCCCTTATCTACTTAATTCAAGGTGTCTCACTATAATCTACTTGGTACAAGAGCACAGAGTCTTCCTGTTTTGTAAACAAACTCCAGTGTATCCATCAAGGAGTATTAGCAAGCTTAACAATATTGCCACAACTGTTGTCACTAGGAAAAATTAGTTGAATGTGTAGGTGGTCAAACAGTGGAACAGGCTTCCTAGTGATGTGAGTGACACCCCATGCCTGTCAGTGTTGACAGATGTTTGGACAGTGCTTTCGTCCATATGCTTTTCCTTGCAGTTAGCGCTAATGAACCTGGTGACATTTGAAGTGCCCTTCCAGTTCCTCTTCTCTCCTCTCCCCTAACTGTATTACCAGGAAGACAGAGATTAACAGAATCTATTGGTTACCGGAATTGGGGATGATGTCCTATACCCATTTACACATCGGTGATATGAATAGCACTTGAACTTTGCACAAATGGAGACTCTCTCTCTTATTTACTTCCAACACTGAGTATGCTTCTATCTCTACTGTTTGTTTGCATCTTTCTTTTCCCCCTTTTTTTATTCTTCTTATAGAAGATAAAGATTCACTGAAACATGGAGTTAACTCCATAATGCTACGTTATCAACTCCTGAACTCTGTGATAATCTACAGACCATAACAGAGATCAGCTTTGTAAAGAGACTCTCTCCATTATTGTGATTTCCTTCTGGTCTCATTCCTGGGTGTAACTGGTCTCTCCTGTGATCATTATATAGGTACTTTTGAGGTCAGTCACTCTGATGTCTGATTCTTAACATCACCCATTGATGTTAGTCTGACCAGGGCTTCTGGGATCACTTTGAATCTCCAGTGAAATACTGTATATGTATTGGTATGCATACTGTTATTGATAGGTTTGTTAAACACATCTATATCAGTCTAAACTTGTTAGATTAGCTCAGAATTTCTTTATACTACTTATATGTGCTGCTACAATTAATTCCTTAATGAATATAGCCTCTGAGTTTAAGTGTATTATGGATGGCTACAGATTTGCTACTAAGATTTCTACTTACTCCTGGGCTGGGAACCCCCTTATAGTGCACTGTGCTACAACTGTCAGCTGTACCTGTGACCTCCCCAGGCAGCTGTCTGGGAACAACCACTCCACAGTCACCCAACAGAAGGGGTCGCTCCTTGGCTGTGCTATCATTAACCTGAACCTGAGCCCAAGGAGACAGAGTTGAGGGTGATGGAACACACTCTGGAACTTCACACACTTCCCAGTAACCCTCTCAGAAAGACAGCCTCCTCCTGACACGGTTGGGGGATAGTAGCAGGCCTTGGGCTGTGTGCCATGAATTGGGTGTCCCTTGCAATCCAGGAGCACTTCCTGGGCACTCAGATTCCAATGAGGGCCATGAAGGTGCTGTTGGCTGATGACCAAAGAACTCTTCACCAATTTGACACTGAATCAGTCCTTCTTCCCATGGCCCAGCAACCCTGGGACTCATGTTCCTCTGGTTTGATGTTGCAACTGCCCAAGTGTTTGGCCCTGGCATGAATTCACACCAGGTCCATGAGCTGCAGAAGTATACTTGTGATTGGTTTAGTATGGGAGATAATTCCTGCCATATGTGGCAATGAGAATGCAATGGAAGCATGCCTACTCAGCAGTGGTGGGCAGGATTTCTCATCCTTTCTCCCTGTGCATTAAGCTGACCCCACCCTTTTGATCCTTAGTCTTGGAGAGATCCACTCTGTCCTGGCCTGGAGAGGCGGGATGTGGGAATTGGAGAAGTAGGGGTGAATGTGACTGCACTCATACATTCCTAGTACTATGATGGGCAATTCAGCTCAGGATACAAATTGGTGTGAGTCAGTCTTTGTTGAAGCCTAAGTTCTGCAGTATTAGAGGGTGAACTTTGCAGGCATAGAAAAAGAGGACTGAAGATACGAAAGTTTGCATTTCTATGCCAGGGCTGGGAAACATCTCTGCCAGGCTTGCTCTGAGGTTGTTCAGCTTGAGACTGTTGGACATGTAAGTCACACAAACACTCACCTACTCAGGTACATGTGTGGAATCACGCAAACTCCTATACCCATAGGCACCTACATAAATCCAGGCCAAAAGCTATAGTTGTTTCACTCCAGTGGCCTACCAAGCATGCTGATATCATTTGCCTGTGCTGGATTCTTCCAGCATGTGAACTGAGTGCTTTGCCCACACTGACGTGTGCTGCCTGGCTAAACTGGGTCTTTCTTCCTTCCACTCAGCAGATTCCTTCAGTGAGGAATGGGAGTGACGTAAATCAGGATGTGAAAAACAGCAGCACAGGAAACCAACAAACAGCCCATATGATTAGCTGGGATGTTTTGCATTCATGAGGATCTTCTCAGAAAATAATCACTGCTGTAAGGGAGGCCTCTGGAACTGGAGCAGCTTGGGTCCATTATAAAAGCCAGTCAAGCTCCCTGCTGCCTCATTCACTTCTCTCACCTCCATCTTCTTGGGAATCAGGTGAGTGTTAAGCTCCTTATTGTTCTCTCCATTCTGAAAAAATGAGTTCTAAATACAGTAGGACTCTCAGCTGCTATTAGCTCTGTTCCATGCCTGGCTCTGCTTATCATGAGAGAGGGAAGCAGGGTGAATGTTCATCATGGATGAGGCTGGGCCTGTAAGGAGATGGCTCGTGGGCTAGGGCCTAGGCTGCAGCTGAACAGGACCCAGTGGCTTTTATTGCGCTCTGTCAGGATGAGACCAAGAATGCCTTGCACATCCCTGAACTGTCTTCAGCTCCCAGCACTGTATGTGCATTGATTCCTTCATACCATGACGATAGGCTGTTCCTCTGTTCCTCATGCATTCCCATATTCTGCTTCCTCCCTGTCCTCTCTCCCAGGTGTACCTCCATCCCTGAGACATGTCCTGCTGCAACCAGTGCCAGCCATGCCAGCCATGCCAGCCCTGCGGCCCCACCCCTCTGGCCAGCAGCTGCAATGAGCCCTGTGTCAGGCAGTGCCCGCCCTCCACCATTGTCATCCAGCCCTCTCCTGTGGTGGTGACTCTGCCTGGACCCATCCTCAGCTCCTTCCCACAGAACACCGCCGTGGGATCCTCCACCTCTGCTGCTGTTGGCAGCATCCTCAGCTGTGAGGGAGTGCCCATCTCCTCTGGGAGCCTTGACCTCTCCTGCATTTCCAACCGCTACTGTAGCAGAAGGTGCAACCCCTGCTAAAGAAGCTGGACACTGCTCCAGAGAAGGACACCCAGGAACGCTGAAAATGGCAATGGACAGAAGAAAAAATTTTGTGGTGCTGCCGCGCGTAATAGACATGTACAGGCCCACCTCGTGCCTCTAACAACATGGAGAGCATCTACTGATACTGTCTTCCACTTACTCTTCCTATCTCATGTCAATACTATGTTTTCCCATTAGAGATCTCTGTTAGTGTCCCCAAAATGAACCCTGAGTGACCTGCTCATCTCCCTAAATCTCTGAGCTAGGAGACAGGCCTCTATGGCAATGCTGCCATAGGAAAGGGGAACAGATTCTTGTCTGTTTCTGCTGCTCTCTGCACACAGGGCCTCTGCTTGGTGTGACATCATTTCTCAGACTCATTAAACACTTTCTGCATCCCTAAGTGTTGTTTCCTCCTGTGTGATTTTTTTTTTTTTTTTTTTTTTTTTTTTTTTAAATATATATTGCACAGAGATGGCCTTAGGAGAAAAAAATCACTTTGGTGGGAATCAGCTGAGAGCACTATATCACTCCTGTGGGCACTGGTGGGAGAGACACACAGAAGGGATAAATCTTTCGTGCACTGTCACTTGAAGTTGAGAAAGAAATTCTTAATTACATCATAAGGAAATGCCATCAGTCTTTACCTTGCTGTATTACTTGAAAGGAAATATCCTTGTGAAGGACACGTACTCATCAGCAAGGATGGGTTTGTTAGAAACGTGAATGTCAAAGACAGCCTTGACTGCAGTGATCAAGAAATCACAGAACCGTGGAAGTCCTTGTGTTGGAAGGGACTCTCATGGTCATCTAGTTTCAAAAACCATGCTGAGGGTAGGGATGGGAAATGTTTCCTTTCTGAGTTTCCTTTTGTGTTGGTGGTTTTTTTTTTTTTTTTTTTTTTTTCTTTGTTTGTTTGTTTGTTTTTTGTGCTTGTTTTTGTTTTCCTACCACCATAGACATTACAGCAGGAGAATGTGATGCCTTTGGTGAAAACAAGTTAGGGAGACTCATCACTCCTCAGTTTATTGGAGGTCTGTGCACACTGCTGACAATCACTTTTTAACCATGCTGACATGAAGGAGAAAGATTCCAGGATGTTCTTCCACCGCCAATGACCATTGTCCCTGCCTTGCTGTGTATCTCCTTACACAGATCTCCTCAACACCTGAGAACACCATGTGAATGGGAATGCTCATGAATGTCATTCACAGGAGAGGATTTCTGTGCCTGAGGATGACATAGGGAAATCAGAACTCCCATCAAACTCTTTGGGAAGTGTTCCTCATGGTTTGGGTGGAGCTGTGCTGGGGAAAAAGACTCAGAGAATGTTGGTTCTGAGGCCATCAGGAACTGGAAAGGTATATTTCTCTCATATTTGATGGCATTCTGTCTCCTTCATTTTCCCATGTATCCAGCCTCCAGATCCAGGACACAACAATCTGTAGTGCCTGAGAATGGACAGGGTAAATCTTCCCTCTTCAGTTGTAACATCTTCTGCAGAGCTTCTTCCTGGCCCACATTTTGCGAAGTTACCTACAGCTGAATGCTTGTGGAAGTTAGAACCTCTACCGGCTACAAGCTTATCCTCCTCCAAGAAAGACCCTCTGTGAGAGCAGATATCAGCCCCTGCACTGAGACATGCCATTGAAAGTATGACTGAATTCTGCACTCAGCAGTATCCATGTTCTTCAGTCACACAGGGAATGCATCAGCTCAAATGCAAAACACTGAGATGTCTTCCCCCAGGTGCCAAGATCCTTCGGCATATCCTGAGCCCTGGGGTGAAACAGCCCATGTGCTCCATGCAGTACTGCTGCTCTCCACTGAGAGATCAGACTCTTTCCACATCAGCACACCCCAGGGATCTGTGCTGTGGGTGCTTTACTTCCACACAGATTCCATATGCTGCCAGCACCACAGAACTGGGATGCAGCGGATGCAGCATGGGGTCGTTCCTATATGGTGTGAGGATGTCAGTAACTTTACTGAGGATAGGTTCTGTACCAGGCGGTGCTAAATGATGTGAGATTCAGTCTGGAATCCTGCATACAGACCTGGGGTCCTCAGCATAAGAAAGATGCAGAGTTGCAGGAGTGGCTCCAGAGGAGAGCTGTGGAGATCATCAAAGGGCTGGAGTACATTTCCTGTGAGGAAAAGTGGAGGGAAATGGGTATGTTCAGCCTGGAGATGAAAAGGCCCTGGGGAGACCTCATTGCAGCCTTCCTGTACTTAAAGGGTGCATATAAACTGCAGGAAGACTGAGGTTGAACGTGATCTGATAGACAACACTGATAGTGATAGAACACCGTTGTGGGATCCTCCACCTCCGCTGCTGATGGCAGAATCCTCAGTTATGAGGGAGTGCCCATCAACCTAAAGAGCTTCGACTTGTCCAGCTTCGGCAGCAACAACTGCGGCAGACGGTGCCCACCCTGCTAAAGGCGCTGGCCGTGGTCCTGGAGAAATTCTCCAGTACACCATGAACACGGTTCTGTATCAAGAAGGAATCTTCAAGCTCCTGCTAACAGAGTACCCGGTCATACTCAGCTGTCCTAGGAAATGCTGAGAGGAAGGGGCAGTCCTGGGCTTTCTGAAAACATGGCTTATGTCCCTCTATTCATCCACCTCATTCTCTCCGTTGTTTTTTTTTTTTTTTTTTTTTTTTTCATTTTGTTTTTCCCCTATATTTGCCTTAGCAGCATCTGCTGGAAAAGGAGGCCCATGCACTGCATGAACTCAAACACAGGATAAGACAAATCCTATACCGTGGAGCCCCTGCTCTGAGTGATTTCCTTTTCATCTTTAAGTAAAGACTCTGGCATCTCACTTTGAGCTTTCTATGTTACCTCCCACCATGTATGTTCTCCAGAGCTGCCCAGAGAGAACGGCTTTGCTCTTAGTGGATATGAGTGTTTAAGGTGACCTTTCTCCATTCCCTGAAAAAAGGGAGGTTATGTCACACTACAGAGACTCCAATCTTGGGCACTAAACCTTGCCTCTGAAAGAGGTATCCTAGCTATTGCAGAGTAAGAGACAATCAGCCTTTCACTTGCACTATACCCACATGTCCTGGAAATGGAGATCATAACCTCCATTGTCCCCACATGAAAAACTATGAGTGTGTGGGAAGACATGGGCTCAGGCCATCCAGCAGGCTCTTGTGAAGGGAAGTCCTTTTGTTTTCATACATCCTGCATTGGGGAAGGAAAAGAAGATAGGAGATGAAACAAAATTGCATGAATGTCCCCCTGGTATAAAACACACCTCATGCAGTCAGTCCTACTGTTGCATGGCTTGCAGACCTGACCACCCCAGGATCGACTGTGTCTGGTTGACACTGGCCTCAGAGAATCACTGCTGTGGGTGCAGTGCTCATTTCTCTTGAGAACTCAGGGAGGTGCACCCTGGTCAGGATGGAGTTCAGTGACACTTTAGGCAGTGTTCACTGCAGGCTCAGACAGCACTGTGCCCCTGACACATCTGCGGATGTACACAGATGGCCCAGTGAGAGGAGCCCAAAAGGTTATGCAACTTATCCATTGGACAACATGATGAGAAAGAGATCTGAAACCCAGCAGTCCATCCCACATGCTATAGCATCCAATCATATGAGCCCACTGGAGCAAGACGGGATGGAGAAAAAGACAGACAAATGTGTGTACAGGTTAGCCTCAGGCCAGCATCACTTGTCTGAGATGGATCCATCTCAGCACTTTGAACTAAGTCCTATGCCATCACTGACTCATTCCTAGCCCACAAACACCTAGGCTTCTCAATCCCAGTGCTCAGAAGAAGCCTCCATGAGGCAATAGGTGTGGAATAAGCCAGGAAGTGAACAAACAGCATTAAGGAAAGCAGACACACAGCTCATGACATTGTCTGTTTTCCATTCATAACAAGCACCTTAGAAAACTGTCACTTCCATGAGGGCTACGTCTGGGCCTGGGGTAGTGCAGGGTCTACATTAAAGGCAGCCTGATTCCTTCACCCTCTAATCAACATCTCTCACCTATTTCTTCCTGGAATCCACGTGAGTCTGAGGCCCTTCCCCCACATCCTTTTCTGATCATGCCTGAGTGGGGCTTGGCTGAAATGGCCTCCTCATGTTCTATGAGGAGAGCCTGAGGACATGTGGGTTGTGCAGTTTGGAGAACACAAAGCTTAGGGACATTGTTGCTCTCTACAACTTTCCAAAGAGGGAAAGCAGAGAGGGAGGTGCTGGTCTCTTCTCCCTGTTGTCTGATGACAGGACATGTGGGAGACTGGCGCAAAACTGGACCAGGAGATGTTCAGGACTGACAGTAGTGATACTGTAAATTGGTCGATGATTAAATTATCTAAGACTCAAACTGGAGTGTTAGAAAGCAGGCATTAATTATTTTCTGTGTTGGAAATCTGGGGGATAAGCTCCACCTATCATGCGTATGTTGCATTAAATATCCCCAGCTTATATATATATCCTGTTTCCCTTTTCTGGAGGCACAGATTTTGAGAAATCCCTCCTCCCCACTAGTCACGTAACTGGGCTGAACCAGCCCGTAAACAATTGACAATGTTACACATGCAAACATTTTCCTAGACAGTACATAGATATTCCATACTTATCAACAAAATTGTTAATGTAGGGTTCTGCCTCGTCACACATGTTCACATTTTTGCGGTGGTGGTGATGTGTGGAAATCAAACTCCATAACCACAAAGTAGTCGTAAAGCAGGTATGTTTAACGAATGATGCATGCACACCCTGGTGCAAGGGTACTTGCACACCATTAGGAGAAAGCGTGCTACAGATACAGGCTGAACTAATACATAATCAGTAGTTGTCAGGAATTCAGATACGTATTCATTACATTCCTGAGACCCTATTAGCATGCAGTCCCACCCTCTTGCATGTGCATAGTGAGTCATGGGGGTGGTCATGGGATGGAGTCTCATTGTCTTCCTCCTCTTCTTGGCTGTAAACTTTCGGCACAGTGGGATGGACACCCCCCAGACCAGTTCCAGCTTGCCCTGTGGACATCTAATCACCTCACTATCCTCGGGCTGTTGCCTTATCTTTATGGCCTTCATAGGCCTTGTTATTCCAGACACAGTGTCTGCAATCCCCATTCTTCTAACAACTTCTACATAAACTTTGAACGTGACTTCCAGTTTCTTCCCACTCTATTAGCTCTGTTAGTAGGAAGACAGAGATTAACAGAATCAGCTGTATCCTGAAGTGTCCCTGATGTGACCAGAATGTGTTGTTATGTGGGACACGCATGTCACACAAACACTCACCTGCTCAGGCACATGTGTGGAATCATGCCAACACCTATACCCAGAGGCACCTGCATATATATAGCAGAAAGGGTTTAATTGTTTCACTCCAATGGCCTACTAAGCATGCTGATATCATTTGCCTATGCTGGATTCTTTCAGCATGTGAACTGAGTGTTCTGCCCACAGTGACGTGTGCTGCCTGGATAAACTCGGTCTTTCTTTCTGCCACTCAGCAGATGCCTTCAGTGAGGAATGGGAGTGACATAAATCAGGATGTGAAAAACAGCAGCACAGGAAACCAACAAACAGCCCATATGATTAGCTGGGATGTTTTGCATTCATGAGGATCTTCTCAGAAAATAATCACTGCTGTAAGGGAGGCCCCTGGAAATGGGGCAGCTTGGGTCCATTATAAAAGCCAGCCCATTTCCTTGTTGCCTCATCCACTTCTCTCGTCTTCATCTTCTTGGGAATCAGGTGAGAGTTAAGCCCCTTCTAGTTCTTTTCATTCTCTGAACAGTTTTGAGCTCAGCAGAACTCTCAGCTGCTATTATCTCTGTTCCATGCCTGGTTCTGCTTATCATGAGAGAGGGAACTGAGGTGAACATTTCTCATGGGAGGAGGGTGGGCCTGTAAGGAGGTAGCATATGGCCATATGGCTTATGGTTGTGTCAGTAGCTGGATAAGTCCCAGTGGTTTTTATTGCACTCTGTCAGGATGAGACCAAGAATGCCTTGCACATCCCTGAACTGTCTTCAGTTCCCAGCACTGTATGTGCATTGATTCCCTCACAGCATGATGATAGGCTGTTTCTCATGCATTCCCATGTTCTGCTTCCTCCCTGTCCCCTCTCCCAGGTGTACCTCCATCCCTGAGACATGTCCAGCTGTGACCAGTGCCAGCCATGCCAGCCCTGTGGCCCAACCCCTCTGGCCAGCAGCTGCAATGAGCCCTGTGTCAGGCAGTGCCCGCCCTCCACCATTGTCATCCAGCCCTCTCCTGTGGTGGTGACCCTGCCCGGACCCATCCTCAGCTCCTTCCCACAGAACACCGCCGTGGGATCCTCCACCTCTGCTGCTGTTGGCAGCATCCTCAGCTGTGAGGGAGTGCCCATCTCCTCTGGGAGCCTTGACCTCTCCTGCATTTCCAACCGCTACTGTAGCAGAAGGTGCAACCCCTGCTAAAGGTGCTGGACACTGCCCCAGGCAAGGACACACAAGAACTCTGTAGAGTGGGCAGAACAAGAAACAAAGGAAGGGGGCAGTCTGACTTCTCTGACAATGTGGAGATGTCTCTTAACCCTTCCTTTCTTTCATTCTTCTTATCTAATTACTTTGCTATCATTTCTAATTTTTAATCTCTGTTAGTACCCCTGAAAACAAGCCTCAAGTGACCTGCTTGCCTCTTTACAATCCTTGGCCAGGAAATTGGGGCCCTAATATAGGAAGGTAAAACAGATTCTTGTCTGTTCCTACTGCTCCCCACACTTGGTGTCTGCACTTGGAGTGACATCATTTCCCTCTTCAGACTTATTAAACATTTGCTGCATCCTTCAGTGTGTCCCTCCCTGCTTTTTTACTGTCTGTGCATTGATCACTTGTCTAGATACTGGAGGCCAGAGCACACTGCAGAGATTTCATTTTTCAGTCACCATCTTTTGAAGCAGAGGAAATCACCCCCAGTTAATTTGTAACTAATGGCTGTCAGTTGTTGTCTTCTTGCATCTCTGCTTAGACACGTCCTCTAGACCCTGGAGCATGTCATTTGAGTGAAAAAACTGTCAAATGAGAGAACCTGCTTAGGTCATCTGCTGACTTCCTAGTTTGGCCAGGCTCTCTGTTGGTCTACTCTGTTTACTGGGTGGAGTCTTCAGCCAGGCCACTCTTGGCTAACCTGGGTTTATAACAATCACCTCACTTGCCCAGAATACCATTGGCTGTCCATCACTGTATCATGTCAAGCTCTTTATCCACCAAGATCCCCAAGACCTTCTCTACAGGAATGCTCTCAAAGAGTTCTTCTTCCACTCTGTACACATAGCTGAGATTGCACCAGCTCAAATACAACAGCTTGCACTTGGCCTTGTTGAATTTCATTAGGTTCCCCCGGGTCCCTCTTTTGAGTTGTAAAGATCCCATTGGATGGCATCCCTTCCTTCTGTTGCATTCCTAGAATCACAGAATCATAGGGGTTGGAAGGGACATCCAGAGATCATCGAGTCCAACCCCCCTGACAAAGAATATTCCCTACACCAGGTCGCACAGGTAGGCATCCAGGTGGGTATTGAATATCTCCAGAGAAGGAGACTCCACAGCCCCCCTGGGCAGCCTGTTCCAGTGCTCTGTCACCCTCACCATAAAGAAGTTCTTGTGTACATTCGTGCAGAACTTCCTATGCTCCAGTTTCTGTCTGTTTCCCCTTGTCCTGTCCCCAGACACTGCTGGCCTCACCACTTTTCCCCCACACCTTAGATATTTACTGATCTGGATCAGGTTCGCTCTCAGTCTCCTTTTCTCAAGGCTAAACAGACCCAGTTCACTTAGCCTTTCTTCATAGGGCAGATGCTCCAGGCCCTTCCCCACCTTTGTGGCCCTCTGCTGGACTCTTTCCAAGAGATCCCTGTCTTTTTTGTACTGAGGAGCCCAGAACTGGACACAGTATTCCAGATGAGGCCTCACCAGGGCAGAGTAGAGGTGGAGGATCACCTCCCTCAATCTGCTAGCCACGCTCTTTTTAATGCACTCATTCCATGCGCCACTATGCTTAGTGGTATCAGCAAAATTGCTGCAACCACCCAGCTGATTCCTTATCCACTGAATGTCCCACAAGTCATATACTTCCAGTTTAGAGGAATAAATGTTTTGTGGGACCATATCAAGGATCTAGAAGAAGTCTAGACACAGTTACCTTTCCTTGGTCCAGTGATGCCAAAATCTGCATAGTAAAAGGATCTGGGGGGGGGGGGAGGGGGGGGGGTTGATTGACAAGTTGCTTAACATGAGCTCCAGGCTATTTGCACCTGCAATCAGATCTCCTACACTTCAGCCAAGTCTCAACAGTGCAGAGGTCGTGTTTGGGGGATGATGGCAAGTCTGGATTTGGATGCTGTTGCAGATGTATGTCCCAACCATAGCACTCTTCAGCAGTGTCTTGCTTGTTCCAGTTGTTCCCAAGATGAGAGAATCCACAGGATCCCTGTGCCTTGCCTTTCCTGCTGTTTTCCACCTATCAACTTAAAATCACACCTTCAGCCAGGCCTCTCCCGGGTCCCTTTTTTTTTTTTTTTTTAAACAAACAAACAAACACCACAATGTCCACAGATTGTCTCATCAAGTGTGAAATGCAGGGAATCACAGAATCATAGAATACCCTGAGGTAGAAGAGACAAGAACCGTTAACTCCATATCCTTTCTCCACACAGGGTTAATGAAATACTGAACCACAAACCTCTTGAGTCCTGTTTCAGTTGCAACACAATGTTTTGTACCTATTTCAAGAAGTCTCACCAAAAAAAGGGAAGCATAGTGTGATGGGAGCACAATTGGAGAATGCCTTCTGGTGAATGAAAGGAAAGGGGAGAACTCTGAAGATGATGCAGATGTCAGAAACTACCATGAAATTTTGGACTAAGAGGAAGCTGGACATGAGCCAGCAGTGCACACTTGCAGCCTGGAAGGCCAACTATGTTCTCTACTGCATTAAAAGGGGAGTGGCCAGTAGGAAGAGGGAGGTGATTGTCCCCCTCAACTTCTTTCCATCTGAGCCAGGAGTCTGGGTGGTCTTATGAAAGCGGATGAACACTGGGATCAGTAGGGAGGATTCAGAAAAAGACTAGATAAAGGCTGAAGGCACTGATTACTTAAAATCAAACACATCAGCCTTCCCTAAACACCTTCAGACTATGAGATGCCCAGGTTGTACTGGCATGTGACACCACTACACAGAGGAAACACTGAGCCTTCATACATGCTGAAGCTGTGCACATGGTCAGTCTAGTTCTGTGCACATGTGCACTGGCACCCAACACGTGTGTATGCACACAAATAAACCTGTATCTTCACACAGGTGTTGTCACATCAATGCATTCGCAAATGCATATGCATACAATGTGCACATAGAAACAAAAGCTCATGCATACTTCAGGTACTTGCACACATCACCCATGATTGTGAACACACATAGATGGAGAGGCAGAGGCTGAGGCCATGGGGAGCTGACTGAGGAGACACCAGGGACCTTTCTGGTAGGGCAAAACTGAAGGACAAAGCAGGACAAAGAATCAGGACAATGGGATGATGGGATGACAGCACAGCTTGCAGATGTGCAGGGACAGCCCAGTGAGAGGAGCCCAAGGAAGTTATGCAACTTATCCAGAGGGCAACTTGATGATGAATAGAATTGAAACCCAGCAGTCCAAACCATCTGTCTGAACATACAACCACATGAGAACTCTGGGGTGAGTTGGGATGGAGGGAAAGAGGAAGACATAGCAAATGTGCAAGAAGGGCCATCATCACTTGCCTGAGCTGGATCCATCTCAGCACTTGAGCTGAGTCCTCTGCCATCACTGACTCATTCCTCGCCCACAAACACTGAGGCCTCTCAATCACAGTACTCAGAAGAAGCCTCCATGAGGGTATGGGTGAGGCATAAGACAGAAAATGAATTAACAGCATTAAGGGAAGCAGCCACACAGCTCATGTCATTGTCTGTTTTCCATTCATCACAAGCACCTCAGAAAATTGTCACTTACATGAAAGCTATGCCTGGGCCTGAGGCAGTGCAGGGTCTATGTTAAAGGAAGCCTGATTCCTTCACCCTCTCATCAGTATCTCTCACCTCTTTCTTCTTGGTAACCAAATGAGTCTGAAGCCCTTCTCCCACATCCTTTTCTGATCATGCCTGTGTTTGCTTTGGAGGAGATGGATTTTCCACTAAGAGAGGGACAACAGTGTTGTTGTACCTAGCCAGTCCCTTCAGATAATTTCTGGATGAAGCAAAGACAAGATTTTACAATATAAATACATAATGGGCAGGTGTCAAGAGGAGCCAGGATCTTTTCAGTGGTGCCCAGTGACAAAACAGGTGGGAACAAGCACAGACTCATACACAGGAAGCACCATCCAAACATGGAAAGATCTTTACTTCAAACATCAAAGAGTAGAGCACTAGAACAAGCTGCCCAGAGAGCGTTTGGAATCTCCTTCTTGGGAGATACTGAAAACCCACCTAGATGCTTTCCTGTTTGACCTGATTTAGGGAACTTGCTTTAGCATGGCAGTTGGACTAGAAAAGGCCAAGCCCCTCCTCATCACAACCTCCCTTCAGGAAGTTGTAGAGTGCACTGAAGTCCTCCCTGAGCCTCCTCTTCTCCAGGCTAAACAATCCCAGCTCCCTCAACCACTCCTCATAAGACTTGTGCTCCAGACGCCTCACCAGTTTCGTTGCCCTTCTCTGGAAATGTTCCAGGGCTTTGATGTCTTGTTGTGAGGAGCTCAAAACTGAACACAATACATCATCTATCAGTGCTTCTTGGTGACTGGTGAAGTCCCAGAAGACTGGAGGCTTGCAAGTGTGACTCCCATCTACAAGAAGGGCTGTAAGGACGACCCAGGGAAACACAGGCCTGTTAGCCTGAACTCAGTGTCGTGGAAGGTAATGAAGCAGATTATCTTGAGGGAGATCATGCAGCAGCTATGCAGGACAACAGAGGGATTTGGCCTAGCCAGCATGGATTCACGGAGAGCAGGTCCTGTTTGACCAACCTAATCTTCTTCCATGATCTATTGATCTGCCTGGTAGATGAGAGAAAGACTGTTGATGTAGCAGTCTTCCTAGACTTCAGCAAAGCCTTTGACACTGTCTCCTACAGTATTCTGCAGAAGCTGGCAGCCTGTGGTTTGGACAGGTACACTCTTGACTGGGTCAGGAACTGTCTGGAGGGCTGGGCCCAGAGAGTGGTGGTGAACGGAGTTAAATCCAGCTGGCAACTGGTCATGAGTGGTGTTCCTCAGGAGTCAGTGCTGGGGCCCATCCTCCTCAGTATCTTTACTGATGACCTGAATGAGGTCATTGAGTGCACCCTCAGTAAATTTGCAGATGACATCAAATTGGCTGGAAGTGTCAATCTGCCTGGGGATAGGGAGGCCCTACAGAGGGATCTGGACAGGCTGGAGAGTTGGTCTGAAGCCAGTGGAATGAGGTTCAACAAGACCAAATGCTGGATCCTGCACTTTAGCCACAATAACCCCAGGCAACGCTACAGGCTTGGGGCAGAGTGGCTGGAAGACTGTGTAGAGGAAATGGATCTGGGGGTATTGATTGATGCTCAGCTGAACATGAACCAGCAGTGTGCCCAGGTGGCAAAGAAGGACACTGGCATCCTGTCTTGCATCAGAAGTGTTGCCAGCAGGAACAGGGAAGTAATTGCCCCCCTGTACTCAGCACTGGTGAGGTCGCACCTTGAGTACTTTGTCCAGTTTTAGGCCCCTCACTGCAGGAAAGACATTGAGGCCCTGGAGCATGTCCAAAGAAGGGCAATAAAGCTGGTGAAGGGTCTGGAGCACAGGCCTTGTGAGGAGTGGCTGAAGGAGCTGGGATTGTTCAGTCTGGAAAAGAGGAGGCTCAGGGGAGACCTTATAGCTCTCTATAACTTCCTGAAGGGAGGTTGTTGTGAGCTGGGGGTTGGCCTCTTCTCTTGTGTAACTGGTGATAGGACTGGAGGGAATGTCATCAAGCTGTGACAAGGGAGGTTCAGGCTGGACGTTAGCAAATACTACTTCTCAGAAAGAGTGGTCAAGCACTGCAATGGGCTGCCCAGACTGGTGGTGGAATCACTGACCCTGGAGGTGTTCAAGGAATATTTTGATGTTGTGTTGAGGGATGTGGATTAGTGAGAATTATTGGTGATAGGTGAATGGTCAGACTCTGTGATCCTGTGGGTCTTTTCCAACCTTGGTGATTCTACAATTGTATGATTCACCACCCACTCAGTGAAAGAGTATATCTGAGGGTGCATATCCAGTTACCATGCTCCAGATGGGGCTGACAGTCATCTCCCTTGCCTTGCTGGGCACTCCTCTTTTAATTCAGCTCTGGATACTTTTCTACCTCCTCATATGGGAGGGCCAAAAGAAGTGGCCACGAATGAGCTGAGGCAGCAGGGAAAAATAATGTGCAGGAGACCCTGGGCATCCAGCTGATACTTTCAGAATCTTATCCTGTGGATGGCATTTCCAACAGCCCCACTGCAGTGAACCAAGCTCAACTTGCTTGCTTTGGACCTATCCACCAATAGATCTGAATCATCTGACTCACCATGCAATCCTGAATGACAAATCTTTGGGTCTTTCATTGCAGTACTTCAAAGAATCCTTCATTACAGAATGGGCATGGCATAAATCTGGAAATGAAAAGGTAGCATTACAAGAAACCAAAACACAGCCCATGTAATGAGAAGGGGTAGCATGTATTCAAGGTTGGCTTGTCAGAAAATTATGGCCTTTATCAGTGGTGTCTCTGGGCATGCAGCAGTGAAGGATCAGTATAAAAGGCAGCCCGATTCCTAGCTCTCCCATCCACTTCTCTTGCATCCTTCTCAGTGAGAACCAGGTAAGTGTGAAGCCATCTCTTCCTCTCTTGCAAAGTGTGACTTTTGCTTCAATAGGAATCTAATCGGATAGTGGAACTCCACAGTATGGGAGACCATAGAGGGGATGACGTCTGTGCAGAGTGTGTTTGTGACACAGATTAAATGGCTTTAGGTTTATATTGTCAGTGAGAGAGCATCCTTGGGCCACACTGTTCTATGTAGGGCCCTGGCATAATTAAGGGATGTGGCATCCTGAGCCTTAGCCTCCATCCTTAGTAGCTGCCTTGGCTCCTTTGTGAGAGGCTACCAAGGCTGTCCCTCACATACCCTCATGCTTTATTTCCTTCTACCTCTCTCTCCCAGGTGTACCTCAAGTCCCAAGAGATGTCCTGCTACACCCAGTGCCAGCCATGCCGGCCCTGTGGCCCAACTCCTCTGGCCAGCAGCTGCAATGAGCCCTGTGTCAGGCAGTGCCAGAACTCCAATGTTGTCATTGAGCCCTCTCCTGTGGTGGTGACCCTGCCCGGACCCATCCTCAGCTCCTTCCCTCAGAACACCGTTGTGGGATCCTCCACCTCTGCTGCTGTTGGCAGCATCCTCAGCTGTGAGGGTGTGCCCATCACCTCGGGGGGCTTTGACCTCTCCTGCATTTCCAACCGCTACTGTGGCAGAAGGTGCAACCCCTGCTAAAGGCTCTGGCCGTGGTCCTGGAGAAATTCATCCGTAAATCACTAACATGGTTCTGAATCAAGTAGGAATCTATAAGCCACTGCTTCAAGATTACCTGACCATCCTCAGCTACTCTACAAAATAATTAGGGGATGGAGCAAGCCTGGGCTTTCTAAATATCTCACTCATGTCTTATCTTCTGTTCCTTTACCTACCTACATACCTGCCTCTTTTACAGCTTTTTCTCTTTTTATTTTCTTTCCTATGCTACTCTTAGCTGAGAGGCTCCTCAGAATCAGCTCATGCTCTGTCAGAAAAGAAGGCATTTGCCTTGCACGAACTGAAATACAAGGTCCAGCAAATCCTGCACTGTGGAGCCTCTTCTTGGAGTGACCTCATTTTTCTCTTTAAATATTCATTAAAGATTTCTGCATCTCAATTTGAGCTTTTGATATTACTTTCCACTGTGTACGGCCTCCAGAACTGCTCAGCTAGAATGGCTCTGCTCTTGATGGGTATGAGTTTTTAAGGAGAACATTTTCCATTCACAGAAGAATAGGAAATTGCAATGCACTGCACAGTCTCCTCACTTGTGCACCTTACCTTGCAGCTGGCTATTGCAAAGCATGAGAATATTGTCTTTTGCCTTGTGGTGTTTTCTGCCCTCAGTTTCCTCCAGATATTGGAAATGGAGAACACAACCTCTTCTCTGCTCACAGGAAAAGCTTTGACTGTGTGGAAGGCCATGGGGGATGCCACTCTGTAGACTCTTAGGAACAGGGCTCCTACTGGTCTCATCAGTGTGGTACTGGGAAATGAGGAAAGGGTGGAAGATCGAGTAGAACTGTGTGGAGATCTCTCTGGTGTCCAACACAGCTTGTATTGTCATATATGCCATTTTAGTCACCTCAAACATAGGCGTATCTGACTCATATTGGCCTCCGTCAGTGACTGCTATGGGGTGGCGCGCTCATTTCTCTCGGGAACTCAGGGAGGTGCACCCTGGTCAGGGTGGAGTTTGGCGGCCCTGGAGGCAGCGACACCTGCGGTCCCGGACGGCACTGTGCCCTTACCCCTCCCGCAGCGGTTCGTGCTCAGCCGCAGCCCCGACTCCTCCCCCCGTGCTATCAACGCGCAGTAATACACCACCGCGTCCCCGAGTCGGGGCCGGGAAGTCACAGGGAGCTGGAACGGAGATCGGCCGACGCCAACAGCCGCTCCGCCTGTTCCGGCGCCTCCTTAGAGGCTGTGACAGTGCTGACGAGGAACGTAGGGCCTCAGCCCGGGAGCTGACGGTACCAGTGGATGTATTCATATGTTGGGTTGTGAGCAGGTGATGCTGATGCCGGTGCCCTCGCTGGTCTCTGCCGATGGCTCCTTCCGCACCTGGGCTCTGCTCACAGCCACTGCCGAGAAGAAAAGAAGAAGAAAACACAAGAATTCCCTTTTCTCCAACAGAAAATGTTACACGTGATTTCAGGAGGAGAATGGAATGAGAGCGAAAGGGCTTACAGGAGGCAGAAGTGAGGAATTTTTAAAGGAATAGAGTAGCGCAGGAAAGGATCGGTGGGTTGGGCTCGCTGGAAGCAGGCGGGAAGAAGAGAATGGCACGAGATCTGAAAGAAGCCGGAGGAACGGAGGCGAGGCCGGCGCCGGTCCCCACAACCCCGTCAGCCCCGAACACCCAGGAGCACGGCGGCCAGCCCCGCCTGGCACTGCTGCATCCCGCCGCTCCGCCGCCCGCGCCGTTCTGCCCCCGCCAGCGCCGCCTCTGCTCCTCCCGCGGCTTCTCCTCCCCGCTGCCGCAGCCAGATCCGCCCAGCTCCAGTCACTCGGGGCTGCTCCGGGCTGCTAGTGCTGGGCACCAGTGCGCGGGGCTTGGGTTGCTGGGAGCTGGACACTGCTCATCTTTTTCTTGGGGTCTTACAGGGACAGCAACTCCATCACTTCCCCTGACAGCCTGTTCCAATAACTCACTACTTTTCCTGAGAATAATTATTTCCTAGTATCCAACCCGAACCTTCCCTGTGAAGGAAAACAAGGATAAACAGTCCTTGCAAATAAGATCTTTAAAGAACAAAGTAAAGATTGAGGTTCCTGCAAAAGAAGATAAAAGTTAGAATAAATGTTTTGGCCAGAAGGATCTGGTTAAACGGACTTATCTTGCAAGTATGTGTCAGTACACACTAGCTTAGCACCTTGCATAAATTTTGTTTACTGGAGAGAAGAAAGATTGATAGAATTTACAGGATACAAAGATAGTCCTAGTTGGGTGAAACAACAAACTCTGAATCCAGATTATGGTGTATGTATAAAAAAAGGAAACAAAGGGGAAGAGCTGCTGGGGGTGGGTGAGCACTAATAGATGAACAGAGAATAATGTGAACCCCAGGTACTTCAGCAAATTGGAATGGGCCCTCCACTGTCAGGGTACAGGGATAAAAGAGGGGCTGTGTAGCCCAATAATATGAGAGATCCCACAGGGGTATGCCCCAGCAGACTTTCCCTTTATTTGAATAAAAAGAGCTGAAGAGATTAAAGAGTTGGGTTGAAACCTGTACATCCAGTGCTTGGCAGTGGAGGAGGGAAAGAAGAAGAATCAAAGATGAGGATTGATGCATCACATTCCAGAGAAATATCTGTAATGCCACAATCTGCCCGCAGAATACCAGCAAAGAGTTTCCTGTACGGATGTCAAGGCTGCTAAAGCTCTCCAGGACGTGAGACTTTATGCTTAGGCTGCAGGGCAAGTCACAACAGAATGCTTTGCTGTAAGGATTTTATATGTCTTTCTCCATGTTGATGGAACAGGTGAACATGCGTAGATAGACTAGTACACACAAGCTCCCAGTGGAGTGGAAGAGAAGGCCAAGAGAATGGTATGAGACTTTTGCACAGGGGAATTCCTGCAGCTCTGCACAGATATGTACTTCCTTGAGAACCTGGGATTCCTCCAAGCATCCTTTGGGGAATAGGATATACTATATTGTGAGTGGGGATGTAAGCCCATAGCCTGTTCTTGACCCATCTCATTATGGCCAGAGCACCCAGGCAGAAGGGCTGAGGGATTCTAAACAGAAGCATAGCAGAAGCTAGAGGAATCTGGACTGGAATGTGAGTGCTGGGCACTCCTGCACAGGCTTTGTCTGCTGAAAGCTGTTCTCATCCTACAACACTGCTCAGGATAGGCAAGTGTGCAGAGAGCTGGGTAAGCTTCTTTGGTGGAGGGGAAAGCAGTTGCCTGCACGCAGCATCCCTACCCACCATGCTGCAAGAAGGATAGGCAGGAGAGCAGCAGGACAGAACAGGATGGGATGGGGTACACAGTATTGCTGAGCTGTGGTACACTGGCTGTGCCCAACACAGGTCAAAGCAGGATGAGCCACCGCACAGATCAGCCAGCACTGCCACAGCTCCAGAAAGCTGGCCACAGGTGTATGGGAACTGTTGAATCACAGCCTGAACCTCTGATTGATCAGCTGAGGCAAGCACTGAGACAGCCACAGGAGCACAGGTGAATGCAAATCACCTGTGTGACCAGAAGGGGTGGAGCCTGGCTTCACCTCTCCTAGATCCCATTTTAGGGCTGACTGCCATGGGGGAAGGATCTCCTTCTGGAGATTGATCCTCTTGGAGTTTTTTTCCTGTGAGCCTACAATATGGATATTTTCCACTTGTTTCCAATTATCCTTTTTTAATGTGGTAATCAGTCTAGCTTTACAGTCTATGAATGCCAATTTGACCACACCACTCTGTTTGTCTGTTGGCCATACACAAAGGAAAAGGCACCAGCTCATGAACATATGAATGGAATTATGTACAAATCTGCACCCACAGACATTTGCACAAATCCAGCACACAGAAGACAGATGTGTATCCTTATGTTCCTGTATATGTTAGTGATATTGTGTGGTACTCAGAGAGACTACATAGAGAGGAAAGGTGTACTGAAAGACTTGAAGACACTGGAGCTACTGATGCTGACAGTGTCTGCTCTATTAAGGCTTCCATTTAAGGCTTTAAAAGCACCTACCTACCTTATCTTGAAGAGCTACAAAAAGGCCTGGAAAGGAAGATACACGCATGCAGCAGTCAGGTGCAAGACTGATCTAGACATGGCCTTGACTGAAGAATGAATGTCAACAGAGTGCCCAGCCTTCCATTGCCCAGGGGAGTGATGGACTATGCAAATTCTATCTAAGTAATTGTTTTCTCACCTGACCATATTAAAAAGAAGAAGGAATTAACCACAGAAGAATGCAATGAGTGTTGCAGTGAACATTTAATGAGTCTAAAGAGAGAAATGATGTCAGTCAAGAGAAGACCCTGAGTGCAGGGAGCAGCAGGAGCAGATAAGGATCTCTTGCACTTTCCCCATCACAGAGTGCCACAGGGCATCCATCTAACAGTTCATCAAACCAGAGAGGCTACTAGGCCACACAGCTGGTTTCTGGGACCTTCAGTGTGAGTTCTGAGGGTAAACAGAAAACAACAAAGGAAAGAGGAAGAATGAGTGGAAGAGAGTATTGGTAGACTTTGGCCATGTGGTCACATAAGCCAGGCTAGGCCTTCTGTCTGTCCAGGCAGCATAAGCCAGAGATGGTCATTTACTCTGAAAACAGCAGCACAAAGTCTGTTCTTCTGTCCAACACCATGTCATGAGATTGTGGGGGTCCTTGTCTGATTCAGTGTCCAGCACCTTTAGCAGGGGTTGCACCTTCTGCTACAGTAGCGGTTGGAAATGCAGGAGAGGTCAAGGCCCCCAGAGGAGATGGGCACTCCCTCAGAGCTGAGGATGCTGCCAACAGCAGCGGAGGTGGAGGATCCCACAGCGGTGTTCTGCGGGAAGGAGCTGAGGATGGGCCCGGGCAGAGTCACCACCACAGGTGAGGGCTGGATGACGATGGTGGAAGGCGGGCACTGCCTGACACAGGGCTCATTGCAGCTGCTGGCCAGAGGGGTGGGGCCGCAGGGCTGGCATGGCTGGCATGGCTGGCACTGATCACAGCAGGACATGTCTTGGGGCCAGATGTGTACCTGTTGAGAGAGGGCAAGGCAAAGAAAGTAGAGGGTGAGGGGGAGTTGGCCATTCCACCATCAGGGAACTATGCACATGAAGTGCCAGGGGGGGAGGCTGTGCAGGGGTGGTCAAAGTCTTCTTGGCCTCTTCCTTCCAGGACTCAGAAAGAGTGACCCAGTACCTATCCAGCTACTTCTTAGATCCTAGCCCACCAAACCCTGCAGTTCAGGCCTGGTTTCCTCCATGCCAAATTTCTTGCATGAGAAGCGGCCCTGGGATTTGGCACAGAATAGTGGTGATAGCAAATAAGAAGTCCATTGAGCTCAGTCCTGAGTCCTCCGGAGACTGAGACAAGAAGGAGCCTCATACTCACCTTGTTCCCAAGAAGGAGAATTTGAGAGTAGTGAATGAGGGAGCAAAGAGCTGGATTCCTTTTTATAGTGGACCCAAGCTGACCAGAGGCATCACTTCATCACAGGTTTATTTTCTGACAAACTGCTCTTGAATGCAAAACATCCCAGCTGATGAAAGAGGCATGTGCTGGCTTCCTGTGCTTCTGTGTTTAATTTTCAGCTTTAGGTCATGCCCATTCCTCACTGAAGGCATCTTTTGAGTGGCATGAAGGGAGGCCCAGGCATTTCTGAACAACAGACATCAGTGTGGGAAACATACTCAGCTCACATGGTAGAATAGTCCAGTAAATGTAAATGATGTTAGCCTGAGTCACTCCTTAGTGGTTTCTAGGGGCCCTTCTGGCAAAAGTGTACCAGCCCCTGGGTGTGTCCCTATCTACACAGCTCTCTGGAAAACTCTTCTGCCCTGTTTTGTCTCATCCTATTTTGCCTCAGTGACCTTGGTATGGGCAGGAAGTTGTGCAGTGTCTTTTCCAGATCTCAAAAGAAAGGCCCGGTGTCAAATGGTGTAATAGAAGGTCTGTTTTAGTAAGAAAGATGATCTGAGATGGCCAGCACAGCTTCACAGGTTGTTCATGCCTGACCTACCTAGTCTAGCCTGCTGTGATGGAGTTATGACATCAGTGGACAAAGTGAAAGCAAGAGAAGTCATCTATCTGAACTTGTGCAAGGTTTTTGACATCATTCCCCAGCACATCTTTATCTCTAAATCAGAGAGATGTGAGTTCAAATGGTGGAGTATTTGGTGGATGAATTGGTTTTATGGTTGTAGCCAGAGTGGTGGTGTTGATGATTCTGTGTCCAGTTAGAGGTTCATATTTGGCCTGGTAGTCTGAAACATCTTAATCAATGACATATGATGGGATCTAGCACGTTCTCAGCAAGTTTGTGGACACTACAAAGGTGAGCAATGCAGTTCATATGGCAGAAGAAAAGAATGCTATCCAAAGGCATCTTGTCAAATTCAAAAGCTGGGCCACTATTAATGACTTGGATGTAGGACTAGAAGGTACTTTGACCAAATTGGTTGATGATACTAGATTGGAAGGAACTGTTGACTCCATCAAGGTTGGAAGGGCCTTGCAGAGAGATCTAGACAAATTAGAGGTCTGGGCAATCACCAACCAGATGAAGTTTAACAAGAGCAGGTGCCAGATTCAGCACCTGGGAAGGGGCAACCACCCTGGTTGTACATACAGACTGGTGGATGAGATACTGGAGATCAGCTTTACCAAAAGGAATTTGGGGATTTAGGTCAACAGCAAGCTGAACACAAGAAAACATTGTGCTCAGGCGGACAGGAAGTCCAGCTGTATCCTAGGGTGCATCATGCACATCACTGGTAGACAGCCAAGGGAAGTGATTGTCCCACTGGCCACTGCATTGATGCTACCTCACCTTGAGCACTGCATGCTGTTTTGAGAGCCACAATACAAAAAAGGCAAACTATTATGTAATGTCCAAAGGGGTACTAAAAAGATATTGAAGGGTTTAGAAGGGAAGCTGCATGGGGATGCACCAAAGAGACAAGTGGAAAAAGAAGAGGCAATCTCATGACTCTCAAGCAATTTTACCTTTCCCTCTGAGTGAAAAATGGAACAGTGAAATCTTTTGGGAGATGCAGTTCTTCTCTTCTGCAAAAGGTACCTGGAGCTATCAACAATCCATGGAACTGCAGCATGAACTTTTTAACTACCAGTGCACTACATGACATTATGTTGTGGAATACTGGTAACAAAGATCATAAAACCATGACACAGTTCCCTGTGGCCTTTAGGAAGTGTACCAAGAAACTCATGGGATCAGAATGCGTTTCATAAATTTATCCAACAGGCATTTCAAATTGCTAATAAGTCCAAAGAATGGGAATGGTTTCATTTGAAACCTGACACTGACACTTGGTTTCATTTGAAACTGACACTGTCTCCCATGGTATTCTCCTGCAGAAGCTGGCAGCCCGTGGCTTGGACGGGTACAGTCTCGGCTGGGTAAGGAGCTGGCTGGAGGGCCGGGCTCAGAGTGGTGGTAAATGGAGTTAAATCCAGCTGGTGACTGGTCACGAGTGGTGTTCCCCAGGGCTCGGTGCTGGGGCCTGTCCTCTTCAATATCTTTAATAATGACCTCGATGAGGGCATTAAGTGCAACCTCAGTAAGTTCGCAGATGACCCTAAATTGGCTGGGAGTGTGGATCTGCCTGGGGGTAGCGAGGCCCTACAGAGGGATCTAGACAGGCTGGAGAACTGGGCTGAAGCCAATGAGATGAGGTTCAACAAGACCAAATGCCAAGTCCTGCACTTCGGCCACAACAACCCCAGGCAGAGCTATAGGCTTGGGGCGGAGTGGCTGGAGGACTGTGTGGAGGAAATGGACCTGGGGGAACTGATTGATGCTTGGCTGAACATGAGCCGACAGTGTGCCTGGGTGGCCAAGAAGGCCAACGGCATCCTGGCTTGTATCAAGAATGGTGTGGTGAGCAGGACTAAGGAAGTCATCCTGCCCCTGTACTCGGCATTGGTGAGGCCTCACCTCGAGTACTGTGTCCAGTTTTGGGCACCTCAGCACAAGAAAGATATGGAAGTACTGGAGCAGGTCCAGAGAAGAGCAACGAGGCTCGTTAAGGGCTTGGAGAATCAGCCCTACGAGGAGAGGCTAAGGAAGCTGGGGCTGTTTAGTCTGAGGAAGAGGAGGCTGAGGGGAGACCTTATTGCCGTCTGCCAGTACCTGAAAGGTTCTTACAGTGAGAGTGGGGCAGGTCTCTTCTCACTAGTGACAAGTGACAGGACAAGGGGAAATGGTTTAAGTTGCGCCAGGGCAAGTTCAGGTTGGATATTAGGAAGAACTTCTTTACAGAAAGGGTGGTTAGGTACTGGAATAGGCTCCCCAGGGAGGTTGTTGAATTGCCATCCCTGGATGTGTTTAAGAGCCGTTTGGATGTGGTACTCAGGGATATGATTTAGCAGAGGTTTTTATAGAGATGGGGAACTGGTTAGGCTGCGGTTGGACTTGATGATCTTCAAGGTCTTTTCCAACCTGGGTAATTCTATGATTCTATGATTCTGTGATTTTCCAGAACATGTAAACACAGAATTTGGCATCAAATTTGGCAAAAGAAGGAGGTTTTGAAGCAATTAACATTAAGTGTTGCTTCTATGTAGACTGAAGTAGTAAGATTTCTACAGATTTGGGAGAAATATGGAAATAGACAAAAATATTGCATGGGGTTCAAAAAGGCAATACTTCTGAGTTTCAAGGAGGCTGACCTTGGCTGCTTGATTTAAGATTATGGATTAAGAAAGTCATAGCTGCATTTCTAGTAATGTTAGCTTTTGTCTGTTGGTGTGTAATATTGCAGTGTATATCTAAATATTACCTCATATTATCACCAAAACCTCAGAGAAAATGAGACTGTCTCACCTGTCTAAAGCAGGGGAATTGCCAAGCAACATTTGCAGAAGTCTTTGTGTGTGTATCTTTGGATATAACAAGTACAGACTTTTATCTAGGTTTGGATGACCATCACTGAAATTGCCAATGTGATCACAGAATCATAGAATGCTTTGTGTTGGAAGGACCATGTTTCTCAAAGCCTTATACAGCTGACCCTGAACCTTGCTAGGAATGGGGTTTTCACAGTTTCTCTAGGTAACCTGTTCCAGTGCCTCCCCATTCTTTTAAGTTCTTCAGAATATCTAATTCAACCTATACTTTTCTAGATAAAAGCTCTTAGCCCATGTCTCATTGTGCTTCCTCTTCTGTTTTCTTGTGCCCTTTAGGTACTGGAATGTTGCAAAGTTATCTCCCTTGAGCCCTCTCTTCTCTAGAGTGTACAACCTCAACTCTCAGCCTCTCTTCACAGCAGTGGTGCTCCAGCCATGTGAAATCATAATTATGGCCCTCCTCTGGACTTGATCCCACAGGTCCACATTGTTCTTGTGTTGATGATCACAGAGCTGAACACTGTTCTTAGTAGGGTCTTCTGTGAGAGGAGCAGACTCACCTCTCTTGAACAGCTGATCATGCTTGTTTTGATGCAGCCCAGGGCACTGCTGTCTTTCTGGGCTAGAAGAACACTGCTGGATCATGTGAAGTTTTTCAACAACCAATATCTTTAAACTCTTCTCCGCAGTGCTGCCCTCTGTCCATTTGTCTGCCCAGACGATATTTGTTCTTAGAATGGCCACCACCCACATTACATATGGTCTTCTTGATTTTTATGAGGCTTGCATGGGCAACCTCTGAAGCCTGTCAATCTTCTTCTAGATAGCATCCCTTACCTCCAGAATGTTAGCTGCACAAAACAACTTGGTGTTGCCTGAAAACATGCTGAGAGTGCACTCATTTCCATTACTGTGTAATAAATAAGGTGTTAAATACTGCTGGTCCCAGTATGGAAAACTGGAATATGCTATTTGTCACTGGTCTCTAGCTGGACATCAAACCATTGACTGCAACTTTCTCAGTGTGACCATTCTGGCAATTCCTTATTCATTTAGAGGGCCATTTGTCAAATCAACATCTCTTCAATTTAGAGCCAAGGATGTCTTGAGGACAGTGTCAAATGCTTTCCACATGATGAAAGGCTCCTGTAAGTCCTCACTTTATCACGTGCAGTCCAGGGCTGCCTTTCATTCCTAGAAAATTGAGGCCACCATGAAAATGATCACATGGAGGCAGAGGCTGGGATGCAGAAAACATTAGTGACTCTGAAGAGGGAAATGAGTTTTCTTCCAAGTGGAGCTGTTGTGCAGGCAGCACCAGAGCTGCCTAAAATCTTTGCCCATCACCCATAGTGAAGATCCTATAGGACATCCTTCTGTCAGCCCCATTGAGTGAGAGAGGATAGTATATTACTCTGGTTGGCTGAAGGGAATTGCACACCCAGAAGAAGGGAATACAAGGAAAAGAGAAAGGAGTAGAAGATGGGGAGCATAGCATATAGCATGGGAAACACTTTCTACCATAGTAATGTCTGAAAATACAGGAGAGATCAATGCACCCAGAGGTGATAGAGACCCCGTAACAGTTGTGGATGCTGCCAATTGCAGCAGAGTGTACAACAATCGTGTTCTGCAGGTAAGAGCTGAGGATGGGGCCAAGCAGGGCCACTGTCATGGAAAGAGGATTGGTGATGATAGTATGATTTTTACCCTGCCTGACTTAGGGTTACTTGCAGTTGTTGGCTGGTGAGGTCGTACGACAGGATAGGCATGACAGGCACTGGTCATTGCAGAGCAAGTCACAGAGAGGCAAGAGAGTTTATTGGCTTCATTCAAACACTTCAGATTATTTTAAAAAATATGTTGGCCCTGAACAGCCCTAGGCCTGGGGGTATCATACGCAGAAGTGATTATTCCCTGTAGTATTCATAATGAATGGAAAACATCCCAGCTAATGACATGGGCAGTGTGGCTGTTTCCACTTACACTGCCTTTTCATTTTCTTGCTTTTGCTACACCTGTTCCCAATTGAACTCTTTTTCTGAGTGCTGGAATTGAAAAGTCCCAGAATTTCTGGTCCAGGAATGAATCACCGGCTGCAGAAGACTCATTCACTGTTGTCCAGTGTGTCCAGTGAAGGAAACTGATGCTGACCCAGAGTCCCTAGTCATTTCTTAGTTCCTTTTGGCAGCTGCTAGGGACTCATCCTTTTCCATTATGCCAGCCTGGCTCCTGAAACAGGTAAAAGAACAATTCTATGAGACTCTGCTGGCTCCTAGGGATGAAATAGCTGTTAGATTCACAGGGCTCTTTCTCAGTGGATGCAACTGGGAGAGAAGGGAATGCCTAGAGAGACCAGTAGGAGAAATTTGATGACAATGACTCAGGCCAATGGCTTCAACAAAACACAAGTGACACTGGAAACATTCTGTGGCAACCCCATCTGCATCACCACCCAAAATCATCCAGGGAATCATTTCCCAATTGCCACCTCACAGGAGAGATTTCCCAGGAGCAGCCCTTCCCTTCATTCAGGCTTGGATTCACTGCAGATTTTTCGGTGGGTTTCCAGAGCCTGAGGGAAATCAGGGGAATTCCAGCATCATTTTCTATTACTCCACAGGGTAAAACACACACACTCCTTTCTTTGAAAACTTTCCCTGAAAAAAAAACAAAACAAACATGCCTAGACAAAATGGTTTGGCATTTGTCAGATGAAATTTCTCCTTTGGAGGCATTACAGATCACATTTCTGAGTTCCCCAGTGTGATCCTCTGCTACTGTTGCCAAACTACTTAAAATTCCTGCTTCCTCAAATGCATATACTGCTCCAGGAAATATGATCACCCACACATTTTCTGCTGTTCTTGCTGTTCTTCTCATTGGACTCCGTCAGCCCTGCTGCCTTGATGCTCTCAACCTGAAGAGATGGAGCCAGGACTAGCCATGGCCCCAATTACACTTCCCACTCATCATAAAGCACATATTATTTTCCTCAAAGGATGCTGGAAAAACCTCAGAAGCACTAGGGAGGCTTGGAAGAACATGAAACTCTATAGGAAAGGCAGTTCTTTGTAGAGGTGGAAGATCTGCCTTCTATACAGGCTTAATCTCTCTCATCCTTACTTTGGTCTATGCTCCTGCCCCACCTCAAATCTGTGTTTGCTTGTGTGTGCGTATGTTCATCTGCTCCATCAACAAGGATAAAGACAGGAACAGAAAGTATTCCTTTGTCTTGCACTGCAAGACAGAATTCTACTACAGAATATTAATCAGACTTTATTACTGGAAATTGATACAAAATAAAGTGAGGAACAAGAAAATATACTGTACTTTAGAGACTGTACTTTGTAGCTCACTTCCAGGAACTGTCATTAAGTAACGAATAGCTGAATGGATAACTGGAGAAGGGTGGTCTAATATTTCTATACCTGTGTCTGGAAGAAGTGAGGGAGACAGACTGTAGAAACTGATACCAGCAGTGATCATCAGAGACCATGAAAAGAGCCACATAAGCTAGGAAAAGACATTCTGCTTGAAGCTTGTTGCTGCTATAATTCAACTATAAAACCTCACTCTGACATCTCCTTTTGAAATCATAGAGCCATGGCAGAAAAGAACAGGACATTTGTGACTGAATTCATTTTCTTGGGCTAAATAAACCATCCCAGGTGGCACTTGTGATTATCTGCTGCTGCACATCTTTCTTAATCCTAATGGCCTGACCTTCGTCAAAGGGTAAGTGACCAGAATCTGAAGATCTCAATGTTTTTCTTGTATCGGCACAGACTGGGTAGCAGGAACATGTTTCTACTATGATTTTATGCCTCTTCTGAGGCTGGCATGTGGGACTACAATCAGTGCCAATTTAATCCATAGAATTTATGGTTTCCATCCTCATCATCCAAAGCACTTGTCTTTTCATGTTAATTTCTGACATCAGCATCATCTTTGCAATTCTCCCTGTTACCTCTCCTTTTACTCAACAGAAGGTATTGTCCACTTCTGCCTCATGTGTCACTGTCATTCTCATTTTCTGAACAGCTTTCTTGCAATGTTTGCTAAAATTGTTTTGCAGTTGACACTCAAATTGTTTATGCACTGGAACAGGCTCTCCTGTGAAGTAGACACAGTACCAAGCCTGCTAGATTTCAAGGAGTATTTGGATTACGCCCTCTGACACAGGGTTTAATTTTGCATTAGCCATGTGCTGAGACTTCAGGTGAAATCATTGACCTTTGTGGGTCACTTCTATCTCAGGATATCCTATGATTCTGTGATGCTATGTGATTCAGAGAAAATAAGATGTGTTTTGTCATCAATTCACATACTCTGCAGCCATGGAAATAGGAAAGTTCTTATCAGTAATCTAATTTATACTCTAGGAGGATTTTGCTATTATCAAGAGAAGGTTGAACCGCAAAAATGTGAGTCTGTTAATCCATCACAGACCTCACCTTTAGATAACAGGTAATTCCAGCCTAGAAGCACCTACTGGTATCATAGAATCACAGAATCATAGAATGGCCTGGGTTGAGAAGGTCCTCAGAAATCATTTAGTTTCAACCTCCCTGCCATGGGCAGAGTCACCAACCTCCAGACCAGGCTGTCCAGAGCCACATACAGCCTGGCCTTGAATTCATCCAGGGAAGGGACATCCACAACCTTCTTGAGCAACCTGTTCTGGTGTGTCACCACCCTCTGAGTAATAATAATATCTAATCCTAATATCTAACCTAAACTTGCCATTTCTCAATTTAAAACTATTCCCCTTGTCCTACCACTACCCAGCCTCATAGATAGCCATTCCCCCTCCTTTTTATATGCCTCCTTCAGGTACACAATGAGATCTCCCCAGAGCCTTCTCTTCTCCAAGCTAAACAAGCCCACTTCCCCCAATGTTTCTCCATAGGAGAAATGCTCCAACCCTCTGATAATCTTAGTGGCCTCTTCTGGACCCACTGAAAGAGCTCCACATCCTTCCTGTACTGCGGGCCCCAGGCCTGGACACAGTAGTCCAAATGGGGCCTCACAAGAGCTGAGTCGAGCAGGACAATCACTTCCCTCTCCCTGCTGGCCACTCCTCTTTTAATACAGTCCTGGATATAGTTGGCCTTTTGGGCTGCAAATGCACACTGCTTGTCCACCAGGACCTCCGAGTCTTTCCCCATGGGGCTACTCTCAAGGGGTTCTTATCCTGGTCTGCATAAGTACTCAGGACTGCCCTGGCCCAAATGCAACACCTTGTACTTGACTCTGTTGGACCTCATTAGGTTCATACGGGCCCACTGAGAAGTCCTGTCCAGGTCCCTCTGGATGGTATCCCTTCCCTCCAATGTATTGAATGGGCATATCAACTCATATTGGTAATTGCCCTAAGGCAGGCACAACGTGTGTTATGTGAAGGAGGTCTCTCAGTTGGAGTGAGAGCTGGCATCCAGACCAAGTCCAGATCCAAGAGTGGCCTTTCTGATGGCTCCACCAAGTCACTGCAGTGGACCAACAGGGAGCCTGACCAAGCCAGAAGGACAACAGAAGGCAAGGCCAGATACAGGTTGCCACTGGTAAAGATTGCCATCACAAGATGTGGTCCAGGCTCTAGGGGACATGTCTAAGCAGAGGCACATCAAGGCAAGGATGAATAGGCATTTGTTACAGTGTAACCAGAGGTGACTTCCTCTGCCTTGAAAGAGGGTGTATGAAAGATGAAATCTGCAGCGTGCACTGGCCTTGAGTATCTAGAGCTTTGATGAAACCTACCTAGCTAACTCCTCCTACAAGCCATGGTTTTCTATGTTTGTCATCGCTATACAGATGGAAAAAACAAACAAAGAAAAACAAATAAACAAACAAAAATATGGAAGGACACACTAAAGAATGCAGTAAATGTTTAATGAATATGAAGACTGAAAGGATGACACTCTAAGTGCATACACCAAGTGTGGGGATAGATAGCCATTCCCCCTCCTACCGTGGGGAGTAGCAGGAACAGGCAAGAATCTGTTCCCCTTTCCTATGGCAGTGTCACCACAGGGCCCACACTTATTGGCCGAGAGATAAAGAGAGGCAGGCAGGTCATTGAAGTCTGGTTTTGATGGGTAATAACAGAGATCTGAGAGGGGAAAAACAGCAAAGCTATCAGATAGGAAGAGTGACTGAGAGTATCAGTAGACTTTCTCCATCCTGTCCATGAAGCCAGGCTGGTCGGTACGTGTCTGTTTTGCAGGGCAAAAACAGCAGCACATTCCTTCTTCTATCCAGTGCCACAATCTGATTTCCTGGGTGTCCTTGTCTGGGTCAGTGTCCAGCACCTTTAGCAGGGGTTGCATCTTCTGCTACAGTAGCGGTTGGAAATGCAGGAGAGGTCAAGGCTCCCAGAGGAGATGGGCACTCCCTCACAGCTGAGGATGCTGCCAACAGCAGCAGAGGTGGAGGATCCCACGGCGGTGTTCTGTGGGAAGGAGCTGAGGATGGGTCCGGGCAGGGTCACCACCACAGGAGAGGGCTGGATGACAATGGTGGAGGGCGGGCACTGCCTGACACAGGGCTCATTGCAGCTGCTGGCCAGAGGGGTGGGGCCGCAGGGCTGGCATGGCTGGCATGGCTGGCATGGCTGGCATGGCTGGCATGGCTGGCATGGCTGGCACTGGTCACAGCAGGACATGTCTTGGAGCTGGAGTTGCACCTAGAAGAGCAGGCAGGGAGGAAACAGAACATGAGGATATATGAGGAGATGAATGTCACCACACTATGAAGGAGCCATGAACTGCTGCAGTCTGCAGGCTGTGCATGGATAGTTAAGGCTGTCTTGGTCTCATCCTGACATAGCTCAGGCTGCGCCAAAAGTACCTATCCAACTCATATCTGTACTCTAGTTTGTAAGCTACATTCTTACAGACCTATATTCCTTCCATGACAAGCCTTCATCTTACTTCCCTTCCCCCTGACAAGCAGTCCTATGTTTTGGCATAGAACAGACTGATATCAGCTGTGACATCCACCACTGTGTGACCTTTCTTGGCAGAATGAGGGGTACAAGAAGGATCTTCACACTCACCTGGTTCCAAAGAGAAGGAAAGAGTGGTGGATGAGAGGGGGATGAGCTGGGCTGTCTTTTATAGTGCATGTAAGCTTCCCAAGCTCTGAAGTCATCACTTATAGCAGTGACTATTTTCTGACAAGCTCATCTTGAATGAAAAACATCCCACTTAATGATATAGACTGATCATTGACTTACTCCGCTTCTTGATTTCATTTCCAGTTTTACTATGTCCATTCCTGGCTGAAGGCATCTTTTGAGTTGCAGAAAGAGAGGCCCAGTCACTTCCTGGTAATGAATATTAATTTAGGCAAAATATTCAGCTTCCATGATGGAAGAGTCCAGCAAAGTCAAATGGTGATCCCAGATAATGGTATAGACTGTACATTGTTTTCCTTTGCAGCTGTGT
This sequence comes from Excalfactoria chinensis, assembly GCF_039878825.1. Classification (NCBI taxonomy): domain Eukaryota; kingdom Metazoa; phylum Chordata; class Aves; order Galliformes; family Phasianidae; genus Excalfactoria; species Excalfactoria chinensis. The sequence goes on along the minus strand of NC_092848.1, from coordinate 4,094,589 downwards.
CTCATTTCCAGCTTTATGTCATGCCCATTCCATATAAAAGTCATCTTTTGAGTGGCATAAAGGGAGTTTGAAGCATTTCCATGCAACAAAAACCACTGTCAGCAACAAACTCTGCTCATGTGCTAGTAGAGTCCAGCAAAGGCAAGTGATGTCAGCCTGGGTCATTCTATAGGGGTTTTTAGGGGATCTTTTGGCAAGAGAGGTACCATTTCCTGTGTGAGACCCTATCCCACTTGGTACTGCTCTCTGGAAAATTCTGCTGCCCTGTTTTGTCTCCTCCTGTTTTCTCTCAGGGATCTTGATATGGGGAAAATAGTAGTGCAGTGTAATTCCAGATCTCAAAAGAAAGGCCTAACAGCAAATGGGGGAACAAAAGGGCTGTTCCAGTAAGAAGGAAAAAGAACTATATAGACAGCAAGTTAATCTTCTATCCCTTCATGTGATAGGAATGCCAATTTTGTGCAGAATGATACAAATTCAGGTGAATTTTTCCCAGGTTTCACTGTATAGATCCTTTCCATAGAGGGCTCCTTCTTCCTTTCCATATTGTGGTGTCTTATTTTCTGAGTGAACAACTGAAAAAAAATTGTACGTATTTTTCTTTTAGTGATGGAAGCTTATTTCTGTCATTAAGACCATTAGTTCACAGCACTGGTGATTATTAGCACCCCTGCAGCTCCTCAGGATAACTAACAGGCTTCTCAAGTCTTGAACAGAAGTCCCAATAAAGCAAACATGTCTTGTCAGCATCACTGTCTCCAGTGTCTTAGTCAAAACTCTCTGTACATGTCCCCACGTCTCTCTGAGTACCACACAATGTCATTAACACATACAAGGCCACTAGCATATGCTCATGTCTTCTGTGTGATGGATTTGCACAAATGCTTGTGGGTGCTGATTTGTCCCCCCATCAGGAGTGCAGAGCCTACAGCCAGCCCCCAGCAGCCCCCAGAAGAGCCTTCACCATCTCTGTCCCCACTTCCCCATGCTTTTAACCACAATATTGGGAACTGTTTCCACCAATGTCAGAGTGCCCTTCCCAACCACAGTTTTTGTACCTCATCATCTCATGGCACTGGACAGGCTTGTATATGGCCATTTACTCTATCTGCATAGGTCAAGGCATACTTTCATAGAATCACAGAATTGTTTGAGTTGGAATGGATGTTTAAAAGTCAGCTAGTCCAACTCTGCTGCAACGAACAGGGACACCTACAGCTAGATCAAGCTGTCTTTCTCTGTAGTGAGTTAGAAAGAAATAATGGGGGAAAAATTAAAATTTAAGAATAGAATCTGAGCTGCTCTGGGTGCAGTGATTACAGCTGCTTCAGTTCCTCCATCAGGGACATGGAACAGAGAAGTAGTGTGACCCAGAAGGCAGAGTCTTACAGGAGAACAGAGAAAAATTAAAAATAAAAATAAAAATCTGAGAAAGCAATAGCAGTTTTATTTGAAAAGATGCAAAATCTTACAACATATTTTATTGCCTTTAAAAGGATAAATAAAAAGTCAGATCATACTACAGTCTGCCCACACCCAGACGAGCCACCATTGCTATTTCAGAGCAGGGAAAGCCCAAGAGAGTAGAACTGTGAGCCCAGCTGACACTCCATAAGCTCAGCTTGGGGTTATGAGCCCAGAATCACACTCCATGAAGTGGGAATCTTGTGTGTCCAGGGAAGCCAAAGGGGCTGTCTCATCTCCTGCATCACACCCTCAGAGAGCTAGCATGATTCCAGCACCATTTTTGTGCACACAATATGAGGAGACCTGGCATGCATAGCCTGGACTTGTTTTCTTCTGAGCTGCTTTTGAGGAAGACAGCCTGCAGCTGTTATGCTTTCCTGTCATTATTCCTCCCCAGATGCACGTCCCTGCTCCTGCTGAATGACCTGACATTCCCATCAGAGTGTTTCTCCAACCTGTCCAGGTCCCTGTGACTAGCAGCCCTGCCCTACAGTGTCCTGACTGTTCTTCCCAGCTGTGGGTTCTCCACACACATGCCACAATTGCACACTATCCCATCATCAGGCCATTATTGGAAACATTAAATACTATTAAGTACTGATCTTTGAGAGACATTTTCATAGAAACCATTCCCCAGATGTATTCTGAATAGCTGATCTTGGCAGTTAGAGCCCAGCAGATCATCTAGTTTTTCAGCTACCTTGTTTTTCTTCCTCCTTCTGAAGATACGTGTTTTTTGGGGGTTTTCTTTTGTTTGTTTGTTTGTTTTTCCTATCTAGGAGGGCCATCCCTCAACCATCATGACCTTTGAGAGATGACAGACAATGGCATCACCTGATCAAATACCCAAGGATGCATCCCACCCATCCTATGGACACACGTGTGATCAAGTGGAATAAAACTTCCATAAGATTTTCTTCCCTTACATGCAGTATTTTTTCACTCCCTAAAATTTTGTGGAGAGTCTCTTATGTAGGCCTGAGAACAAGCCTCACCCATGAGAACTGAGGAAAAGGCAGCATACTGTATTTCAGCCATTTCCATTTTCCTTCTCATCATTTCCCCTGTCTCATGCCAATGGGCATACACTCTCCTCAGCCAGAGGATTGTATCCCTGCCAGACCCAGTACCAGCAAGCGCACAGAAGGGGGTGGCACATTTAGAAACATGTCACATAGTATACTTAGCCAACAAACCCTTTCAGCGGGGATTCTGGGGAAATTTCATTTGAAGACAGTGCCCTAAATGAGCTCATTGTGTTGTATGGTAACCAGAGAGACTGCAAAGAGATGGGAAGTATACTGAGAGCCTTTCAGAAGACACAGAAGTCACTGATCTTGTCTAGATGAGTCTGTTCTGTAGGGCCTTGCATTTAGGGCTTGAGAAGCCATGTTATCCTGAGAAGCTGCATAAAGGAAAACAGCTGGAGTGCACAATGCCCAGCAGTAATGTGGGCTGGTAGGTGTAATGACAGAAAGAGTTCCATCATATATGACAGGTATGTCCAACCCACAGACTTCATGCAGCCCAGCTCACCCATCACTCAGCAACAGCCAAATATTGGCATGCAATTGGCAATGTCTGAGCTGAAGCTATGGCATGGAGAGGACACAGTGCAGTGCTAACTTAAGAGCTGAATCTTTTGCCCAAATTGATGTTTATTGTCCGGAAATGCCTTGACCTCTGTTCCTGCCACTCAAAAGATGCCTTAAGCCAGGAATGGACATAGAAAAGCTGGAAATCTAATTAATCAGCACAGGAAGGCAACGTACAGCCTATATTATTAACTATGACGATTTGCATTCAAGAGAGGTTTGTCAGAAAATAATCACAGCTGTAAGTGATGTCTCTGGACCTGGGGCAGTTTATATCCATTATAAAAGACAGTCCAGCTCCTTTCTCAGTCATCCCCTACTCTTGCCTTCTCTTTGGAACCAGGTGAGTGTAAAGCTCTTTCTTTTCTTGTGGCTGCTTGTCATGACAGAGGGAAGTAGGGATAACATTCATCATGAAGGGCATCAGGAACTGTGAGTAAGTAGGCTATGGACTAGAGTCCAAAGACTAGCTGGATATGTTCCACTGCCTGTTTTCAAGCTTGGGCAGGATGAGACCATGAAGCAAATATCAGTTTCTCCAACTCCCAGCAGTGCATGTGCCTTGAAAGTCTCATAGAGTGTTGACAGTCATCACCATGTTCTGCTTCCTCCCTGCCTGCTCTTCTAGGTGCAACTCCAGCTCCAAGACATGTCCTGCTGTGACCAGTGCCAGCCATGCCAGCCATGCCAGCCATGCCAGCCATGCCAGCCCTGCGGCCCCACCCCTCTGGCCAGCAGCTGCAATGAGCCCTGTGTCAGGCAGTGCCCGCCCTCCACCATTGTCATCCAGCCCTCTCCTGTGGTGGTGACCCTGCCCGGACCCATCCTCAGCTCCTTCCCACAGAACACCGCCGTGGGATCCTCCACCTCTGCTGCTGTTGGCAGCATCCTCAGCTGTGAGGGAGTGCCCATCTCCTCTGGGAGCCTTGACCTCTCCTGCATTTCCAACCGCTACTGTAGCAGAAGATGCAACCCCTGCTAAAGGTGCTGGACACTGACCCAGACAAGGACACCCAGGAAATCAGATTGTGGCACTGGATAGAAGAAGGAATGTGCTGCTGTTTTTGCCCTGCAAGACAGACACGTACCGACCAGCCTGGCTTCATGGACAGGATGGAGAAAGTCTACTGATACTCTCAGTCACTCTTCCTATCTGATAGCTTTGCTGTTTTTCCCCTCTCAGATCTCTGTTATTACCCTTCAAAACCAGACTTCAATGACCTGCCTGCCTCTCTTTATCTCTCGGCCAATAAGTGTGGGCCCTGTGGTGACACTGCCATAGGAAAGGGGAACAGATTCTTGCCTGTTCCTGCTATCCCCACACTTGGTGTATGCACTTGGAGTGTCATCCTTTCAGTCTTCATACTCATTAAACATTTGCTGCATTTTTTATTGTGTCCTGTGTTATTTTTCCATATGCATATAGATGGTCAAAGGAGAAAGCCTTGGCTTTGGCTAGGGAGGCTCCATCCCTGTTCTGGACACTGGAGGCCAGTGCATTCTGCAGAGATTTCATCTTTCAGGCACTCTCTTTTAAAGCAGTGGATGTCATCCCTGGTTACTCGGTAACCAATGGCTCTTAGTCCTTGCCATTATGTGTCTCTGCTTAGACACATTCCTTAGAGCTTGGAGCACATCATGTGACAGGAATTTTTACAAAAGGCTGACTATGTTATTCCTGGTCTTCTGTTGTTCTGGCTTGGCCAGGCTCCCTGTTAATCCACTGTAGTCACTGTACAGAGACTTCACTCAGGCCAATGTTAGATCTGACCTCGGCCTGGATGCCAGCTCTCCAACAGTGAGTCTTTCTTCACATAACACACATGGTGCTTGTCTTAGGGCAGTTTCCGGTAGGTTCTTCTGTGCTGGAATTACCCATCATCTAAAAGTGAGATCTGTGATAGAATAACAAACTCACATGTTGGTGATTTACCCTTCTCTTGATAATGGCAAAATCCTACTATGGAATAGGTTAGATTATTGATACTATCTCTCCTATTCTTTGCCTGCAAGTATATTAATTGAGGAGAACCAGATTAATTATTTGAAAAGAATCTTGTTCTCTCTGAAAAGCATAGAATCACAGAATCATTGGATATCCTGAGATAGAACTGAACCACAAAGGTCAGTGAGTCCACCCGTGCAACACATTAAACCATATGTCTGAGAACATAGCCCAGTACCTCGAACTCCAGTAATCTTGGTAATGTGGCTGATTCACAATGATATAGGCTGGTTTAGCAGTAGGGATCAGTATATTAATTTCTCCAAAGGAATCAAGGAGTGCTGGTTCTAAAACTTTCCATTTTAACTTTGCTTGTCTGGTTTAGCAATAGGGATTAATATATTAGTTTAAGGACCAATATGTTGGTTTATCATAAGAAATAGACAAGTGCTACTTCTAAAACTTTCCAGTTTAACTTTGCTTGTTGTGTCAGCAGCCTTTCTCTCTCTCTCTTCCCACCCCAAACTTCCCCCTTTTGTTTTCTTTTTTTTTTTCTTTTTATTTTTTTCCTCTTTCTCAGTGATTCTGCTTCACAGGAGCATTAGGACCACAATAGGCTACTTTTGTCTTTGCATCCACCTGGTTCAAGGAGTTTTTCCTCACATTTCACATATATTGTCTTGGATTCAAGTGCACTGAGAGAGAAAGTTGCTCATAGTGGCCTAAAAAGCAATAGAAATCTACCAAACTGAGAAAAAAAAACAAACAGCTGAAAGATGGCCAAGGGTCATGGAGAAGCTGAAGCTGAAATAAAGGGGATGAAGTACACTGTCTTAAGACCACCAGCACTGCATGTGCTCAAAGGAAATTATCTTATGTTAATGAGTTTTTGTAAAAGAATGACTGTCTATGCTGATGTATGTCTTAACGGTTCAAGTGTAGAATTTGAACTGTGAGCACACAGCCTTGTTTTGTCAAATTTCCTGGTACATATTGTGAGGCATAAAGCAATGCTACTATCTAATACTACACTGGAGTTAGTTTTCTTTCTGGATTTTGGATGGCAGTTTTCATGATGCAGATGGGACTCTGCTACTGAGATCTTGTGAACCGAAGGACTGGAGTGGACTTCCACTCAGCGTGTATATCAAGTGATTCTTCCCCCTATCCCAGCTCCATTAGGTCTGGCTGCAAGTTCCCTGGAATATGGTAAGGCATTCTTTCTATTGCTCCCAGCAAATCATGACAGAAGTCCATATCATGTACAGAGAGCAAGTGTAATGGGATCCCAGGGCAGGAGTAGATAGTGTATCAAGGGTCACTATACACTATCAAGGAGCGCACCCCTATATATAGTGAGCCTGCAATTTAAGTCCCTGGGTAAAAGGCCAAGAGTGTTCTGATGTCCCCCAGAATACTGTTATAAAGTGATGCCTGAGAGATGCAGGCTTCCCTGAGAGAAACTGTAGCACTTACTGGTAATTGTGTTGTGTTGTGGTTGCCAGCATCCTAATTTTATATGTGAGCACATGTACATGAGTAATACTGTAATGGTGCCAAGCTTTCTACTTTTTGTGTTATGAGCGTGGTTTGAATCTCTAGATTGTGTTAAGCTTTACTCTTTGTTGTGGCATGTGTGTTTGTTACAGCATGTGAATTAGCACATTCCAAACACTCACCATTAGGATGCATTATCAAACATTGGTGGGAGTTTAGAGAAGATCCACTCTGGTGGAAGAAACTCGAGTATGATGAATCCACAATGCCTGTTCTTTCACCTTGATTGCTGCATGTGATGTTAATATCACCAAAAATGGTCCTTCCCACTTGGACTCAAGTGGTGAATCTGAGAGGGATTTGACATGTACATGGTCTCCAGGTTTAACATTATGGCAGGTCCATCCAATCCTCTTGCCTTTATGCCGAAAGCCAACTTTTCTGTTTCTTTTAAGTACCATTGCAGGCCTATTATATATCCTGTCAAGGTCTCTGCACCTACTTGATTTGAGGTACAATTCTTAATCATATTCAGCCTACCATATAATATTTCAAATGTGCTTAGTCCTTCCCTTTCTTGAGGTTTGGTTCTTATTCTCAGTAAAGCCAATGGTAATTCTTGAAGCCAAGTCACCCCAGCCTCCTGCCCTAACTTAACAAATTGCAATTTGATCAGATGGCTCATTTTCTCTACTTGACCACTTGACTGTGGCCGATAGGGAGTATCTAATTGCCAGTCAGTCCCTAACAGTTGGCTTACTTGTGCTACTACCTTAGCTACGAAGTGAGGCCCTTGATCAGAGGAAATAGTCACTGGAACCCCAGATCTTGGAATTATCTCCTGTAACAATACTTAGTTACTTCCTGTGCTTTGCTGGTCCTGCATGAGAAAGTCTCTGGCCAACCTGAAAAGTTATCTGTTAATACCAACATATATCTATACCTCCCTTTTCCTGGGAGTTCTGAGAAATCAATTTGCCATTGCTGCTCTGGATAATTTCCTTTTCCTATCTGCCCCATGGGCATCAATAGGACCAGTCCTAGGATTGGTTTGCAGGCATATTTCACAACCTTGAGCTACCTGTGTGACAGTTGTATATAAATTACAAGCTGTGATCCTTTGATTTAAATATTTATACAGGGCTTCTACTCCCCAGTGTGTTTTCCTGTGTTCAGCCATCACCATAGCCCACAACAGGGCTGAGGGAACTACTGCCCTATCCTGAGGAGTAATTGCCCATCCCCCTTCTCCTACTTGCCATTCTAAATTTTCAGTCAGCTTTGATCCTCCCTGGAAAATTTTGGTTCACCATCAATTTGAATTTTACCCTCTGGAATCAGGGGATGTACTTCCACTGGATCCTCCTCTACTGCCCTCTGTGCTTCCTGGTGATTCTCCCCTTTGGTGCACCTTACAATGCATGATGACCTCCTCCTTTGGTAGCTGTACTGCTTCCAAGAGTCTAAGGATCTCCTTGGCACATTTGATACCTTTTCCTTGATCTAATAAAAGTCTTCTCTCTTTCCATAATGCTCCATGGGCATGTACAACACCAAAAGCATATTTTGAATCAGTCCATATGTTAATTCTTTTTCCTTTTGCCAATTCTAATGCTTGGGTCAAGGTTATAATTTCTGCCTCTTGCACGAACATGTTTGGAGTAAGAGATTTTGACTCGGTTACCTTGCTAGCAGTTGTCACAGTGTAACCAACTTTGCATACACCTCATGTCAGTTCCCTTTCTCAAGTCTTAAATTCTTCCTTCCTTCCTCAAAAAAGAAATAATTTCTCTCTTCCTGGCCTGGCTCTCAGTAATGAAATTGTATTTTCAGGATGCCTCCTATTAGAAGGATGCTGCCTGACCAAGCTACTGACCTTCTATGGTGGCATAACCGTGTCAGAGAACAAAGGAAGAGCCAATGATGTAGTATATTTGGACTTCTGTAAGGCCTTTTACATGGTCCTCCACAACATCCTTCTCTCCAAATTCAAAAGATATGGATTTCATGGATGAACTGTTCAATAGACAAGGAATAGATTGTGAGATCATATCCAGGGACTGGTGATCCATGACTCAATGTCCAAATGAAGGTCAATGATGAGTGGTGTCCCTCAGAGGTGAGTACTGGGACTAGTGTTGTTTAATATCTTCATTAATAACATTGACAGCAGGATCAGTTCACTCTCAGCAAGTTTGTGGTTGGCACCAAGCTGTGTTGTGAGGTCAACACACCTAAGGGACAGGATGCCACCCAGAGAGACCTAGACAGACTTGAGCAGAGGGCCCAGGAAAACTTCATCAGGTCCAACAAATCCAAGTGCAAGGCTTTCACCTGAGTCATAGTAATCCCCTCTCAATACAAGCTGGGAAATGAAAGGATACAGCACAGCCCTGCTGAAAAGGACTTCAGGGTACTGGTGTGTGGGAAGATGGATATGTGTCCTTGCAGCCGAGAATGCCAACTGCATCCTGGGTTACACCAAAAGGAGCAGCTAGCAGGTTGAGTGTGATAATCCTGCTCCTCTACTCTGTGCTGGTGAGACCTCACTTGTAGTACTGCATCCAGATGCATAGACATCAGTACAGGAGAGAAATGGAGCACATACAGAGGAGGGCCACAGAAATGATCCAGGGGATGTAACATGTCCTCTAAGAAGACAGGCTGAAAGAGGTAGGACTGTTCAGCCTGGACAAAAGAAGTCTCTTGGGAGACCTGATAGCAGACTTTCAGTATCTAAATGGACTATAAGAAAGAATGAGATAGACTTTTTTTGACGGGTCTGTGGTGATAGGACAAGAGAAAATGGTTTCAAACAAAAAGAGGAGATTTAAATTGGTTAAAAGGAGGAACTTTCCTACAGTAAAGATGGTGAGGTACTGGGAATGGCTGCAAAGAGATGTGGTGGAAGCATCATACCAGGATGACATCAGGCTGGATCAAGTGGCACTGGCAGGTTTTGTCTCCCAAACCAACTACTGTGGATATTGACAAGGGTGAGCCAAATGTGGGGCTCTGTATGCACATCTAGAGCACATTTACTGATCACAGCCTGTGTGCCGGCTGAGGACTGAGTGTCTGAATCTTCCCCACACTAAGACTGTACATTTCTGTGCATCTGTAATCAGATGCAGTACTGGTTGATCCAGTTAGGGCAGGCAGCCCAGCCCATCACATTTTGTGTCTGCTTCCTGCCCTGCACCATCATGGCAGCAGATATTCCCCTCCAAATTACCCAGTCCAGCCCAGGGCATGCACCCATCACTCAGCAACAACCAAGCATCAGTGTGCAATTGGCAATGGCTATGTTGAAGCCTGGACATGGGGAGTGTACAGTGCAATGCTGACACAAATTATTGAAAGTAATCTTATGCACTTTGATGCACTGGCTAAACACAGTCAGAACAATGAACAGTCAGAACACAGAACAATAAACCAATTGAATTGGTTTCAAAAAGTCATCAAAATCAAAATATGTTTTTGATTCCTTTTACACTTGACATAAATACATTACCTGTGAATTTTCAAATAGAATGTATACAGTGGCAATCAGACATTCAACATGAAAAAAAAAAAAAAAAAAAAAAAAGATCATGTCTCTTTTCCATAATTTTATAAGCCCTATCTTACCAGAGAGAAATATTCCTTTCTTCACAATAATGCCTTATTTATGTCAATTCTTTCTGACGATCCGTATATTTGTGAAGAATTATTGTCAAGGATGAAGCAAAGAAAGAGTAAAATTTCATCAAAAATCTACGATGAACATCTTCAGAACTCACTAAGATCTGCAGTCACTGCCATCATACCAACTGATGCATTAGTATCACAAAAACAAGGTCATTTATCCCACTAGTGTTATCATCATAGTATCATAGTATCGTGCGAGTTGGAAGGGTCCTTAGAGATCATCGAGTCCAACTCCCGGGATTCGAGCCTTCTGTGTAGCAGAGCGGCACTTTACCACTTGCGCCACAGGGGGGATTCGAACCTGGGCCTCCAGTGTTGCAAGCGGCAATTCTACTGCTGTGCCACCGGGGCACACAGTGTTATGGTATTGTGGCTCCCTTTTTTGAATGTTTTTATTAAGAAAGTACGAGTTAAAATAAGTTTTGTTCCTTAAATTCATTAACTGTATTATATATGTTATGAGGCCTGCTTCAAAACTAATGCCTTCTATTTGTTTTGATTAGACCATACCTTCCAAGGCAGATGATGGTGGTTTGGCAGGAGAGGTTGAAGTTTCTCCCTCCAGTATTCTGTTGCATTTTGTGTTACCTTAATCAGGTAACCTTAAGAATCACGTCCTTCGGTAATGTGCTTTTGACGGCCCCGTGGCCAAGTTACACACTGATCCTTACACCAATATGGTGAGTGGTAAAATGGTGTTTATTAGATTGTGTGAGTCCCTTATATAGGTTTCCTATTTCATTTACACCTCTTATACATATGCATGACCTCTTCTACATATACATGACGCCATCTACATATGCATGACCGAGCAGGGGAGGGTGTCTCCATACATCTCGAGTGACCATCCAAGTCTGATACAACAACTTTGTTGCTGCATGACAGATGACAGCAGAGAGGCAATCTGACAGAATGGCACCTGACACAGAATTCTTTGTGAAGCAAGAAGGTGTCATGGAATTCCTCCATGTGGAAAGAATTATATCCACTGGTGTTCATCGGTGCTTGCTGAACTTTCATGGAGACCAAACCGTGGATGTGATCACAGTGAGGCAGTGGATGGTGTGTTTCAGTGGTAGTGACAACATCAATGGTTCACCTTCACTTGTGCAAATATTTACAAATGTGGCACACAGGCATTTGCTCATCACTGCTGAAAATGCATAGTAAGTGGTGATGACTGTTGAAAAATAGAGTTTTGTAGCTGAAAATTTGTCCTATCAAAAAGTTACCATACTCATTGAATCAGTTGCAATTTCCTTGAAAATGAAGAAGAGATATTACTTTCAGAGAGACCTACATGTACTTGGGCTCAAGACAATTCTTCTTCAAACAACATGGCGTAGGCAAGCCAAAAGTTTGGATAAACATGATCTAGGTGAAAGCAGCAGCTGCACCCCTCAGCCTGGGCAGAGACACCTGATTCCTGAGCATGGAGCTGAGCTACAGAAGCCAGGCTGGTGGAGCCTGGGCCAGGGCTACTGGAGGAATCAGCTGCCCCTGTCATCCCATAGGGGATGGGGAGAAGAGCCGGTGCTACTGTAGAGGGGGTCTGGTGGGGGCAGGGGCACAGTTCCATCAGGACCCACAGGAGATGTCAAAGTCCATCCTGACCAGGGTGCACATTCATGAGTTCTCAAGAGGAATGAGCACAGGACCTATAGCAGCCATCCACAGAGGCCATTATCAATCAGACACAGTTGGGTCTGACATGGGCAGGATGATTGGGGTGGGAGACAGCACAACTAAACAACACAAGCTGTATTAGCCACCAGAGAGATATCCACACAGTTCTACTTCAATTCTGTGCCCTCTTTCTTCTCAACTGCAGCAGAGATGAGAGTGGGAAGAGGCCTGTTACAAAAAGCCTGCAGGGTAGCTTGCCCCCACAACCTTCAACACACTGCTAGTTTTTCCTGTAAGCAAAGCAGAGATTGTGTTCTCTATTTCCAAGACTTGAGTGGGGGTAGTTGAGGGCAGAAACACGGCAAAGCAAAGGCCAATACACACTTGCTGTGCCACTGACAGGGATATCTTCTAAATCTGCAAGGGACAGTGCACAAGAGAGGAGCCTCTGCAGTGTGTCACAACCTCCCATTCTTTCAGGAGTGGAGAAAGGTGCTTTTAAACAATCATCTCCTACACACCAGGAGCAAAGTTGTTTTCCCTGGGCAGCTCTGAAGGACATTCACTGTGGGAAGTAACACCAAAAGACCAAACTGATATGCAGAAATCTTTACTGATTGCTTAGAGAGGAAAACAAGCTCGCGCTAAATACAGTGCAGGATGTGCCTGATGTTTGAGTTCATGCAAGGCATGTGCCTGACTTTCTGGAAGAAGATGGGGTGCCTCTGAGAAGCCTCAAAGCCCAGAGGAGCATAGAGAAAAAAGAGAGAAAAAAAGTAGGTTTAGAGAGAGATGTAGAGAAATGGAAGAGACATGAGTGAGGTATACAGAAAGACCAGGCTTCCCCTTCCTGCCAGCACTTGCTAGAGTAGCTGAGGATGGTCAGGTATTCTGAAAGCAGAGGCTTGAAGATTTCTTCTTTATCCAGTGCCATGTTTGTAGCTTCTGGAAGAGTTTCTCCAGGACTATGGCCAGAATATTTAGCAGGGGTTGCACCTTCTGCCACAGTAACGGCTGCCGAAGCTGGAGAGGTTAAATCCCCCAGAGTTGATGGGCACACCCTCAGAGCTGAGGATGCTGCCAACAGCAGCAGAGGTGGACGATCCCACAATGGTGTTCTGTGGGAAGGAGCTGAGGATGGGTCCGGGCAGGGTCACCACCACAGGAGAGGGCTCAATGACAACATTGGAGTTCTGGCACTGCCTGACACAGGGCTCATTGCAGCTGCTGGCCAGAGGAGTCGGGCCACAGGGCCGGCATGGCTGGCACTGGGTGTAGCAGGACATGACTTGGGACTGCAAGTATACCTAGAAAAGAGGGTTAAGAGGAAGAAGAGCATATGGCTGTGTGAAGGGCAACCTGGATAGCCTCTCACAAAGGAGCCAAGGCAACTGTTAAGAACACAGGTGGAGGCTGTGACTAGAGATAATATCCCTTTATTATGCCAGAGCCCTGCAGAGAATAGCCTGGTCCAAAGAATCTCTCTTTGAGTGGATAAATCACAGTCCATTTTAGCCATGCTCCAGCCTCTCTGAGCAGACCTTATCCCCACCATACTCTCCCGATAGCAAGGAGCTCCAATCCCCAGCACAGGACAGAGTCACTATCAAATAAGATGCCCATTGAGGCAAAATCTCACTTTGCAAGAGAAAGGGCTTCACACTTACCTGGTTCCCAGCAAGAAGGAAGCAAGAGAAGTGGATGGGAGAGCTGGGAACTGGGCTGCCTTTTATACTCATCCCTCATTGCTGCAGGCCCAGATGCACCATTAATTTTTGGACAAACTCATCTTTAATACAAGACATCCCTGCTAATGATATGGGCCATGGTTTCATTTCCTTCCTACCTTCTCATTTCCAGATTTATGCCATGCCCATTATCTAATGAAGGCTTCTTTGGTATGCTGGGATTAAAGGTTGCAATGCAAAAGAGCCAGCACTACTGCATATGCTTTACCTATCTCTCTGAATGTACATAAAGTTATTATTCATTTGTTAAATATAAACTCACATTACTGGGAAGGCTGGCTAGTAGTGTGTCTACTCTGTTGTTTTCTCCAAGCAGATACCTATGGTGACAGGCCAGCAAGATGTCCTTCCTTGTGCACTGTACAGTCCATTTAAAAGGTAGGTGTTGTCAGCCATACTGACAAAAGATTTACATGGATTCTTATTCTAGGATTTGGGCAAGGTAATGTTCTCACACCGGCTTTTGAGTAAACACCCTACTCACACATTAATTCCCCTATAAGAGATCTATTTGACACAATATGGTTTCTGATGTTTTATCCTCACTGTCAGAGGTGAGATCCAATCTACATTATTCCATATATGGTGACAGTCTGTCAACAGGGTGGCAAAGTAATGCACAGTTCCCCATTCAGACTTCATCCATTATTTTGGCAGTCATTTCACTGAAAGTCTGATATTCATTTTTTGCTTACAGTTCTATTCCACTGAAAACTTCCTTGTACAATAAAAATCAGTGTGTCAGGTATTTTAGTGAGCAAATTACTGATCACCTGAGAGGTTACAAAACCTCTTTTTTTCACAATGTCCCCCAGGGAGCAAGGGTGCCACACTATTTTGGCTGTTACTGTATGAAGTAGGGCCATCCTCCCATGTGGTTACTTGGTTACAAGCCCAACTGGCACAGGGAGCAGAAAGATATTCATGATACCAGTGTGCAGCTTTACACGTTTTTCTGTCCCCTTGTCTGTGTCCTAGCAGAGAAACCCAGATAGTAAGTAGCACATATAAAGCACTGGCTCAGGCATCTCAAGGTCTTTCATTTATGTCTCCTAATACCTCATGTAGTTATGTTGTCCACCCCTTCATAGACTATCAGCCTGAAGCACAGTTTCCAATATGCCATTATAATGTTCTGTAAGACCTGCTCTGGTGAGATTGTATGGTAGGTAGAACTGCCATTAAATGTTATTATCTTTGGCCCATTTCTGTACAAAACTTACATTAAATTGTGTTTCTTGATTACTTTCTGCAGCATCTGATGCACAGACTCAGATGTGAACAATCCAAATCTTTTATTACAAGTTCTCACATTTTTTATATACCTTCAAAAGTTTTCTTTTTCTAGCTTTCCCATTTGCCCCTACATGTCAACAGAGCATTCCACAAACATTCTTCAACTGCTCATGCGGGCACTTATGCAATCAGAGCTGTGAGCTGTTCTTTCTTCTTCTGGAGGTGTCCTTGGTTCTCATGCTGCTTATCTTGCTCCACAGTTGCTGCTCTGTACAGTCCTTCTTCTATCCCCACAACTTTCCATGTGGGGTGACGTGCAATGCCATATTGTTGACTTAATCAGCTTGTGGAACTAGGTAGGCCTGTAGAACTCCACTTACAGCATCAATATATGTCAAGGTATATTTTGCCCCCCTCAGACTGGGGCAGAAAGCCTCTGTAGTTGATTTTGCATCACTGTGATAGACTTCATCCTCTGGAAAGAGGGGCTGTTGTTTTGGGTATTGGGTGTGGTTGCGTCTGCTTCTTCATTACCTGGTAATTGTAATGGCTGATGTCCAGAAACATGGAATGCATACACTTCTGTGCACAACCATGTTTCAGATATCTTACTGTATGTCACAAACCCTTATCAGTGCGCAAATAGTCCAGTTCTGGGTGGCCAACTGCACAATCCCTAGTGAGATCCTTCAACAGACTGCCCAGTTACCCATGTAAATATACAAAACACCATCACCTTGTTCTTGCTTGGTAATCATTCATTTTGCTTGTAACAGCCTACCAGCTACTTCGTCCATTTCCTATTTCAAACCCGATTGCTTCAGTAAATGGTTGGTTATGCAACTACACGCTGCAGGTGTGGGTGTCATCTGCTAGCTTTGCCAGTATGCCATGCACCCACTGGAATGGGGTATTTGCCTTCATGTACAGGACTTCCTCCTGGTGATGTAACTGCAGTAGATTCTGGCAAATGGCTGTGATAAATTACTGGACCTAATATTTTCTGTAATTCTTTTTATGGAGAAAAGGGCAAAGAACTATGTTGATTCAAATAGTAACACAGCATGCTACTGTTTGAGATTGAGCTACCCCTGTCTTAGGAATACATGTCATATCTTTCATGTACCTTTGGATAGATGTGTCTTTTTTACTATAACTTCAGCTGTCAGTATTATTGGCTCCACTGCTTGTAATGCAGAATATGAGGATATTCTCTCTCTCTCTATCATGTTACATTTTTTCCTGCTCTATGCCAGATCTGGGACCAAAACTATAGGAATGTGAATAGAACTCAGTCATTGCCACAAGTACCACTCAAATCCCACATGAATTACACGTGTATAACTCAGCAGAAGAAGTAGGGTAAAAAATGCCCAATGTCTGTACCCGTTTTACTGCTAGCTTCACCTGCTCAAAGACATCATGTTTTTGTTGGCCCCAGTCCTACACTAGGCCTTCTGTTAAAAATTGGTATAAAAGCCTTAAAATCTATGCTAAGTGTGGTATTAATGACCATCAGTATCCAAATATACATAAAAACTGTTGTAGATGTTCTAATGTATTTGGCACAGGGAATGCTTGTATCTTGTTTTTATTACTGCATTAGGTTGGACTTTTGACTTACCCAATCATACAACACCCAAAAATGTTACAGATAATTCAGGTG
The DNA here is from genome assembly GCF_039878825.1 of Excalfactoria chinensis. NCBI lineage: Eukaryota > Metazoa > Chordata > Aves > Galliformes > Phasianidae > Excalfactoria > Excalfactoria chinensis. The sequence goes on along the minus strand of NC_092848.1, from coordinate 4,078,119 downwards.
CTTGTACCTTCTGAGGATTGATAGCCCAGCCTTTCTCCTGTAAATAAGAAGACCAAGAGTCTATAGTGTTCTCTATTGCAGATAGAGATGCTGAGGTTAACATTAAATCATTATTGTAATGATGTAACTTCACATCAGGTGATTTTTTCCCAGTTAAGCAGGTCCTGAGATATTAGGTTGAAGCTGTAGGTAGGACTATGCAGACAACCCTGTGGAAGGGCCTAAAAAGTCTATTGCCTGTCCTTCTACAAAATAACATTAATTACAAAATTGCACTATAATTTAGAGTATCATATAGTAGCCACTTTCCTTGATCTTCCAGAGTATACATTTGCCACCACTGATTATAATACGTACAACCACAGTTCTCTGGTATGGGCTAGGGTTCAGCTTATGCCCTCCTGACAGGAGCAAGAACTTGGAAATTCAGTCTGACTGTCCTTGTAATATTTTATGTATGGCCACCTGGGGTATTTGAGGAGAAACATTCAGGAAGGTTGTTATATCTTAGTTAAGCTGGACATCTGGAACTTAAAGTAAGGGGCTTCAACTTAAACAAACTTTCTCAGCCAGACAAAAATATTAAATAATTGGCAATTGAAGTATCAGTTTTCCTTCTTTGGAAGTTTCATATCCCTTATTTGAGAATTCCATACTCTTCATAATCTCTGTAATCTCTAAGTAGTAAGTTGTGAGCAAAGAACATCCACATCAGTGCAGTTTTTATATTCTCCAGTATCATAATCATAACTATTATCACTTCAGATAGCATCAGGAGTAGTTAGATTTGAGAACCAAAGCAATGGACTTTGTCATATATGTAACAGCAGAGACAATCATACAATCAAAAATGCTAGAGAGGACCTTATAGATCATCTAGTTCCAAGCCCTCTTGACATGGGCAAGGTTCCCAGTAAATAGATCAGGCTGCTCAGGAACCCATCCACCCTGGCCTTGAGTGCTTTCAGACTTGGGCCATCCACAGCTTCACTGGGCAACCTGCTCGAGGGCCTCAACACACTATGAATAAATAATTTCATTTTAATATCTAACCTAGATTTCTGCTCTTTTAAATTAAAGCCATTCCCCATTATCCTATCACTATCAGATTGTATATAAAGTTGGTCCCTTCCTGCTTGTAAGGTCTCTTCTGGTACTGGAGTGCTACAGTGAGGTCTCCCCAGAACTTTCTCTTCTGCATGAGAATTAAGCCCAACACTCTCAGCATTTCTTCATAGAAGAGGTGCTGCAGCCCTCTGATCATCTTCATGGCCCTCCTCTAAACCCACCCAAACAGCTCCACATCCTTCACTTGCTGGGAGCCCCAGGCCTGGACAGAGTACTTCAGGTGTGGCCTCACGAGAGCAGAGACAGACAGGATTATCCCACTCTGTGCTAGACACTCCTGTTCTGATGCAGGCCAGGATACTGTTGCCCTTCTGGGATACAAGCCCTCATTGCTGCCTCATGTCCTGCTTTTTGTGCACCAGGACTCCCCCCAAGTCCTATTCTGCGGCGCTGCTCTCAGTGAGTTCTTCTCCCAGCTGGAAAAGTGCTGAAATTTCGTGGGCCCAATTTTCAAGCTTCTCCAGGTTCCACTGGATGTCATCCCTTATTTTGTTGCATCAAGTGCTCCACTCAGCTAGTGTCACTAGCAAACTTTTGGAGGGTATGTTTGATTCTGCACCAATAAAAGATCTGGAAGAACATCAGTTAAAACAACAGACACCTGGAGAACAACACTCATTGTTAGCCTCCATCTGGACATAGAGCCATTGTCCACAGCTTTCTGGCTGAAAACATCCAACCAACTCCTTATCCACTGACTAATCCAGCCTTCAATCAGTATTTCTCCTACACAGAGATAAGGATATGATACAGGACCACAACAAAGGCCTCACACAAGGCCAGGCAAATGACATCCTTGGTCCTCTGGTATTATCACTTTGTCATACAAGGTCACCAGATTGGTCAGTCATGATCTTCCCTTGCTGAAACCATGCTAGCTGTCTCAGATTGCGTCATTTCATATGTGCCTTAAGACGTACTCCAGGAGGACCTACTCCATGATCTTCCCAGGCACAAACAAGAGGCTCTCGGACTTGTGGTTACCTGGACCTTCTATTCTTATTTTCAAAGGACAGTCTCCAAGGGCAGTCTCCCAGTTGACACAGGGTGCAAGCAGGGAATAAGAGAGGTGACATCAATAATCAAAAATTCTCTAGAAAGAGCACAACCAAAAAGTGATTCTGCTGATGTACAACAGATTCCATTTTTAAACAGCAAATGATTCTAAACAGATGCACCTATAAAGTACTTGCAAAAAGTAGACAACATGTATGTTATGCCCAGATGGTTTTATGGCCAGAGCAGGGATGGGCATCCAGGCTGAGGCCAGACCCAAGAGAGGCCCGGCTGAGGGCTCCACACACTGACTGCATTGGACCAGCAGGGACCCTCGCCAAGCCAGGAAGTAACAGAATGCCAGGCCAAACACGGGCCGTCACTGGTCAAGATTCCCATTCACGTGATGTGCTCCAGGCTCTTGGGCGCATGTCTAAGCAGAGAAACATCAAACAAGGAGAAACAGCAGCTGGTTAAAGAGTAATCACGGATTACTTCCTCAACATCAAAAGAAGCTGCCTGAAAAATGAAATCTCTGCGGTGTGCACTGGCCTCTAGAACAGTGATGGAGTCTCCCCAGCGGATTCCCACTAAAGCCATGCATTTCCCCTTTGGACTTCTGTGTGCAAACAACAAAAACAGAAACTTGGAAGGACACAGAAGAGGATGCAGCAAGTGTTTAATGAGTCAGAGTGGGGAAACGATATCACCGGAAATGAAGATGGCAAGCACGGTGAACAGCAGGTACAGAGATGAATCTGCTCCCCTGTCCTACAACGGCATTGCCACTGCACCCGCACATACAGGCCAAGAAATGAAGAGAGGTTGTAGGTCCCTCAGTTCTGGCTTTCAGATACTACCAGAGATCTCTGAGGCAAAAAGAAAACCAAGACATTAGATAGGAAGAGGGAGAAAAAGAGAATATCGGTAGACTTTCTCCATGTTGTCAGCAAAGCCCAGGTGGCCCCGCCCTTTCTGTCTTGCAGGGCAAAAACAGCAGCACAGCATTTGTCCTACTGTCCAGTGCCATGTTGTGATTTCCAGGGGGACCTTGCCTGGGATCAGTGTCCAGCACCTTTAGCAGGGGTTGCACCTTCTGCCACAGTAGCGGTTGGAAATGCAGGAGAGGTCAAAGCCCCCCGAGGTGATGGGCACTCCCTGGCAGCTGAGGATGCTGCCAACAGCAGCGGAGGTGGAGGATCCGACAGCGGTGTTCTGCGGGAAGGAGCTGAGGATGGGTCCGGGCAGGGTCACCACCACGGGAGAGGGCTCAATGACAATGGTGGAATTCTGGCATTGCCTGACACAGGGCTCATTGCAGCTGCTGGCCAGAGGGGTGGGGCCGCAGGGCTGGCATGGCACACACGGGTTGCAGCAGGACATGTCTCGGGACTGGAGGTGCACCTGTTGGGAGAGAACCGGAAGGAAGCTGAACGTGGGGGTGTATGAGAAAGAGATTTCCAGCAAGCGATAAATGAAACAACGCCCATGCAACTCTTGCTACCTTGAGGATGTGAAGTGGTAGCCTAGGGGTTCTCAGACCCCAGATATCTATCTATCTGCAGGGGAAACCCTGCAGAAATGCCCTCCCATGCCAATCCAGCTACTTTCTCAATTGGAGTCCACAAGCTACCTACACACAGGCTCACAGTCCTGGAAAAATCTTCACTTCTCTGCCCCGTGACAAGCAGTCCCAGGATATGGCATGGAACAAAGGCATCTCTTTTATTCACTCAGATTTTCACTGAGCTGAGACCTCCTTTAGTTGAACGACAGGGACAGGAAGGAGATTCCCACTTACCTAGTTCCAAAGGAGAAGGAGGTATGAACAGTGTATGAGAGAGCAAGGAACCGGGGTCCCTTTTATAATGGACATAAGATGACCTATATCCAAAGGCACTGCTTACAGTGGTGATCATTTTCTGACGAGCTGTTCTTGTCCAGCATGCAAATCATCCCAGATAATGATATGGGTGGTCTGCCAGCTTCCTGTGCAATTCAGTTTCATTTCTGGCTTTATGCCCTGTCACTTCCTGACCGAAGGCATCTTTTAAGAGGCATGATGAAGAGAAGCCCAAGCATTTCCGCACAACAAACAGCGGTGCGGGCAACACACTCATTTCACATGCTACGGGAGTCCAGCAAAGGCAGAAGATGTCAGCCTAGATCATTCCTTTAGGTTTCTCAGGGGGACTTCTGTGAAGAGGTGTACCAGATCCAGAGTGTGACGCACTCCCTGTTGACCCTTCTCTCTGGAAAATTCCGCTGCCCTGATTTGTCCCCAGCTCTTCTCTCACTCTGATCATGGAACGGGGCACAATCTTATGCAGAGTGGTCTCCAGACTTCAAATAAAAAAGACACAAGAGCAAACACTGTAAAAGAAGGGTTGTTTTCGTAAAAATAATATAAAGCATATAATAGAGGGAGGCACACAGGCAGCAGGTAGATACCACCTGGGTGATGAGAACGGTGATTTAGAGTAGAATGACACAGTACTATGAGAATTTTTCCCATGCTTCTCCATGTTCAGTGATCCGGATCCAGGTCTTCAGGGTTTAGGTTGGATGTTGGAGGGAAGTTTGTTAATATTAGAGTGGTGTGGTGTTGGAGCAGGCTACCCTGATAGGTTTTGGTGCCCCATCCCTGGAGGTGTAGGACCCCACATTTGATTCTCTTGAAGTTCATCAGGTTCCTCTCCCCCCAGATCTCCAGTTTTTCCCGGTCTTGCTGAATGACAACACAGCTCTCTGATGAGTCAGCCACTCATTCCAATTTCACACTGGCAGAAAGTGGGCTGAGGGGGGACTTGATGTTTCTGTCTTGCTCACTGATGATGACATTCAACAGGACCAGACCCAGTACAATCTCGAACGGAACACCACATCTTATGCACCTGTAACTAGATTCGGACCCATTTACTGTGACACTGATATCCACTCATCAGTCTGTCCTCAGCCTAACTCACTGTGCTCTCACCTATCCCACACTTCCAACGCCTTGTTACAAGGATGCAGTGTCAAATGCCTCGTTGGAGTCAAGTTACGCCAGATTCACTGCTCTCCCCTCATCTACCCAGCGAGTGATGACGTTCCAGAAGCCTATGAGGTTGCTCAAGCATCATTTTCTCTTTGGTGAATCTACGTTGACTACTTCCGATACATTTCTTTTCTGCAACTGCTTGTGCATAGCATCCACAGCAAGTTGCTCCGTCTCCTTTTCCGGGGATGGACGGGAGGCTGACTGCCCTCTGGTTTCCTGGGTCATCTTTCTTGCTCTTACTGAAAACAGGTGTAACGCTGGCTACCCCCCAGTCTTCAGGCATCTATACCACACTGCAAGTTTTGTGTTTTTTTTAAATAAAAATAAAGAACAATTTGGGTTACACTTTTATGAGATCCATAATTCCTCTAAGGTGAATCCCATCGCGGCCTTGGACTTGAGTGCATTTATTTTGCCAATACCACCTCTGAGCAGTTCCTCCTCCGCCACTGGGAAGTCATCTTTTGTCTCTAACCTGCGGGGTCTGGAACATACAAAGGGCAGTCTGAGCAGTAGAGACCGAAGCTAAGAAGGCATTTCACAGAAAGGGAATCGATTGCACTGTGTGGTTCTCACCAGTGCTGAGAATTTATGCTCAGAATGGTAGAAATGAGCTTCTGTCGCGGAAAGGAAAATATGTAAGATGTTTCTAGTCGATGATCTGGAAAACAAAAGACACCACAATACGGAAAGGAAGAAGGAGCTCTACAAGGGCAGGAGCTCCAGAGAGAAACATGGGGAAAATCCAGTTGATTCCACGTTAGTCTGCACGTGAGATTCACTGGCTATCTTTATAGATCTTCTTATTCTTTCCCTTTGAAAAACACTATTGATATACAATTTGCTGTTCAGTCTTTCTTGTGAGATGTGGAAAGTACTCCACACAACCTTTTAGCCCGTTCCTCGGTCCCAGGGCAAAACATGAGGAGACAAGCCAGAAAGGCAGAATTTTGCAGAAACACGAGGTGTCAAGTGGGACCGGATCGCACTCAGGAAATGGTACATCTCTTGCAAGACAGGCTCCTAAGAAACCCGAAGGAGTGACCCAGCTGACATCATTTCCACTTCCTGGACTCTTCTAACACATGAAATGAGTCTGATTCCCACACTGGTCCTTGTTGTGTGGGAATGCTTGGGCCTCCCTTCATGACACACAAAAGATGTCTTTGGTGTGGAATGGAAATTACACAAAGCTGGAAACATAACAGTGCTGCAAAGGAAGCCAACACACAGTCCATATCATTAGCTGGGATGTTTGGCATTCAAGAGGTTCTTGTCAGAAAATAATCACTACTGTAAGTGACGTCTCTGGATATGAGACAGCTTCAGTCCATTATAAAAGGCAGCCCAGTTCCTTAGTCTCCCATTCACAACTTGCCTCTTTCTTCTTGGGAACCAGGTAAGCGTGAGCCCCCTTCTTGTCTCTTTCTGTCTTCATCGGGAGTCCTGATACTTAACAGACGTCTCAACAGCCACCAGCACTGTTCCATGACAAAACTTGGAGCTGCCTGTCATGGTAAAGGGAAGCGGGCAGAAGTTTTCTTCTGGAGGGAAGTTGGAATTGCACTCAGGGGCTTCTGGGCTAGGGTGTAAGAAGTAGCATGATAGGCACTGGGCGCCTCTATTTGGGTCCTGGCAGGAAGAGACCAGGAAGTCGATGATCATCCCCGCACAGCCTCCAACTCCCTATTCTGCATGTGCGGGGTTCCCTCCTGTCGGTATGGTAGATGCATCGCAACTCTGCACATTCTCCACTCTGTCCTCTCTCCCAACAGGTGCGTTGCCAACCCCAAGACATGTCCTGCTGCAACCCGTGTGTGCCATGCCAGCCCTGCGGCCCCACCCCTCTGGCCAGCAGCTGCAATGAGCCCTGTGTCAGGCAGTGCCAGGACTCCACCATTGTCATTGAGCCCTCTCCCGTGGTGGTGACCCTGCCCGGACCCATCCTCAGCTCCTTCCCGCAGAACACCGCCGTCGGATCCTCCACCTCTGCTGCTGTTGGCAGCATCCTCAGCTGCCAGGGAGTGCCCATCACCTCGGGAGGCTTTGACCTCTCCTGCATTTCCAACCGCTACTGTGGCAGAAGATGCCCCTGCTAAAGGTGCTGGACACTGTCCCAGACAAGGACCCCCACAACCTCAGAGCATGGCGCCGGACAGAAGAACAGACTTTGTGCTGCTCTTTTCGGAGTAGATGACCAGAACTGGCTTGCCCTGTCAGGACTGACAGAAGGGGCCAACCTGGCTTCTTTGGCTACGTGGTCATTGGCTACCACTTCTCTCTTCCACCCATTCTTTCTTTCACTTATGTCTTCTGCTCTCCACAAAATTCCCTCTGAAGGCCCCTGAAATCCTGCTGAGTGACCAGCTAGCCTCTCTCCATTGATGGGGATTTAGTTGGATGTCCCGTGGCAGCTCTGCCATGGGAAGAGGGCAACAGATTCTTCTCTGTTCCTGCTGCTCCCTGCACTTGGAATCTTCGCTTGCTCTGACATCACTTTCCTCCTTAGTCTCATTAAACATTTGCTGCATTGTGCCTCTGTATTAGTGAGTCCTTCTTTTTCAAATGGTCAGATGAGAAGTCTCTTTCTTCGATGGAAATGATCACAACTATGTAACTACCATATTTGCCAGATGGGGAGGCAACCATAGACATGCATCCTTCAGTCAAGGCCACACTGAGAGCACCCCTGTCACCACTGCGGGTGAGGGACTGTGAAAGTTAGAGTTGAATTCATGTGCGTTAGCAACTGAGTACGGATTTATTGCTGTGCAAGCTAGGTTTTATACACGAGGTACAGTCGTGGCATAAGACAATTTGGTAAATAGTATATGGTGCAACGTATGGTTGGTTGCCTTCTCCCAACTACACAGTCCAAGACAATCCAGACACAGTGATAACTCATGACCCTCGCCACGGCCTATTTCTTGTTCTTCTGCTTCAGTTGTTCATTAAGTCCTGCTAGGTTTGGATGGCCACAGACTACAAACAGTTGTCAGGAAACACTCTGTGTCCAGGACACCTGTGCTTGGCATCAGAATTAGGGAAGAAGATGGACAGTAGATGGAGGTGCTCCCGAGAAAAATCCCAAGCATCACAGAATCACAGAATGACCTGGCATGGAAGGGACCTCAAGGAGAATGAAGTTCCAACCCCCCTGCCTGACAGGGCCACCAAACTTCCAGATTTACTAGATCAGGGTGCCCAAGGCCCCATCCAAACTGGCCTGGATCACCTCCATGGAAGGGGCATCCACAACCTCCCTGGGCAGCCTGTTCCAGGACCTCATCACTCTCCTAGTATAGAACTTCCCCCTTAATGTCACTCTATGGCTCTGTTCAGGCTAGATCCATGAGAAGGAAGTGGAGAGACCCACAGACCCAGGAAAGATGGGAAAGAAAATGCAGGGAGATGGGCCCAGACGAATGAAAACACAGCAACAACGTAGGTGTCATGGTTTTGTGCTGTTGCTGTCAATATTCTACATCATGTATTGACAACAACAGCACAAAACCATGACAGTAGGGGAAACAATTAGACTACTAAATATAAAGGCAAAACATCAGACTTTGCAACAAAATACAAAGGCTAATCAACCAAGTGAAATGAGAGATTGAGTTTCCAAAACCAAAGGCCTTTCTCCAATACTGTAGGCTAGAAACCAAGGGAACAGGGAGAGGAAAGAGGGCAGCTTTGTGACTCTCAGTCAGTTTTAACTTTCCCTCCAAAAAGAGGAAAACAGAAACGGAAAAATGAACTCTTTGGGAAGCTATAGTTTATCTTTCTCTTCTGAGATCAAGTGATCAGACATGTCCCATGCAATCAGAAGAGTGTAGAGCAACAGCTATGTCAGGAAATATTCAATCCAGTAATACCCTATCATGCTTTAAGTCATTTTCAAGTAGTGGCAGTCCTTCTCCACAGGCCTACTCTCAGTGAGTTCTCTCAGACAGTGTACAAATGGGAGACTGCAATTACCCAAACACAATAACTGGCACTGGGCATACAGGAATTTCAAATGTTCACATTTTTAAGCTAGTCACGATCCCTTTAGACTTTATCGATTATTCCCTCTGACACATCTTGTGCCCCATTCATCTTATTCCAGTTGGCTGTTTTGCTGAGGGTACAATCGATCACACTATCTCCATCCCAGCTTTAGTTCAGATGCACCTACTGGGAATTTCCCCAAAGTAGGCCACATGTATGTTATGCGTAGAAGATTTCATGGCCAGAGCAGGGATGGGCATCCAGGCTGAGGCCAGACCCAAGAGAGGCCTGGCTGAGGGCTCCACACACTGACTGCATTGGACCAGCAGGGACCCTCGCCAAGCCAGGAAGTAACAGAATGCCAGGCCAAACACGGGCCGTCACTGGTCAAGATTCCCATTCACGTGATGTGCTCCAGGCTCTTGGGCGCATGTCTAAGCAGAGAAACATCAAACAAGGAGAAACAGCAGCTGGTTAAAGAGTAATCACGGATTACTTCCTCAACATCAAAAGAAGCTGCCTGAAAAATGAAATCTCTGCGGTGTGCACTGGCCTCTAGAACAGTGATGGAGTCTCCCCAGCGGATTCCCACTAAAGCCATGCATTTCCCCTTTGGACTTCTGTGTGCAAACAACAAAAACAGAAACTCGGAAGGACACAGAAGAGGATGCAGCAAGTGTTTAATGAGTCAGAGTGGGGAAACGATATCACCGGAAATGAAGATGGCAAGCACGGTGAACAGCAGGTACAGAGATGAATCTGCTCCCCTGTCCTACAACGGCGTTGCCACTGCACCCGCACATACAGGCCAAGAAATGAAGAGAGGTTGCAGGTCCCTCAGTTCTGGCTTTCAGATACTACCAGAGATCTCTGAGGCAAAAAGAAAACCAAGACATTAGATAGGAAGAGGGAGAAAAAGAGAATATCGGTAGACTTTCTCCATGTTGTCAGCAAAGCCCAGGTGGCCCCGTCCTTTCTGTCTTGCAGGGCAAAAACAGCAGCACAGCATTTGTCCTACTGTCCAGTGCCATGTTGTGATTTCCAGGGGGACCTTGCCTGGGATCAGTGTCCAGCACCTTTAGCAGGGGTTGCACCTTCTGCCACAGTAGCGGTTGGAAATGCAGGAGAGGTCAAAGCCCCCCGAGGTGATGGGCACTCCCTGGCAGCTGAGGATGCTGCCAACAGCAGCGGAGGTGGAGGATCCGACAGCGGTGTTCTGCGGGAAGGAGCTGAGGATGGGTCCGGGCAGGGTCACCACCACGGGAGAGGGCTCAATGACAATGGTGGAATTCTGGCATTGCCTGACACAGGGCTCATTGCAGCTGCTGGCCAGAGGGGTGGGGCCGCAGGGCTGGCATGGCACACACGGGTTGCAGCAGGACATGTCTCGGGACTGGAGGTGCACCTGTTGGGAGAGAACCGGAAGGAAGCTGAACGTGGGGGTGTATGAGAAAGAGATTTCCAGCAAGCGATAAATGAAACAACGCCCATGCAACTCTTGCTACCTTGAGGATGTGAAGTGGTAGCCTAGGGGTTCTCAGACCCCAGATATCTATCTATCTGCAGGGGAAACCCTGCAGAAATGCCCTCCCATGCCAATCCAGCTACTTTCTCAATTGGAGTCCACAAGCTACCTACACACAGGCTCACAGTCCTGGAAAAATCTTCACTTCTCTGCCCCGTGACAAGCAGTCCCAGGATATGGCATGGAACAAAGGCATCTCTTTTATTCACTCAGATTTTCACTGAGCTGAGACCTCCTTTAGTTGAACGACAGGGACAGGAAGGAGATTCCCACTTACCTAGTTCCAAAGGAGAAGGAGGTATGAACAGTGTATGAGAGAGCAAGGAACTGGGGTCCCTTTTATAATGGACATAAGATGACCTATATCCAAAGGCACTGCTTACAGTGGTGATCATTTTCTGATGAGCTGTTCTTGTCCAGCATGCAAATCATCCCAGATAATGATATGGGTGGTCTGCCAGCTTCCTGTGCAATTCAGTTTCATTTCTGGCTTTATGCCCTGTCACTTCCTGACCGAAGGCATCTTTTAAGAGGCATGATGAAGAGAAGCCCAAGCATTTCCGCACAACAAACAGCGGTGCGGGCAACACACTCATTTCACATGCTACGGGAGTCCAGCAAAGGCAGAAGATGTCAGCCTAGATCATTCCTTTAGGTTTCTCAGGGGGACTTCTGTGAAGAGGTGTACCAGATCCAGAGTGTGACGCACTCCCTGTTGACCCTTCTCTCTGGAAAATTCCGCTGCCCTGATTTGTCCCCAGCTCTTTTCTCTCTCTGATCATGGAACGGGGCACAATCTTATGCAGAGTGGTCTCCAGACTTCAAATAAAAAAGACACAAGAGCAAACACTGTAAAAGAAGGGTTGTTTTCGTAAAAATAATATAAAGCATATAATAGAGGGAGGCACACAGGCAGCAGGTAGATACCACCTGGGTGATGAGAACGGTGATTTAGAGTAGAATGACACAGTACTATGAGAATTTTTCCCATGCTTCTCCATGTTCAGTGATCCGGATCCAGGTCTTCAGGGTTTAGGTTGGATGTTGGAGGGAAGTTTGTTAATATTAGAGTGGTGTGGTGTTGGAGCAGGCTACCCTGATAGGTTTTGGTGCCCCATCCCTGGAGGTGTAGGACCCCACATTTGATTCTCTTGAAGTTCATCAGGTTCCTCTCCCCCCAGATCTCCAGTTTTTCCCGGTCTTGCTGAATGACAACACAGCTCTCTGATGAGTCAGCCACTCATTCCAATTTCACACTGGCAGAAAGTGGGCTGAGGGGGGACTTGATGTTTCTGTCTTGCTCACTGATGATGACATTCAACAGGACCAGACCCAGTACAATCTCGAACGGAACACCACATCTTATGCACCTGTAACTAGATTCGGACCCATTTACTGTGACACTGATATCCACTCATCAGTCTGTCCTCAGCCTAACTCACTGTGCTCTCACCTATCCCACACTTCCAACGCCTTGTTACAAGGATGCAGTGTCAAATGCCTCGTTGGAGTCAAGTTACGCCAGATTCACTGCTCTCCCCTCATCTACCCAGCGAGTGATGACGTTCCAGAAGCCTATGAGGTTGCTCAAGCATCATTTTCTCTTTGGTGAATCTACGTTGACTACTTCTGATACATTTCTTTTCTGCAACTGCTTGTGCATAGCATCCACAGCAAGTTGCTCCGTCTCCTTTTCCGGGGATGGACGGGAGGCTGACTGCCCTCTGGTTTCCTGGGTCATCTTTCTTGCTCTTATTAAAAACTGGTGTGACGCTGGCTACCCCCCAGTCTTCAGGCATCTATACCACACTGCAAGTTTTGTGTTTTTTTTAAATAAAAATAAAGAACAATTTGGGTTGCACTTTTATGAGATCCATAATTCCTCTAAGGTGAATCCCATTGCGGCCTTGGACTTGAGTGCATTTATTTTGCCAATACCACCTCTGAGCAGTTCCTCCTCCGCCACTGGGAAGTCATCTTTTGTCTCTAACCTGCGGGGTCTGGAACATACAAAGGGCAGTCTGAGCAGTAGAGACCGAAGCTAAGAAGGCATTTCACAGAAAGGGAATCGGTTGCACTGTGTGGTTCTCACCAGTGCTGAGAATTTATGCTCAGAATGGTAGAAATGAGCTTCTGTCGCGGAAAGGAAAATATGTAAGATGTTTCTAGTCGATGATCTGGAAAACAAAAGACACCACAATACGGAAAGGAAGAAGGAGCTCTACAAGGGCAGGAGCTCCAGAGAGAAACATGGGGAAAATCCAGTTGATTCCACGTTAGTCTGCACGTGAGATTCACTGGCTATCTTTATAGATCTTCTTATTCTTTCTCTTTGAAAAACACTATTGATATACAATTTGCTGTTCAGTCTTTCTTGTGAGATGTGGAAAGTACTCCACACAACCTTTTAGCCCGTTCCTCGGTCCCAGGGCAAAACATGAGGAGACAAGCCAGAAAGGCAGAATTTTGCAGAAACACGAGGTGTCAAGTGGGACCGGATCGCACTCAGGAAATGGTACATCTCTTGCAAGACAGGCTCCTAAGAAACCCGAAGGAGTGACCCAGCTGACATCATTTCCACTTCCTGGACTCTTCTAACACATGAAATGAGTCTGATTCCCACACTGGTCCTTGTTGTGTGGGAATGCTTGGGCCTCCCTTCATGACACACAAAAGATGTCTTTGGTGTGGAATGGAAATTACACAAAGCTGGAAACATAACAGTGCTGCAAAGGAAGCCAACACACAGTCCATATCATTAGCTGGGATGTTTGGCATTCAAGAGGTTCTTGTCAGAAAATAATCACTACTGTAAGTGACGTCTCTGGATATGAGACAGCTTCAGTCCATTATAAAAGGCAGCCCAGTTCCTTAGTCTCCCATTCACAACTTGCCTCTTTCTTCTTGGGAACCAGGTAAGCGTGAGCCCCCTTCTTGTCTCTTTCTGTCTTCATCGGGAGTCCTGATACTTAACAGACGTCTCAACAGCCACCAGCACTGTTCCATGACAAAACTTGGAGCTGCCTGTCTTGGTAAAGGGAAGCGGGCAGAAGTTTTCTTCTGGAGGGAAGTTGGAATTGCACTCAGGGGCTTCTGGGCTAGGGTGTAAGAAGTAGCATGATAGGCACTGGGCGCCTCTATTTGGGTCCTGGCAGGAAGAGACCAGGAAGTCGATGATCATCCCCGCACAGCCTCCAACTCCCTATTCTGCATGTGCGGGGTTCCCTCCTGTCGGTATGGTAGATGCATCGTGACTCTGCACATTCTCCACTCTGTCCTCTCTCCCAACAGGTGCTTTGCCAACCCCAAGACATGTCCTGCTGCAACCCGTGTGTGCCATGCCAGCCCTGCGGCCCCACCCCTCTGGCCAGCAGCTGCAATGAGCCCTGTGTCAGGCAGTGCCAGGACTCCACCATTGTCATTGAGCCCTCTCCCGTGGTGGTGACCCTGCCCGGACCCATCCTCAGCTCCTTCCCGCAGAACACCGCCGTCGGATCCTCCACCTCTGCTGCTGTTGGCAGCATCCTCAGCTGCCAGGGAGTGCCCATCACCTCGGGAGGCTTTGACCTCTCCTGCATTTCCAACCGCTACTGTGGCAGAAGATGCCCCTGCTAAAGGTGCTGGACACTGCCCCAGACAAGGACCCCCACAACCTCAGAGCATGGCGCCGGACAGAAGAACAGACTTTGTGCTGCTCTTTTCAGAGTAGATGACCAGAACTGGCTTGCCCTGTCAGGACTGACAGAAGGGGCCAACCTGGCTTCTTTGGCTACGTGGTCATTGGCTACCACTTCTCTCTTCCACCCATTCTTTCTTTCACTTATGTATTCTGCTCTCCACAAAATTCCCTCTGAAGGCCCCTGAAATCCTGCTGAGTGACCAGCTAGCCTCTCTCCATTGATGGGGATTTAGTTGGATGTCCCGTGGCAGCTCTGCCATGGGAAGAGGGCAACAGATTCTTCTCTGTTCCTGCTGCTCCCTGCACTTGGAATCTTCGCTTGCTCTGACATCACTTTCCTCCTTAGTCTCATTAAACATTTGCTGCATTGTGCCTCTGTATTAGTGAGTCCTTCTTTTTCAAATGGTCAGATGAGAAGTCTCTTTCTTCGATGGAAATGATCACAACTATGTAACTACCATATTTGCCAGATGGGGAGGCAACCATAGACATGCATCCTTCAGTCAAGGCCACACTGAGAGCACCCCTGTCACCACTGCGGGTGAGGGACTGTGAAAGTTAGAGTTGAATTCATGTGCGTTAGCAACTGAGTACGCATTTATTACTGTGCAAGCTAGGTTTTATACACGAGGTACAGTCGTGGCATAAGACAATTTGGTAAATAGTATATGGTGCAACGTATGGTTGGTTGCCTTCTCCCAACTACACAGTCCAAGACAATCCAGACACAGTGATAACTCATGACCCTCGCCACGGCCTAGTTCTTGTTCTTCTGCTTCAGTTGTTCATTAAGTCCTGCTAGGTTTGGATGACCACAGACTACAAACAGTTGTCAGGAAACACTCTGTGTCCAGGACACCTGTGCTTGGCATCAGAATTAGGGAAGAAGATGGACAGTAGATGGAGGTGCTCCCGAGAAAAATCCCAAGCATCACAGAATCACAGAATGACCTGGCATGGAAGGGACCTCAAGGAGAATGAAGTTCCAACCCCCCTGCCTGACAGGGCCACCAAACTTCCAGATTTACTAGATCAGGGTGCCCAAGGCCTCATCCAAACTGGCCTGGATCACCTCCATGGAAGGGGCATCCACAACCTCCCTGGGCAGCCTGTTCCAGGACCTCATCACTCTCCTAGTATAGAACTTCCCCCTTAATGTCACTCTATGGCTCTGTTCAGGCTAGATCCATGAGAAGGAAGTGGAGAGACCCACAGACCCAGGAAAGATGGGAAAGAAAATGCAGGGAGATGGGCCCAGACGAATGAAAACACAGCAACAACGTAGGTGTCATGGTTTTGTGCTGTTGCTGTCAATATTCTACATCATGTATTGACAACAACAGCACAAAACCATGACAGTAGGGGAAACAATTAGACTACTAAATATAAAGGCAAAACATCAGACTTTGCAACAAAATACAAAGGCTAATCAACCAAGTGAAATGAGAGATTGAGTTTCCAAAACCAAAGGCCTTTCTCCAATACTGTAGGCTAGAAACCAAGGGAACAGGGAGAGGAAAGAGGGCAGCTTTGTGACTCTCAGTCAGTTTTAACTTTCCCTCCAAAAAGAGGAAAACAGAAACGGAAAAATGAACTCTTTGGGAAGCTATAGTCCATCTTTCTCTTCTGAGATCAAGTGATCAGACATGTCCCCTGCAATCAGAAGAGTGTAGAGCAACAGCTATGTCAGGAAATATTCAATCCAGTAATACCCTATCATGCTTTAAGTCATTTTCAAGTAGTGGCAGTCCTTCTCCACAGGCCTACTCTCAGTGAGTTCTCTCAGACAGTGTACAAATGGGAGACTGCAATTACCCAGACACAATAACTGGCACTGGGCATACAGGAATTTCAAATGTTCACATTTTTAAGCTAGTCACGATCCCTTTAGACTTTATCGATTATTCCCTCTGACACATCGTGTGCCCCATTCATCTTATTCCAGTTGGCTGTTTTGCTGAGGGTACAATCAATCACACTATCTCCATCCCAGCTTTAGTTCAGATGCACCTACTGGGAATTTCCCCAAAGTAGGCCACATGTATGTTATGCGTAGAAGATTTCATGGCCAGAGCAGGGATGGGCATCCAGGCTGAGGCCAGACCCAAGAGAGGCCTGGCTGAGGGCTCCACACACTGACTGCATTGGACCAGCAGGGACCCTCGCCAAGCCAGGAAGTAACAGAATGCCAGGCCAAACACGGGCCGTCACTGGTCAAGATTCCCATTCACGTGATGTGCTCCAGGCTCTTGGGCGCATGTCTAAGCAGAGAAACATCAAACAAGGAGAAACAGCAGCTGGTTAAAGAGTAATCACGGATTACTTCCTCAACATCAAAAGAAGCTGCCTGAAAAATGAAATCTCTGCGGTTTGCACTGGCCTCTAGAACAGTGATGGAGTCTCCCCAGCGGATTCCCATTAAAGCCATGCATTTCCCCTTTGGACTTCTGTGTGCAAACAACAAAAACAGAAACTTGGAAGGACACAGAAGAGGATGCAGCAAGTGTTTAATGAGTCAGAGTGGGGAAACGATATCACCGGAAATGAAGATGGCAAGCACGGTGAACAGCAGGTACAGAGATGAATCTGCTCCCCTGTCCTACAACGGCGTTGCCACTGCACCCGCACATACAGGCCAAGAAATGAAGAGAGGTTGCAGGTCCCTCAGTTCTGGCTTTCAGATACTACCAGAGATCTCTGAGGCAAAAAGAAAACCAAGACATTAGATAGGAAGAGGGAGAAAAAGAGAATATCGGTAGACTTTCTCCATGTTGTCAGCAAAGCCCAGGTGGCCCCGTCCTTTCTGTCTTGCAGGGCAAAAACAGCAGCACAGCATTTGTCCTACTGTCCAGTGCCATGTTGTGATTTCCAGGGGGACCTTGCCTGGGATCAGTGTCCAGCACCTTTAGCAGGGGTTGCACCTTCTGCCACAGTAGCGGTTGGAAATGCAGGAGAGGTCAAAGCCCCCCGAGGTGATGGGCACTCCCTGGCAGCTGAGGATGCTGCCAACAGCAGCGGAGGTGGAGGATCCGACAGCGGTGTTCTGCGGGAAGGAGCTGAGGATGGGTCCGGGCAGGGTCACCACCACGGGAGAGGGCTCAATGACAATGGTGGAATTCTGGCATTGCCTGACACAGGGCTCATTGCAGCTGCTGGCCAGAGGGGTGGGGCCGCAGGGCTGGCATGGCACACACGGGTTGCAGCAGGACATGTCTCGGGACTGGAGGTGCACCTGTTGGGAGAGAACCGGAAGGAAGCTGAACGTGGGGGTGTATGAGAAAGAGATTTCCAGCAAGCGATAAATGAAACAACGCCCATGCAACTCTTGCTACCTTGAGGATGTGAAGTGGTAGCCTAGGGGTTCTCAGACCCCAGATATCTATCTATCTGCAGGGGAAACCCTGCAGAAATGCCCTCCCATGCCAATCCAGCTACTTTCTCAATTGGAGTCCACAAGCTACCTACACACAGGCTCACAGTCCTGGAAAAATCTTCACTTCTCTGCCCCGTGACAAGCAGTCCCAGGATATGGCATGGAACAAAGGCATCTCTTTTATTCACTCAGATTTTCACTGAGCTGAGACCTCCTTTAGTTGAACGACAGGGACAGGAAGGAGATTCCCACTTACCTAGTTCCAAAGGAGAAGGAGGTATGAACAGTGTATGAGAGAGCAAGGAACCGGGGTCCCTTTTATAATGGACATAAGATGACCTATATCCAAAGGCACTGCTTACAGTGGTGATCATTTTCTGACGAGCTGTTCTTGTCCAGCATGCAAATCATCCCAGATAATGATATGGGTGGTCTGCCAGCTTCCTGTGCAATTCAGTTTCATTTCTGGCTTTATGCCCTGTCACTTCCTGACCGAAGGCATCTTTTAAGAGGCATGATGAAGAGAAGCCCAAGCATTTCCGCACAACAAACAGCGGTGCGGGCAACACACTCATTTCACATGCTACGGGAGTCCAGCAAAGGCAGAAGATGTCAGCCTAGATCATTCCTTTAGGTTTCTCAGGGGGACTTCTGTGAAGAGGTGTACCAGATCCAGAGTGTGACGCACTCCCTGTTGACCCTTCTCTCTGGAAAATTCTGCTGCCCTGATTTGTCCCCAGCTCTTCTCTCTCTCTGATCATGGAACGGGGCACAATCTTATGCAGAGTGGTCTCCAGACTTCAAATAAAAAAGACACAAGAGCAAACACTGTAAAAGAAGGGTTGTTTTCGTAAAAATAATATAAAGCATATAATAGAGGGAGGCACACAGGCAGCAGGTAGATACCACCTGGGTGATGAGAACGGTGATTTAGAGTAGAATGACACAGTACTATGAGAATTTTTCCCATGCTTCTCCATGTTCAGTGATCCGGATCCAGGTCTTCAGGGTTTAGGTTGGATGTTGGAGGGAAGTTTGTTAATATTAGAGTGGTGTGGTGTTGGAGCAGGCTACCCTGATAGGTTTTGGTGCCCCATCCCTGGAGGTGTAGGACCCCACATTTGATTCTCTTGAAGTTCATCAGGTTCCTCTCCCCCCAGATCTCCAGTTTTTCCCGGTCTTGCTGAATGACAACACAGCTCTCTGATGAGTCAGCCACTCATTCCAATTTCACACTGGCAGAAAGTGGGCTGAGGGGGGACTTGATGTTTCTGTCTTGCTCACTGATGATGACATTCAACAGGACCAGACCCAGTACAATCTCGAACGGAACACCACATCTTATGCACCTGTAACTAGATTCGGACCCATTTACTGTGACACTGATATCCACTCATCAGTCTGTCCTCAGCCTAACTCACTGTGCTCTCACCTATCCCACACTTCCAACGCCTTGTTACAAGGATGCAGTGTCAAATGCCTCGTTGGAGTCAAGTTACGCCAGATTCACTGCTCTCCCCTCATCTACCCAGCGAGTGATGACGTTCCAGAAGCCTATGAGGTTGCTCAAGCATCATTTTCTCTTTGGTGAATCTACGTTGACTACTTCCGATACATTTCTTTTCTGCAACTGCTTGTGCATAGCATCCACAGCAAGTTGCTCCGTCTCCTTTTCCGGGGATGGACGGGAGGCTGACTGCCCTCTGGTTTCCTGGGTCATCTTTCTTGCTCTTATTGAAAACTGGTGTGACGCTGGCTACCCCCCAGTCTTCAGGCATCTATACCACACTGCAAGTTTTGTGTTTTTTTTAAATAAAAATAAAGAACAATTTGGGTTACACTTTTATGAGATCCATAATTCCTCTAAGGTGAATCCCATTGCGGCCTTGGACTTGAGTGCATTTATTTTGCCAATACCACCTCTGAGCAGTTCCTCCTCCGCCACTGGGAAGTCATCTTTTGTCTCTAACCTGCGGGGTCTGGAACATACAAAGGGCAGTCTGAGCAGTAGAGACCGAAGCTAAGAAGGCATTTCACAGAAAGGGAATCGGTTGCACTGTGTGGTTCTCACCAGTGCTGAGAATTTATGCTCAGAATGGTAGAAATGAGCTTCTGTCGCGGAAAGGAAAATATGTAAGATGTTTCTAGTCGATGATCTGGAAAACAAAAGACACCACAATACGGAAAGGAAGAAGGAGCTCTACAAGGGCAGAGGCTCCAGAGAGAAACATGGGGAAAATCCAGTTGATTCCACGTTAGTCTGCACGTGAGATTCACTGGCTATCTTTATAGATCTTCTTATTCTTTCTCTTTGAAAAACACTATTGATATACAATTTGCTGTTCAGTCTTTCTTGTGAGATGTGGAAAGTACTCCACACAACCTTTTAGCCCGTTCCTCGGTCCCAGGGCAAAACATGAGGAGACAAGCCAGAAAGGCAGAATTTTGCAGAAACACGAGGTGTCAAGTGGGACCGGATCGCACTCAGGAAATGGTACATCTCTTGCAAGACAGGCTCCTAAGAAACCCGAAGGAGTGACCCAGCTGACATCATTTCCACTTCCTGGACTCTTCTAACACATGAAATGAGTCTGATTCCCACACTGGTCCTTGTTGTGTGGGAATGCTTGGGCCTCCCTTCATGACACACAAAAGATGTCTTTGGTGTGGAATGGAAATTACACAAAGCTGGAAACATAACAGTGCTGCAAAGGAAGCCAACACACAGTCCATATCATTAGCTGGGATGTTTGGCATTCAAGAGGTTCTTGTCAGAAAATAATCACTACTGTAAGTGACGTCTCTGGATATGAGACAGCTTCAGTCCATTATAAAAGGCAGCCCAGTTCCTTAGTCTCCCATTCACAACTTGCCTCTTTCTTCTTGGGAACCAGGTAAGCGTGAGCCCCCTTCTTGTCTCTTTCTGTCTTCATCGGGAGTCCTGATACTTAACAGACGTCTCAACAGCCACCAGCACTGTTCCATGACAAAACTTGGAGCTGCCTGTCTTGGTAAAGGGAAGCGGGCAGAAGTTTTCTTCTGGAGGGAAGTTGGAATTGCACTCAGGGGCTTCTGGGCTAGGGTGTAAGAAGTAGCATGATAGGCACTGGGCGCCTCTATTTGGGTCCTGGCAGGAAGAGACCAGGAAGTCGATGATCATCCCCGCACAGCCTCCAACTCCCTATTCTGCATGTGCGGGGTTCCCTCCTGTCGGTATGGTAGATGCATCGTGACTCTGCACATTCTCCACTCTGTCCTCTCTCCCAACAGGTGCTTTGCCAACCCCAAGACATGTCCTGCTGCAACCCGTGTGTGCCATGCCAGCCCTGCGGCCCCACCCCTCTGGCCAGCAGCTGCAATGAGCCCTGTGTCAGGCAGTGCCAGGACTCCACCATTGTCATTGAGCCCTCTCCCGTGGTGGTGACCCTGCCCGGACCCATCCTCAGCTCCTTCCCGCAGAACACCGCCGTCGGATCCTCCACCTCTGCTGCTGTTGGCAGCATCCTCAGCTGCCAGGGAGTGCCCATCACCTCGGGGGGCTTTGACCTCTCCTGCATTTCCAACCGCTACTGTGGCAGAAGATGCCCCTGCTAAAGGTGCTGGACACTGCCCCAGACAAGGACCCCCACAACCTCAGAGCATGGCGCCGGACAGAAGAACAGACTTTGTGCTGCTCTTTTCAGAGTAGATGACCAGAACTGGCTTGCCCTGTCAGGACTGACAGAAGGGGCCAACCTGGCTTCTTTGGCTACGTGGTCATTGGCTACCACTTCTCTCTTCCACCCATTCTTTCTTTCACTTATGTATTCTGCTCTCCACAAAATTCCCTCTGAAGGCCCCTGAAATCCTGCTGAGTGACCAGCTAGCCTCTCTCCATTGATGGGGATTTAGTTGGATGTCCCGTGGCAGCTCTGCCATGGGAAGAGGGCAACAGATTCTTCTCTGTTCCTGCTGCTCCCTGCACTTGGAATCTTCGCTTGCTCTGACATCACTTTCCTCCTTAGTCTCATTAAACATTTGCTGCATTGTGCCTCTGTATTAGTGAGTCCTTCTTTTTCAAATGGTCAGATGAGAAGTCTCTTTCTTCGATGGAAATGATCACAACTATGTAACTACCATATTTGCCAGATGGGGAGGCAACCATAGACATGCATCCTTCAGTCAAGGCCACACTGAGAGCACCCCTGTCACCACTGCGGGTGAGGGACTGTGAAAGTTAGAGTTGAATTCATGTGCGTTAGCAACTGAGTACGCATTTATTACTGTGCAAGCTAGGTTTTATACACGAGGTACAGTCGTGGCATAAGACAATTTGGTAAATAGTATATGGTGCAACGTATGGTTGGTTGCCTTCTCCCAACTACACAGTCCAAGACAATCCAGACACAGTGATAACTCATGACCCTCGCCACGGCCTAGTTCTTGTTCTTCTGCTTCAGTTGTTCATTAAGTCCTGCTAGGTTTGGATGACCACAGACTACAAACAGTTGTCAGGAAACACTCTGTGTCCAGGACACCTGTGCTTGGCATCAGAATTAGGGAAGAAGATGGACAGTAGATGGAGGTGCTCCCGAGAAAAATCCCAAGCATCACAGAATCACAGAATGACCTGGCATGGAAGGGACCTCAAGGAGAATGAAGTTCCAACCCCCCTGCCTGACAGGGCCACCAAACTTCCAGATTTACTAGATCAGGGTGCCCAAGGCCCCATCCAAACTGGCCTGGATCACCTCCATGGAAGGGGCATCCACAACCTCCCTGGGCAGCCTGTTCCAGGACCTCATCACTCTCCTAGTATAGAACTTCCCCCTTAATGTCACTCTATGGCTCTGTTCAGGCTAGATCCATGAGAAGGAAGTGGAGAGACCCACAGACCCAGGAAAGATGGGAAAGAAAATGCAGGGAGATGGGCCCAGACGAATGAAAACACAGCAACAACGTAGGTGTCATGGTTTTGTGCTGTTGCTGTCAATATTCTACATCATGTATTGACAACAACAGCACAAAACCATGACAGTAGGGGAAACAATTAGACTACTAAATATAAAGGCAAAACATCAGACTTTGCAACAAAATACAAAGGCTAATCAACCAAGTGAAATGAGAGATTGAGTTTCCAAAACCAAAGGCCTTTCTCCAATACTGTAGGCTAGAAACCAAGGGAACAGGGAGAGGAAAGAGGGCAGCTTTGTGACTCTCAGTCAGTTTTAACTTTCCCTCCAAAAAGAGGAAAACAGAAACGGAAAAATGAACTCTTTGGGAAGCTATAGTCCATCTTTCTCTTCTGAGATCAAGTGATCAGACATGTCCCCTGCAATCAGAAGAGTGTAGAGCAACAGCTATGTCAGGAAATATTCAATCCAGTAATACCCTATCATGCTTTAAGTCATTTTCAAGTAGTGGCAGTCCTTCTCCACAGGCCTACTCTCAGTGAGTTCTCTCAGACAGTGTACAAATGGGAGACTGCAATTACCCAGACACAATAACTGGCACTGGGCATACAGGAATTTCAAATGTTCACATTTTTAAGCTAGTCACGATCCCTTTAGACTTTATCGATTATTCCCTCTGACACATCGTGTGCCCCATTCATCTTATTCCAGTTGGCTGTTTTGCTGAGGGTACAATCAATCACACTATCTCCATCCCAGCTTTAGTTCAGATGCACCTACTGGGAATTTCCCCAAAGTAGGCCACATGTATGTTATGCGTAGAAGATTTCATGGCCAGAGCAGGGATGGGCATCCAGGCTGAGGCCAGACCCAAGAGAGGCCTGGCTGAGGGCTCCACACACTGACTGCATTGGACCAGCAGGGACCCTCGCCAAGCCAGGAAGTAACAGAATGCCAGGCCAAACACGGGCCGTCACTGGTCAAGATTCCCATTCACGTGATGTGCTCCAGGCTCTTGGGCGCATGTCTAAGCAGAGAAACATCAAACAAGGAGAAACAGCAGCTGGTTAAAGAGTAATCACGGATTACTTCCTCAACATCAAAAGAAGCTGCCTGAAAAATGAAATCTCTGCGGTGTGCACTGGCCTCTAGAACAGTGATGGAGTCTCCCCAGCGGATTCCCATTAAAGCCATGCATTTCCCCTTTGGACTTCTGTGTGCAAACAACAAAAACAGAAACTTGGAAGGACACAGAAGAGGATGCAGCAAGTGTTTAATGAGTCAGAGTGGGGAAACGATATCACCGGAAATGAAGATGGCAAGCACGGTGAACAGCAGGTACAGAGATGAATCTGCTCCCCTGTCCTACAACGGCGTTGCCACTGCACCCGCACATACAGGCCAAGAAATGAAGAGAGGTTGCAGGTCCCTCAGTTCTGGCTTTCAGATACTACCAGAGATCTCTGAGGCAAAAAGAAAACCAAGACATTAGATAGGAAGAGGGAGAAAAAGAGAATATCGGTAGACTTTCTCCATGTTGTCAGCAAAGCCCAGGTGGCCCCGTCCTTTCTGTCTTGCAGGGCAAAAACAGCAGCACAGCATTTGTCCTACTGTCCAGTGCCATGTTGTGATTTCCAGGGGGACCTTGCCTGGGATCAGTGTCCAGCACCTTTAGCAGGGGTTGCACCTTCTGCCACAGTAGCGGTTGGAAATGCAGGAGAGGTCAAAGCCCCCCGAGGTGATGGGCACTCCCTGGCAGCTGAGGATGCTGCCAACAGCAGCGGAGGTGGAGGATCCGACAGCGGTGTTCTGCGGGAAGGAGCTGAGGATGGGTCCGGGCAGGGTCACCACCACGGGAGAGGGCTCAATGACAATGGTGGAATTCTGGCATTGCCTGACACAGGGCTCATTGCAGCTGCTGGCCAGAGGGGTGGGGCCGCAGGGCTGGCATGGCACACACGGGTTGCAGCAGGACATGTCTCGGGACTGGAGGTGCACCTGTTGGGAGAGAACCGGAAGGAAGCTGAACGTGGGGGTGTATGAGAAAGAGATTTCCAGCAAGCGATAAATGAAACAACGCCCATGCAACTCTTGCTACCTTGAGGATGTGAAGTGGTAGCCTAGGGGTTCTCAGACCCCAGATATCTATCTATCTGCAGGGGAAACCCTGCAGAAATGCCCTCCCATGCCAATCCAGCTACTTTCTCAATTGGAGTCCACAAGCTACCTACACACAGGCTCACAGTCCTGGAAAAATCTTCACTTCTCTGCCCCGTGACAAGCAGTCCCAGGATATGGCATGGAACAAAGGCATCTCTTTTATTCACTCAGATTTTCACTGAGCTGAGACCTCCTTTAGTTGAACGACAGGGACAGGAAGGAGATTCCCACTTACCTAGTTCCAAAGGAGAAGGAGGTATGAACAGTGTATGAGAGAGCAAGGAACCGGGGTCCCTTTTATAATGGACATAAGATGACCTATATCCAAAGGCACTGCTTACAGTGGTGATCATTTTCTGACGAGCTGTTCTTGTCCAGCATGCAAATCATCCCAGATAATGATATGGGTGGTCTGCCAGCTTCCTGTGCAATTCAGTTTCATTTCTGGCTTTATGCCCTGTCACTTCCTGACCGAAGGCATCTTTTAAGAGGCATGATGAAGAGAAGCCCAAGCATTTCCGCACAACAAACAGCGGTGCGGGCAACACACTCATTTCACATGCTACGGGAGTCCAGCAAAGGCAGAAGATGTCAGCCTAGATCATTCCTTTAGGTTTCTCAGGGGGACTTCTGTGAAGAGGTGTACCAGATCCAGAGTGTGACGCACTCCCTGTTGACCCTTCTCTCTGGAAAATTCTGCTGCCCTGATTTGTCCCCAGCTCTTCTCTCTCTCTGATCATGGAACGGGGCACAATCTTATGCAGAGTGGTCTCCAGACTTCAAATAAAAAAGACACAAGAGCAAACACTGTAAAAGAAGGGTTGTTTTCGTAAAAATAATATAAAGCATATAATAGAGGGAGGCACACAGGCAGCAGGTAGATACCACCTGGGTGATGAGAACGGTGATTTAGAGTAGAATGACACAGTACTATGAGAATTTTTCCCATGCTTCTCCATGTTCAGTGATCCGGATCCAGGTCTTCAGGGTTTAGGTTGGATGTTGGAGGGAAGTTTGTTAATATTAGAGTGGTGTGGTGTTGGAGCAGGCTACCCTGATAGGTTTTGGTGCCCCATCCCTGGAGGTGTAGGACCCCACATTTGATTCTCTTGAAGTTCATCAGGTTCCTCTCCCCCCAGATCTCCAGTTTTTCCCGGTCTTGCTGAATGACAACACAGCTCTCTGATGAGTCAGCCACTCATTCCAATTTCACACTGGCAGAAAGTGGGCTGAGGGGGGACTTGATGTTTCTGTCTTGCTCACTGATGATGACATTCAACAGGACCAGACCCAGTACAATCTCGAACGGAACACCACATCTTATGCACCTGTAACTAGATTCGGACCCATTTACTGTGACACTGATATCCACTCATCAGTCTGTCCTCAGCCTAACTCACTGTGCTCTCACCTATCCCACACTTCCAACGCCTTGTTACAAGGATGCAGTGTCAAATGCCTCGTTGGAGTCAAGTTACGCCAGATTCACTGCTCTCCCCTCATCTACCCAGCGAGTGATGACGTTCCAGAAGCCTATGAGGTTGCTCAAGCATCATTTTCTCTTTGGTGAATCTACGTTGACTACTTCCGATACATTTCTTTTCTGCAACTGCTTGTGCATAGCATCCACAGCAAGTTGCTCCGTCTCCTTTTCCGGGGATGGACGGGAGGCTGACTGCCCTCTGGTTTCCTGGGTCATCTTTCTTGCTCTTATTGAAAACTGGTGTGACGCTGGCTACCCCCCAGTCTTCAGGCATCTATACCACACTGCAAGTTTTGTGTTTTTTTTAAATAAAAATAAAGAACAATTTGGGTTACACTTTTATGAGATCCATAATTCCTCTAAGGTGAATCCCATTGCGGCCTTGGACTTGAGTGCATTTATTTTGCCAATACCACCTCTGAGCAGTTCCTCCTCCGCCACTGGGAAGTCATCTTTTGTCTCTAACCTGCGGGGTCTGGAACATACAAAGGGCAGTCTGAGCAGTAGAGACCGAAGCTAAGAAGGCATTTCACAGAAAGGGAATCGGTTGCACTGTGTGGTTCTCACCAGTGCTGAGAATTTATGCTCAGAATGGTAGAAATGAGCTTCTGTCGCGGAAAGGAAAATATGTAAGATGTTTCTAGTCGATGATCTGGAAAACAAAAGACACCACAATACGGAAAGGAAGAAGGAGCTCTACAAGGGCAGAGGCTCCAGAGAGAAACATGGGGAAAATCCAGTTGATTCCACGTTAGTCTGCACGTGAGATTCACTGGCTATCTTTATAGATCTTCTTATTCTTTCTTTTTGAAAAACACTATTGATATACAATTTGCTGTTCAGTCTTTCTTGTGAGATGTGGAAAGTACTCCACACAACCTTTTAGCCCGTTCCTCGGTCCCAGGGCAAAACATGAGGAGACAAGCCAGAAAGGCAGAATTTTGCAGAAACACGAGGTGTCAAGTGGGACCGGATCGCACTCAGGAAATGGTACATCTCTTGCAAGACAGGCTCCTAAGAAACCCGAAGGAGTGACCCAGCTGACATCATTTCCACTTCCTGGACTCTTCTAACACATGAAATGAGTCTGATTCCCACACTGGTCCTTGTTGTGTGGGAATGCTTGGGCCTCCCTTCATGACACACAAAAGATGTCTTTGGTGTGGAATGGAAATTACACAAAGCTGGAAACATAACAGTGCTGCAAAGGAAGCCAACACACAGTCCATATCATTAGCTGGGATGTTTGGCATTCAAGAGGTTCTTGTCAGAAAATAATCACTACTGTAAGTGACGTCTCTGGATATGAGACAGCTTCAGTCCATTATAAAAGGCAGCCCAGTTCCTTAGTCTCCCATTCACAACTTGCCTCTTTCTTCTTGGGAACCAGGTAAGCGTGAGCCCCCTTCTTGTCTCTTTCTGTCTTCATCGGGAGTCCTGATACTTAACAGACGTCTCAACAGCCACCAGCACTGTTCCATGACAAAACTTGGAGCTGCCTGTCTTGGTAAAGGGAAGCGGGCAGAAGTTTTCTTCTGGAGGGAAGTTGGAATTGCACTCAGGGGCTTCTGGGCTAGGGTGTAAGAAGTAGCATGATAGGCACTGGGCGCCTCTATTTGGGTCCTGGCAGGAAGAGACCAGGAAGTCGATGATCATCCCCGCACAGCCTCCAACTCCCTATTCTGCATGTACGGGGTTCCCTCCTGTCGGTATGGTAGATGCATCGTGACTCTGCACATTCTCCACTCTGTCCTCTCTCCCAACAGGTGCGTTGCCAACCCCAAGACATGTCCTGCTGCAACCCGTGTGTGCCATGCCAGCCCTGTGGCCCCACCCCTCTGGCCAGCAGCTGCAATGAGCCCTGTGTCAGGCAGTGCCAGGACTCCACCATTGTCATTGAGCCCTCTCCCGTGGTGGTGACCCTGCCCGGACCCATCCTCAGCTCCTTCCCGCAGAACACTGCCGTCGGATCCTCCACCTCTGCTGCTGTTGGCAGCATCCTCAGCTGCCAGGGAGTGCCCATCACCTCGGGAGGCTTTGACCTCTCCTGCATTTCCAACCGCTACTGTGGCAGAAGATGCCCCTGCTAAAGGTGCTGGACACTGCCCCAGACAAGGACCCCCACAACCTCAGAGCATGGCGCCGGACAGAAGAACAGACTTTGTGCTGCTCTTTTCGGAGTAGATGACCAGAACTGGCTTGCCCTGTCAGGACTGACAGAAGGGGCCAACCTGGCTTCTTTGGCTACGTGGTCATTGGCTACCACTTCTCTCTTCCACCCATTCTTTCTTTCACTTATGTCTTCTGCTCTCCACAAAATTCCCTCTGAAGGCCCCTGAAATCCTGCTGAGTGACCAGCTAGCCTCTCTCCATTGATGGGGATTTAGTTGGATGTCCCGTGGCAGCTCTGCCATGGGAAGAGGGCAACAGATTCTTCTCTGTTCCTGCTGCTCCCTGCACTTGGAATCTTCGCTTGCTCTGACATCACTTTCCTCCTTAGTCTCATTAAACATTTGCTGCATTGTGCCTCTGTATTAGTGAGTCCTTCTTTTTCAAATGGTCAGATGAGAAGTCTCTTTCTTCGATGGAAATGATCACAACTATGTAACTACCATATTTGCCAGATGGGGAGGCAACCATAGACATGCATCCTTCAGTCAAGGCCACACTGAGAGCACCCCTGTCACCACT